>NC_041390.1:603965846-604005315 GCF_002162155.2 Triticum dicoccoides | reverse complement strand
GCCCATGATCCTGTCAAATTTCATCCTGTAAGATTAACTTCCAGTACTAAATTTCATATCATCAGAATTCAGAAGATTCAAATATTTACCTTTGCATCCTGCAGGAAGTCCAACACTAAGCTGATTGTCTCATTTAATCCCGTAATTACCTGCATTATGGTCTTTTCACAGATGGTCTGACTTGGTTCACCTGCATACGGTTTTATTTTATTTTAAAAGAGAACGCAAGATGACTACTTTAATCAGTTCGTTAAAGCTTCCTATTAGCTAATGACAAACTTCCATAAGATACAAAAGGTGAAAACTGAATGTTATAAATATAAAAGAAGAAATGGCAATATATTACTTAAGCGTTGCAGCCCATGGAACCAAAAATAGTGAAGGAAATGGTATACATACCTTCACCACTACTGGCATCTGATATCATTTTGATTATTCTTTCCATCAGTGAAAACAATATAGCCAGGTTTCTCTGTTTCTGGATGATGGCATCATCTATCTGAGAAACTTTTGATGACTCGTATTTCGAAAAAGCAAGTTCGTTTAGAAGGACAGCAACTTCAACTCTTGCAGATTGTAGGACTAGCAGGACAAATCTACAGAAATTAGAAGTTGTTAACTTGTTATATAAAATGAAAAAAAGTACATCCAGAGTGATGCTTATCTGTTGAGAGAGAGAGACAGAGAGAGAGATGCAACAGATGATGTGAAACGTACTTGTCAACGGAGATCGCATTCTTGTTATCCAGGATTTTATGATCTTCTGACAACCAATTCTCGCCTAGTATGGACATCATGCACTCCGCCAAAAGAAGAGCTTGTAGCTTTTCGGAAGATACTGAAAGTGGAGAAATACTTAGTGTCATGACCATGTCAAAAAGGAAGGGGAATTCTAACACTGGTTAGGATTCATTCTTCTGCCCTACAAAATTTCTTCTTACAGCACATTGTACCTCCCTTTAGTGAGTAAATAGTACAGTTCTGTTGCTCCAAACAATCTACACAAACTGCCCCTGCCCTGAAGCTGTAGGAAAATTTAAACCAAATCTACGGCTTATGGGTACAAGAATAAAAAAAACTCAAGTTATAGAAGAGACAACTAGAATAGAAAGAAAAAATAAAAGGTACTGATAGACCTAAGCACATTTCAGTTTATAGACTATCACTGCATTGGTATAGAATAATAGTTTATCGAAGTTGGACATATTAGCACTTTCATCCTGGGCAAATGCAGTTGATCCTCAAACGGTCAAACCTTCGATGTAAAGTCTATATTGTCAACTTGACAGTAGAAACACAAACAATTAATATGTAATTTCAAAATTTGAAGCATGGACGTACCAACACGGTTTTGGAGAACGTCTATAATCCCACCACGGATATGAGATTTCCAGATTGCGGATGGCATTGACCTCAAAGCATCATGAAGTGGCTTTAGTGTTCCAAAAATACAGAGAAGTAGTTAAGCTAAAATCCCCAAAGTACAAATTAAACAAATGGTAGGGGAAAGGGTTACTCTTACAGATTCTTTTTGGGAAAGGAGTGTCGCAAGCATGTGCAGCGATTCAAATTTAAATGCCGTATGAAGTACACCGAAAAGCATAGCAAGAGAAGCCACCTGAATGACAATAGAAAAATTATAGATCAAACCATCAAATTAGCAACCAAGCAGATGAAAGAAATATAGAAATATTCAGGCAAAACAATCCAGTGTGCCATACCATGCTTGCCATGCCTTGCAATTTCTCCACACTCATGTTGTCTGCTCTGAGTTTATGAACAAGTAACTGCAATAGATGAGTGGAAAGCTCTAAGCACCTTGAACCTACAAACGAAACAATCAAGCAATTGTATAAGAATTCAACCTAACTATGGAAAATATAATGTGTTGTTGGACTGCAATACCTAATGGAAGCCACCAACTAACCCATGTAAATACTTCTAATTTGGACACTGACTCGATATACTATACAAATCGTCCTAGGTAAAGCGGAGTTCGCAACCAACCGTCAGACATCCAGGTGCACAAATTTAAAACGTTGGACCAAGTGTCACTGCTAACATTCCTCGGTAGGATGAAGGAAGATGGAGATGGAATTATTAAGCAAACAAGAGATTGGCCAGAAAATTTTAGTACCATCTGGAAAGTTGGAGATTTGACTGAAGAGCATGTCCATAACTCCAGGCTCACAAAATTTGTATGCCCCATCTTCAGAGGCTATGGCAACCAGCGATAGAAGTTCAAAACATTCTTCAGTGATTGTCAGATCAGGCCTGCAGATGATTTGGCAGCTCATAAGCAAATGTGAGTTGCAAAGCAGAGCATCCAAACAGTTAAACAGTTGGCCTAATCTAGATTCGAGAGGATCGCACAGGTTTGCTCTGCTCTGCTAAGCAAATGTTTCAACGCATACCACTTAAATTGCATCAGTACTAGAAGGAAACAGAGAGGGGAAGTTCTTACGATTTGGAGACAACCTCGGCGATGAGGGGCACGGTGGAGACGACCCCAGCGTCGGCCGCAACCTCCGGGGCGCGCGCGAGCCCAGCAAGCACGGTCACGGCGAGCCGCAGGTACGCCTCCCGCTCCTCCTCCTTCCCGCCCTCCACCTTCCCCAGCCCTGCAGCGCACACAGAGCAAAAATCCCCAATGAGACACCGACACGGGCGCCGCAAACAAACCGCAAGGTAGCCACGCGTTCCCCTGGTTCTTCTTACCGGTGTTGAGGAGGCGGCGGAGGAACCGGGGCCCAACGGCGCGGTAGACCTGGGCGACGGCGGCGGCGTCGCCGGCGCGGCAGACGTTGGCGGCGATGAGGAGGCCCGCCAGCTTCTGCTCGTCGCGCTCGCCGCGGAGGAGGCGGAGACAGTCTTCGAGCGGCGGGGCCGAGGCCTCGGTCGGCGCGGCGGGGGCCGGGGAGGAATCCTGCGGGAGATGGAGGGGGAGAGGTGAGCGAGACGGGCGGCGAGAGGGGGAGGGGGGCTTAGGGTTCGGAGCAGGGAGGGAGCCGCGAACCATGGGAGCGGAGACGTGCGTGCGCAGGCGGGGAGAGCGCCTCCGGTGACGGCCGCGTCGGAGAGGAGTTGGGCGGCGGCGGTGGCCGGAGGCGTTGGGAAAGTTCGAATTTTGTGAGGGAAAGGCGTGGAGAGGTCGGGGGCGGCTGATTTGGACAAAGCCGGAAGTCGGCGGAGGTTTCGTGGGCAGAAATCACATATTTGACCTGAAGGCGAAATCAAATCACAAACTAACCTGCTTCCGAAAATTTTTCACTCTGCTGACCCTTTCGTGTGGCGCCCGACAGCTAGACGCCGCACACTACTATGCAGCGCCTCTGCCTTAGGCGTCGCACCTCCTGCCAGCGTGGCAGCCCTGATTCAGTTGCGGCCCCACAGACGGCACTGCAGCGCCTAAGCCTTAGGCGCCACACTTGTAATGTGCAGCGCCTAGCGCTTAGGCGCTGCACAATCTGTATGCCACTTAGGCTGGCCCAACCCTCTCTCCCCTCCCACCCCCACCCCACACACCCCCACCCCACCCAAACCCTTAGCCTTGCGCCCCTCCTCTTTTCCCCTCTTCCCCCCTCTCAAATTCTTCTTAAATCTTGCAAATCCGGAGTATTTGACCGTGGATTTCGAAGCCAACCCCTCCCTTAAGGTAATCTCACTCGTTTTCATCCACAGGAATTGTCACATTTGTTCAAATCTAGCTAGTTTGGGAAAACCCTAGTTTTGGCTTGGTTTTGGAAATTTGTGTTGAATCATGTTATGTTTCTTTGCTAATTTGGTATGGTTAGGCTTTCATAGTATGCTAGGGTTAGGGTTATGTGTGTTTGATGTTGGTGTTAGCGTTATGCTATGTTTAGGGTTGTGGTAATTGTTATGTGGGGGTTATGGTTATTAATTCATATATATGTTAGGGCATATGCATTTTGTGCAAATATTTTTGTTAAGTATTTACTTGATATATGTGTGTTTTTGATTATTATAGGGATGGGGAGAACATGTGTTTATATTCATCATGTGGATAAAGAGGCCTTTTTGAAAGGCAATGTTGAGGCGGACCCGGATGAGCTTGACATGGTGTTTGAGAGTAGTCCTAGCTATGCGGAGCTCTTGGAACAAGTGAGGAAGGATTTGAATTGGATGGACCCAAGTGACGTTGTTGAGTTCGAGGGAAGGCATAATGTTGGCTTTGGAATGCACATCCGTTGAAAGACAATGCGTGTGAACTCTGAGCAACGTTGGGTTGCATACAAGGAGACGGTTGCCGAATCTCTAGACAAGTCTCTTGAGTTATTTGCCTCCAAGAAGGTTGAGTCTACTTTGAATTTGGATTTGAACCGGAACCCCTCCCCATTGGTTGCTAGCACTCCCCCACCCATTAACCAAGATCAAATGAGTGAACCTCATTTCACGCAACAATATTGGACAACATTGAGCCTGACTCCAAACAACCAAAATGAAGATTTTGAAGAGGAGAATGATGAATACGAGGAGGATGGCAACGAAGTTGATCTCCATGACAACAATGTGGGTGATCTCGACCAATATCATGTGCAAGAGACAATGGACCAATCCATCCCTTTTTCCCGTGCATATGCATCGGACTCGGATGACGATGGTCCCGATGAAGAAGTTGATGAGGAGGGGTTCACGCCAAAGGAGGCCCAAGCATTCAAGAAGGTATTCGGACGGGATCACAAGACATCATTGTTCAAGGATCTTAGTCTCGCGGATGAAGCCGTTGTGGATGGTGGCAAATGCATATCTCTTAGAGCCAGGCCAAGTTCTCACCGTGATTTGGAAGACGGCAAGAACGGGATATATCCCGGTTGTGAGTTTCAATCCTTCTTAGAATTGAAGATGTGGCTCGACAACTACTCGGTTACACATTACCGTCCACATAAAGTGGCCAACTCGGACGTCAATGTGCGTTACACGGTCAAATGTGAAGTGCCAAGATGTCCATGGATTGTTTGTGCAAGGCCATGGAAAGGAGGTCCCACTTGGCGCATAGTGAGTTGTCTACCAACTCACATGTGCCGGCAC
This sequence comes from Triticum dicoccoides, assembly GCF_002162155.2. Taxonomy (NCBI): domain Eukaryota; kingdom Viridiplantae; phylum Streptophyta; class Magnoliopsida; order Poales; family Poaceae; genus Triticum; species Triticum dicoccoides. The sequence continues at coordinate 604,000,266 of NC_041390.1, read as the reverse complement.
AAGAATGCGGATGGCGAGCTTGTGTACCAACAACACAAACAACTCACGTCCGAGTTCATTGCTTACAGGTTATCCAACCAAATATCCACACTTCCAATAATGAGCATCAAAAGTGTCATTGACCTTGTGAAAGCCATCTTTCATTACAAGGTGAAGTACGGCAAGGCATGGAAGGCGAAGCAAGCCGCATTCAAAATGTTGTATGGCAATTGGGAGGAAGCATACAACTGACTCCCTAGGTTGTTGTTAGTTATGGCCGCCATAAACCCAAGCATGGTTCACGTGGTTGAGCCTCATGGGCACCAAACGTTGATTCATAACGGGAGGACCGTCCGAGTATTTGGCCGTGCATTTTGGGCCTTTGAGCAATGCGTGAGGGCATTTGAGCATTGTCGGCCCGTCATCGCCATTGATGGCACGTTCTTGACCGGACAATACAAGGGCACTTTGTTGGTTGCAATAGCAAGTGATGCCAATAACCGGGTGTTGCCTTTGGCTTTCACTTTGTTTGAGGTGGAGAACAATGATAACTGGGAGTGGTTCTTGCGTCAATTGAGAACAAGGGTATTACCGGCTGAACGGGAAATTTGTGTCATATCGGATCGCCATCCAGGAATTCTAAATGCGGTGGTGGTTGACATTCCCAGACATACAAAGTTGCACCATCGATGGTGCATGAGGCACTTCTGTGCAAACTTCTATAGGGCATGTGGTATCAAGGAGTTGGCCGATGATCTTCAAGATTGTTGTCTCGCTTTCACCAACAAGCGGTTTGCCACATTGTTCAATGCATTGCTCAGACACAAGAAACTTGACCCCGGTGGTCTTGAATTTCTCAATAGGAACATTGTCGAAAGGAATATGTGGGCACGTGCTTTCGATGAAGATGGCCGGAGGTACGGTCAAATGACAAGCAATATGGCAGAATGCTTCAATAAGGTGCTCAAGGGTGTACGTGCATTACCCGTGACGGCAATAGTTCAATACACATTTGACAAGATGAATGGATACTTTTTAAAGTACTCAATGGAGACGGATAAGCAGATTGCTGGTGAGAACAAGGATAAGCACAAGTACTATTTCCCACCAAAGGTTGAAGAATGGTTGGAGTTTCAATAACGAAAGGCAGACTCCCAAGAAGTTGTACTATATGACGACAACGAGTGGAAGTATGAGGTGAAAGAGCCTGGAGGAACCACAAACGATGGCCACCAACACGGAGGCCGCGCTTTCAAGGTCTCCCTAACACGGTGTGATTGCAGCTGCATGAGGCCATCGTTGCTTCATCTCCCATGCTCACACTTGTTAAACGCATCCCGTGTTAGGAATGTGGACGTCAATCACCCTCTTACCGTGAGGGAGTCCGAGTTCTCAATCATGACGGTAAAGAATACATGGGCTCCCCGGTTTCAGCCATACTTGGACCAATCACAATGGCCGGAGTATCATGGAGTTCAACTATGGTCGGACCCGGAATTGAAGGTCGTTAGACGGGGAAGACGTAAGACAAAGCGTCTTAGAGGTGACATGGACGGATGGGGCAGTGGTGGCGGTGGAGAATACGGCACCGGTCAATTCCAAGAGCCCCGTGAGCAATCCCGTTGTGGGGACTGCAGTCATCGGGGACACAACAAAAGAACTTGTCCCAAACCAAGAAAAAGATCAAATAAAAATGATGCAAGCACAAGCCAAGCAAATGATAGCCAACCAAGGAGTAGCCAACCAAGTCAAACAAGCCAACGAGAAACTAGGCAACAAAGAGGGAGTCAACTAGGTCTTAGAAGAGGTCGTGGTGATGGTCTTGGCCGTGGTGGTGGTAAAGGTCGTGGTGGTGGTAGAGGCCGTGGTGATGGTCTTGGCCGTGGTGATGGTGTTGGGGAACATAGTAATTTCAAAAAAATTCCTACGCACACGCAAGATCATGGTGATGCATAGCAACAAGAGGGGAGAGTGTGATCTACGTACCCTTGTAGACCGACAGCGGAAGCGTTATGACAACGCGGTTGATGTAGTCGTACGTCTTCACGGCCCGACTGATCAAGCACCGAAACTACGGCACCTCCGAGTTTTAGCACACATTCAGCTCGATGACAATTCCCGGACTCCGATCCAGCAAAGTGTCGGGGAAGAGTTCCGTCAGCACGACGGCGTGGTGACGATCTTGATGTTGTACCATCGCAGGGCTTCGCCTAAGCACCGCTACAATATTATCGAGGATTATGGTGGAAGGGGGCACCACATACGGCTAAGAAAACGATCACGTGGATCAACTTGTGTGTCTAGGGGTGCCCCCTGCCTCCGTATATAAAGGAGCAAGGGGAGGAGGCCGGCCGTCCCTATAGGCGCGCCAAGGAGGAGTCCTCCTCCTAGTAGGAGTAGGACTCCTACTAGGAGGGGGAAGGAAGTGGGGAGGGAGAAGGAAAGAGGGGGCGCCGCCCCCCTCTCCTAGTCCAATTCGGACCAAGGGGGGAGGAGGCACGCGGCCCACCCTGGCTGCCCTTCTCTCTCTCCACTAAGGCCCATATGGCCCATTACTTCTCCCGGGGGGTTCCGGTAACCCTCTGGTACTCCGGTTTTCTCTGAAATCACCCGGAACACTTTCGGTGTCCGAATATAGCCGTCCAATATATCAATCTTTATGTCTCGGCCATTTCGAGACTCCTCGTTATGTCCGTGATCACATCCGGGACTCCGAACTAACTTCGGTACATCAAAACTCATAAACTCATAATATAACTGTCATCGAAACCTTAAGCGTGCGGACCCTACGGGTTCGAGAACAATGTAGACATGACCGAGACATGTCTCTGGTCAATAACCAATAGCGGAACCTGGATGCTCATATTTGTTCCCACATATTCTACGAAGATCTTTATCGGTCAGACCGCATAACAACATACGTTGTTCCCTTTGTCATCGGTATGTTACTTGCCCGAGATTCAATCGTCGGTATCTCAATACCTAGTTCAATCTCATTACCGGCAAGTCTCTTTACTCGTTTCGTAATACGTCATCTCGCAACTAACTCATTAGTTGCAATGCTTGCAAGGCTTATGTGATGTGTATTACCGAGAGGGCCCAGAGATACCTCTCCGACAATCAGAGCGACAAATCCTAATCTCGAAATACGCTAACCCAACATTTACCTTTGGAGACACCTGTAGAGCTCCTTTATAATCACCCAGTTACGTTGTGACGTTTGGTAGCACACAAAGTGTTCCTCCAGCAAACGGGAGTTGCATAATCTCATAGTCATAGGAACATGTATAAGTCATGAAGAAAGCAATAGCAACATACTAAATGATCGGGCGCTAAGCTAATGGAATGGGTCATGTCAATCACATCATTCTCCTAATAATGTGATCCCATTAATCAAATGACAACACATGTCTATGGTTAGGAAACATAACCATCTTTGATTAACGAGCTAGTCAAGTAGAGGCATACTAGTGACGTTTAGTTTGTCTATGTATTCACACAAGTATTATGTTTCCGGATAATACAATTCTAGCATGAATAATAAACATTTATCATGATATAAGGAAATAAAATAATAACTTTATTATTGCCTCTAGGGCATATTTCCTTCAGATGGCCTAGGCTGTGGGGATGGTCTTGGCCGTGGTGAAGGACTAGGTCGTGGTGATGGTCTTGGTCGTGGTGAAGGCCTAGGCCGTGGTGACGGTCTTGGCCGTGGTGAAGGCCTAGGCCGTGGTGGTGGTCTAGGCCGTGGTGGCGGTAGAGCCCGTGGTGGTGGTCTAGGCCGTGGTGGTGGTACAGGCCATGGTGGTGATCTTGGCCTTGGCGGCGGCTGTAGTGGAGGAATGTTCTCTTGGCTTAATGGACCATTGCCGTATGTGACTTACTATGATCTTGTTCTTTTGGCTCAATGCTTTGTGTTGTCATTTTGCATTGTGTGACTAACTATTATATTGCCATTTTCATAGGTATGGAAACAATGAAGGGGGTGGAGGACACGGAGGGGGAAGGTGAGATCCCTTGGTGGTGGGAGGAGGGAGAAGAAGAAGAAGAAGAAGAAGAAGAAGAAGAAGAAGAAGAAGAGAGGAGGAAGAAGAAGGGACAAGGACCGTGGCCTTCTTATGAACCAAATTGTGTGCTACTATGTGCTATGAGACGTAAATGACTATGTGTTTTGGCTCAATGTTTGTGTATGACTATGTGATTGGACTACTCTATTGCTATGTGTGTATGACTATGTGAATTGGAGTACTATATGTGCTATGTCTTCTTTTTGTGTTTTGGACTACTACATGTGATTTGGATATGATATATGTGCCATCTATGTGAATCACAAAACATAAAAAGCACTTGGAATTTGAAAACAGCAGACAGTGCAGCGCCTAAGGCAATGTCGCCACACTACACAGTGCAGCGCCTTGCCCTTAGGCGCTGCACAGCTGGACATGCCAGTCCAGAGAGCAACACAACCGTTCCAGTAGCTTTTGCACCCGAAAAATTGCTAAGTCAGTGTGTAGCGCCTAAGGGGCAGTGCAGCGCCTTGCAGTTAGGCGCTGCACGCGGACTTAGCAATTTTTTGGGTGCACAAGCTACTAGAACGGTTCTGTTGCTCTCTGGACTGGCATATCCAGCTGTGCAGCGCCTAAGGGCAAGGCGCTATTGGAAATATGCCCTGGAGGCAATAATAAAATGGTTATTATTATATTTCTTTGTTCATGATAATTGTCTGTTGTTCATGCTATAATTGTGTTATCCGGAAATCGTAATACATGTGTGAATACATAGACCACAACACGTCCCTAGTGAGCCTCTAGTTGACTAGCTCGTTGATCAAAAGATAGTCATGGTTTCCTGACTATGGACATTGGATGTCATTTGATAACGGGATCACATCATTAGGAGAATGATGTGATGGACAAGACCCAGCCCTAAGCATAGCTCAAAGATCGTGTAGTTCGTTTGCTATAGCTTTTCCGAATGTCAAGTATCATTTTCTTAGACCATGAGATTGTGCAACTCCCGGATACCGTAGGAGTGCCTTTGGTGTGCCAAACGTCACAACGTATCTTGGTGACTATAAAGGTACACTACAAGTATCTCCGAAAGTGTCTGTTGGGTTGGCACGAATCGAGACTGGGATTTGTCACTCCATATGGCGAAGAGGTATCTCTGGGCCCACTCGGTAATGCATCATCATGAGCTCAATGTGACCAAGTGGTTGATCACGGGATCATGCATTACGGTACGAGTAAAGTGACTTGCCGGTAACGAGATTGAACGAGGTATTGGGATATCGACGATCGAGTCTCGGGCAAGTAACGTACCGATTGACAAAGGGAATTGTATACGGATTGATCGAATCCTCGACATCGTGGTTCATCCGATGAGATCATCGAGGAGCATGTGGGAACCAACATGGGTATCCAGATCCCGCTGTTGGTTATTGACCGGAGAGTCATCTCGGTCATGTCTGCGTGTCTCCCGAACCCGTAGGGTCTACACACTTAAGGTTCAGTGACGCTAGGGTTGTTGAGATATTAGTATACGGTAACCCAAAAGTTGTCCGGAGTCCTGGATGAGATCCCGGACGTCACGAGGAGTTACGGAATGGTCCTGAGGTGAAGATTTATATATAGGAAGTCAAGTTTCGGCCGTCGGGAAAGTTTCTGGGGTAATCGGTATTGTACCGAGACCACCGGAAGGGTCCCGGGGGTCCACCGGGTGGGGCCATCTATCTCGGAGGGCCCCATGGGCTGAAGTGGGAGGGGAACCAGCCCCTAGTGGGCTGGTGCGCCCCCCTTGGGCCTCCCCTGCGCCTAGGGTTGGAAACCCTAGGGGTGGGGGGGCACCCCACTTGGCTTGGGGGGCAAGCCACCCCCTTGGCCGCCGCCCCCCTTGGAGATTGGATCTCCTAGGGCCGGCGCCCCCCTAGGGACCCTATATATAGTGGGGGGAGGGAGGGCAGCCGCACCCTAGCCCCTGGCCTCTCCCTCTCCCTCCCGTGACACTCCTCCCTCTCCCTGTGCTTGGCGAAGCCCTGCCGAGATCACCGTTGCTTCCACCACCACGCCGTCGTGCTGCTGGATCTTCATCAACCTCTCCTTCCCCCTTGCTGGATCAAGTTGGAGGAGACATCTTCCCAACCGTACGTATGTTGAACGTGGAGGTGCCGTCCGTTTGGCGCTAGGTCATCGGTGATTTGGATCACGACGAGTACGACTCCAGCAACCCCGTTCTCTTGAACACTTCCGCGCGCGATCTACAAGGGTATGTAGATGCATGCCTCTCTCCCTCATTGCTAGATGACTCCATAGATTGATCTTGGTGATGCATAGAAAATTTTAAAATTCTGCTACGTTCCCCAACAGTGGCATCATGAGTAGGTCTATGCGTAGTTTCTATGCACGAGTAGAACACAAAGCAGTTGTGGGCGTGGATATTGTCAATTTGCTTGCCGTTGCTAGTCTTATCTTGATTCGGCGGCATCGTGGGATGAAGCGGCCCGGACCGACCTTACATGTACGCTTACGTGAGACTGGTTCCACCGATTGACATGCACTAGTTGCATAAGGTGGCTGGCGGGTGTCTGTCTCTCCCACTTTAGTCGGATCGAATTCGATGAAAAGGGTCCTTATGAAGGATAAATAGAAATTGGCATATCACGTTGTGGTTTTGGCGTAGGTAAGAAACATTCTTGCTAGAAACCTATAGCAGCCACGTAAAAACTTGCAACAACAATTAGAGGACGTCTAACTTGTTTTTGCAGCATGTGCCGTGTGATGTGATATGGCCAAAAGGATGTGATGAATGATATATGTGATGTATGAGATTGATCATGTTCTTGTAATAGGAATCACGACTTGCATGTCGATGAGTATGAGAACCGGCAGGAGCCATAGGAGTTGTCTTTATTTATTTATGACCTGCGTGTCAACATAAAAGTCATGTAATTACTTTACTTTATTGCTAAAGCGTTAGCCATAGTAGTAGAAGTAATAGATGACGAGACAACTTCAAGAAGACACGATGATGGAGATCATGATGATGGAGATCATGGTGTCATGCCGGTGACAACGATGATCATGGAGCCCCGAAGATGGAGATCAAAAGGAGCAAATGATATTGGCCATATCATGTCACTAATTGATTGCATGTGATGTTTATCATGTTTTACATCTTATTTGCTTAGAACGACGGTAGCTTAAATAAGATGATCCCTCGTAATAATTTCAAGAAAGTGTTCCCCCTAACTGTGCACCGTTGCGAAGGTTCGTTGTTTCGAAGCACCACGCGATGATCGGGTGTGATAGATTCTAATGTTTGAATACAACGGGTGTAAGCCAGATTTACACACGCAATACACTTAGGTTGACTTGACGAGCCTAGCATGTACAGACATGGCATCGGAACACAGAAGACCGAAAGGTCGAGCATGAGTCGTGTAGAAGATACGATCAACATGAAGATGTTCACCGATGTTGACTAGTCCGTCTCACGTGATGGTCGGACACGGCCTAGTTGACTCGGATCATGTTTCGCTTAGATGACTAGAGGGATGTCTATCTGAGTGGGAGTTCATTGAATAATTTGATTAGATGAACTTAATTATCATGAACTTAGTCTAAAATCTTTACACTATGTCTTGTAGATCAAATGGCCCACGCTAATGTTGCCCTCAACTTCAACGCATTCCTAGAGAAAACCAAGCTGAAAGATGATGGCAGCAACTATACGGACTGGGTCCGGAACCTGAGGATCATCCTCATAGCTGCCAAGAAAGATTATGTCCTAGAAGCACCGCTAGGTGACGCACCCATCCCAGAGAACCAAGACGTTATGAACGCTTGGCAGTCACGTGCTGATGATTACTCTCTCGTTCAGTGCGGCATGCTTTACAGCTTAGAACCGAGGCTCCAAAAGCGTTTTGAGAGACACAGAGCATATGAGATGTTCAAAGAGCTGAAAATGGTTTTCCAAGCCCATGCCCGGGTCGAGAGATATGAAGTCTCCGACAAGTTCTTCAGCTGTAAGATGGAGGAAAATAGTTCTGTCAGTGAGCACATACTCAAAATGTCTGGGTTGCATAACCGCTTGACTCAGCTGGGAGTTAATCTCCCGGATGACGCGGTCATTGACAGAATCCTTCAGTCACTTCCACCGAGCTACAAGAGCTTTGTGATGAACTTCAATATGCAGGGGATGAAAAAGACCATTCCTGAGGTATATTCAATGCTGAAATCAGCAGAGGTGGAAATCAAAAAGGAACATCAAGTGTTGATGGTGAATAAAACCACTAAGTTCAAGAAAGCCAAGGGTAAGAAGAACTTCAAGAAGGACGGCAAGGGAGTTGCCGCGCCCAGTAAGCAAGCTGCCGGGAAGAAGCCAAAGAATGGACCCAAGCCCGAGACTGAGTGTTTTTATTGCAAGGGAAGTGGTCACTGGAAGCGGAATTGTATACGGATTGATCGAATCCTCGACATCGTGGTTCATCCGATGAGATCATCGAGGAGCATGTGGGAGCCAACATGGGTATCCAGATCCCGCTGTTGTTATTGACCGGAGAGTCGTCTCGGTCATGTCTGCGTGTCTCCCGAACCCGTAGGGTCTACACACTTAAGGTTCGGTGACGCTAGGGTTGTTGAGATATTAGTATACGGTAACCCGAAAGTTGTTCGGAGTCCCGGATGAGATCCCGGACGTCACGAGGAGTTCCGTAATGGTCCGAAGGTGAAGATTTATATATAGGAAGTCAAGTTTCGGCCGTCGGGAAAGTTTCGGGGGTAATCGGTATTGTACCGGGACCACCGGAAGGGTCCCGGGGGTCCACCGGGTGGGGCCACCTATCCCGAAGGGCCCCATGAGCTGAAGTGGGAGGGGAACCAGCCCCTAGTGGGCTGGTGCGCCCCCCTTGGGCCTCCCCTGCGCCTAGGGTTGCACTACACCACAACACTGATGTAAGGACAGAAAAACTGCCAGGAGAAGCCTCTTTAAAGGGCAGACAAACTGCCGGGACTGTGGTTCTCCCGGCAGATAGAACCGCCATGAGAATGGCTGCCGGGGATTACTTCTCCCGGCAGATAAACTTCTCTCGGCAGTTTTTCTGCCCTGACACATGTATTTGCCGGCAATTCGTTTTCTCCCGGCAGATTGTTCAGAGCACGTGCAACTGCAATTACCGGCAGTTAAACCGCCTGTACAAGTATGTTCACCCGACAGATATTATGCCAGCTTGTTGAGTTCACTAGCAAAATGTTCTAGGCATCCCTATTATGTAATACCCATCCATTCTCTCTCTCTCTATATATATATATATCTACGCAATCAGGACATAGCACACAATTTATACATGCACTTCAAAGTAACATATAGGCCTCATCGAAAACCTTAAACTTCATTCGATAATCATAACGACCATATATAAAGAGGTTGTGCCACAAAAGAAGTACATATATATGTTTGCCACACAACAAAAATAAAGTAGTGCCACTAGAGATGTACATATGTTTCTAGATGTGTGCCACACAACCTAAATGAGCTAATTAACAACCACCAAAATGAGCAGAGCAAGTCTCAAGTTCGACAAACAAGACACAGGTCATTATCACTCCACCAACTTAATTTTAGGTCTTCCAAATCTTTAGCAGCTTAAAGATCTTCCAAATCTTAGTGAACTTGTGCACCTTTGGGAAACCTGCAATAGATCAGAAGATGTTACATATAACAGTTGCAGTCAAAACTCAACGAAGATGTTACAACAATCGCATATAACAGCCACATATGTTCTAAAATATAGAGCAACCAGTAACATCTCTTGAGTAATCTCTTCTATAGTAGAGAACATGTCCTGGACATCAACATGTCCATTTTTTATCATCTTAATAGTAGCAAGCTTATCTTCTCATCAAAATGTAGTGTGCAAAGTCTGTACAAATATTAACGGGAAGATGTTACAACAATCACATACAACATCCGCATGCCGACATACAACAGCCACATATGTTCTGAAACATAGAGCAACTAGTAACATCTCTAGAGTAATCTCTACTTTAGTAGAGAACATATCCTGGACATCAACATGTCCATTTTTTATCATCTTGACAGTAGCAAGCTTATCTTACTTCTCATCCAGATATAGTGTGCAAAGTCTGTACAAATATTAACAGCAAGTAGGTGTGCCTATCTTGTACAACAAAAGTGACGCTATTCCTGTACCAAAGTAAAGCGAACAGAATTGATAACCATTTTGATTGTTTTCTACATTTTGAAGCACAAGCACAAGGTCACGATCACACACTGAACATTAAACAAGCAAATTATGAAGCTACTGTACTGAACAAGCACATATGCAAAATTATAGCATCTTATTTTCACTTGGTACTATTTCTCTACCAGAACGCATCAAGTGTTTAGTTGTGCTTCTTAAAATTTCGTATGTCGTATACCTTGGCTTCTTCAAAGTAATACAATTAAACATTAGTATTGGAACCTGTAGATTCAGTGTGCTAGTGCAGTCTCTAGTTGGCCCTGATATTGAGACTGACCTTGGATATAAGTTGATTTATTTTGAGTTCCTATATGAAGTTGGCACAACATAATAGGATAATGAATCTGGACATCTATAAATGACGATATCATTTTGTGGTTTTGCGTGGTACCGTGTTCCTTAGAGCAATGACAACAACTATGATTACAGACTTCCTGCATCCAGAACACGAAGCTGAACTACATTTCTCCTATTGAAAATCTGATGAAGGGTGTATTGGGAGTATTGTGATTTTCAATGAAGCATTGCACAAACAAGCCTTTTAATTTCTGCTCCCTCTTTGCAGGAGCTATTAAAGTTGAGTTACATAAATGATTCGCACAACAACTTGAATTAGCCTAGAAAAATAAACCAAGGCTTTTGACAAACAAACAAACAAACTGAAATACTTCATGTACATGAAAGAAAGAGGATCCAATTATGAGAAATGAATCAAATGAAATTTGTGAGCGTGGAATCCAATGAAAATCATTTATCTACATGGTAGAGTCTATCGTGTACATGAAAGAAAGATGAACCAATTGAAGTTTATATTTGTAACCATATTTATTCAACTGACCTCTCTACAAATTCATGGCTGATGGACACAAAAGCACACTTCTAAAGAACTATAATGATCTGTTTGAATTACTAATTAATAATATATACTGGAATCAGGAGCTCAAGTTTCCTGGACACAAGTTAACCATGTAGCAACCAAATGAGCAAAGCATTACTATCTGTCCTTGATAGTACACACTAATGTAAATATTCAGCCAAGAAAACATGTATATTACCTCCTCAGCTTGCTTGTGGTCGCAACCCATTGCTGCATTTGCCATTAACTGACTTCCAACTGCATACATAGAAGCAAAAGAGTTTTAAGAAATCAACCATGATAGTCAGTGTATATTTAATCATAGGACCTAAGCTTACATGCTTGTAAGGCCATGTAATACATCGTATAACATACGAAAGAAAGTGTACTTCTATTAATAGGAAAAAATCTAATAACAAAATGCATACCATTATTAACTAGTACAGGCAAGGAGAAATACAATACAGACCAGGAATACAATCTAGCACAGAAGAAATAGTGAATTGAAACATGTCATTTCAGGAAATGCAAACACTAAAATAGTAGTAAGAATATCATTATATATATCATGGGAATAGCAAAGAAATATCACCGATGATTAAGAAGCAGAGGATGTGGTGCTGCTCTGGCGATGATGTAGAGGACGTACACGACACTACTCAGGCAAGGAAGTAGAGGCAAGGCAACGCTGGTTGGGGCAAGGAGGTAACATGCTAATGCTATCACATAGTCTAATCTAACATCAAACTAAAATACCATGGTAAGAAGAGCAATCTACCATATATTATATTGAAAATGAACAAAGTAAGCTCGCACAAGAAGCAGTTATGACTCGTCATTTTGGTGCACTCCAGGGGGGTGGTCATGGTGTACTCACATCAATATGAACGATGACCAAACTTCAAATCTACGACCAGAGTGTAGTTGACACCACCGTATATAATTTACTACTGTGGTCACTAATGTTTCGGTAGATATTGATGATATAAGGGCGCTCCTTGGCCAGTGGGTTGTCTCCTGGTGTTGTTCCTTCACTAATACTGCAAGATGCTTATTACATGTGAATCATTATAAAGTACATAAAGACTCCCAACAGATCAATACAAGCAAAACTTGTAGCAACATAAACTACATCTGTATAAAGTACATAAAGGCTCCCAACAGATCAATACAAGCAAAAATTAGCAACAGAAAGTTCCTGTGTTTGCTTCAAGAAATCATAATCTAGTGAAGGCGTGAACTGTGGAGAAGGTGCAGCTTACCGGAGGAGCTCCTTGGTGCTCGGGTGAGCTTGTGCGGAGGGCCAGCTTGGGGGAGGAAGCTCGCGAGGAGGGTGGTAGCTGATAAACGACGGCGTACATCGGAGGAGGATGGTCACCGGTGGAGTGGCTCGGCGATGTGATGCTCCGTGTCAATTGGTGCTCGGCGGTGCCGCTCTGTTGTGGTTGGGGGCGACGGCAGCAGTGGTCTGGGTGGAGGAAGCAACAGTGGGTGCTTGGTGCGGCAGAGGAGCTGCGATGATGGGGGGCGACGGTGTCAGTGGTCTGGGTGGAGGCCGCAGTAGTGCATTGGTTGGGGCGGTGGATGGGCTGCGGTGGTGGGGGGTGACGGTGGTGGTGGGGCTGGTTGGGGCGGCGGGAGGGGCTGCGGTGCTAGGGGTGATAGCGGAGGGATCAGATGGTCGGGGGCATCGGCGATATGGTGATTTGGGGATGGCGATGGCTAGAGGACGGCCGGCGGCGGAAGGTCAGATGGTTGGGGGCGGCGGCGCTCTGGTGTAGGGCACGGGTGGATTGGGATTTGGGGGCCAGCGATGTGTGTGGTATGGTGCGGAGGGCCGACGCGTCTAAGTTTCTTTTGGGCCAAATTCTTTGTCACCCTAGCGAGCGCTTAGGGCCCAAACTTTTCATTGTCGCGCCAAAGACGGTCCCGACAGAATATGGGCCGTTTTCTAGTTGTTCCGGCAGATGATGGGCCCTAGATTGTACCGGTAGTTCATGTGCCCTCGTTGCTCGAGTTCTCCCGGCAGTTTGCTTGCCCTAAGATGCTTGTACCGGCAGAAATTAATGTCCTGGCAGTTTATTTGCCCTTGGTCGGGTATTTCTCCCGGCAGTTAACTGTTGGGGAACGTAGTAATTTCAAAATTTTCCTACGCACACGCAAGATAATGGTGATGCATAGCAACGAGAGGGGAGAGTGTTGTCGACGTACCCACGCAGACCGACTGCGGAAGCGTTGACGCAACGTAGAGGAAGTAGTCGTACGTCTTCCCGATCCGACCGATCCAAGCACCGTTACTCCGGCACCTCCGAGTTCTTAGCACACATACAGCTCGATGACGATCCCCGGGCTCCGATCCAGCAAAGCTTTGGGGATGAGTTCCGTCAGCACAACGGCGTGGTGACGATGATGATGTTCTACCGACGCAGGGCTTCGCCTAAGCACTACAACGATATGATCGAGGTGGAATATGGTGGCAGGGGGCACCGCACACGGCTAAGGAACGATCACGTGGATCAACTTGTGTGTCCTAGGGTGCCCCCCTGCCTCCGTATATAAAGGAGCCAAGGGGGAGGGGGCGGCCGGCCAAGGAGGGCGCGCCAAGGGAGTCCTACTCCCTCTGGGAGTAGGATTCCCCCCCCCCCAATCCTAGTTGGAATAGGATTCCTCGAGGGGGGAAAGAGAGAGAGGGGGCCGGCCACCTCTCCTTGTCCTAATAGGACTAGGGGAGGGGGGAGGCGTGCAGCCCACCTTGGGCTGCCCCTTTCTCCTTTCCACTAAAGCCCACTAAGGCCCATATAGCTCCTGGGGGTTCCGGTAACCTCCCGGTACTCCAGTAAAATCCCGATTTCACCCGGAACACTTCCGATATCCAAACATAGTGTCGGGTGGTAGGTGCGACATATGCCAACGGGTGGCTTATCATTGTGGGAGCCAGTAAGACATCGCCGGTGCCTGGAAATGGGATAAGGCGAAGACATGCACGCCGGCGGATCTTACCCAGCTTCGGGGCTCTCCGTGGAGATAACACCCCTACTGCTGCTCTGCGGGGTCTCCGCATATTCACTAGATGAATCAAGTGGCTACACAACGCTCCTTGAGCTGTTTGGGGGGAAGGAGGAAGAAGGGCACGGCTAGCCTGCTTCTTCTCCTCGTGTGGTGTCTAGAACTAGCAAAGGGTCCAACCCTTTGCATGGGTGCTCCGGGGGGTTTATATAGGCCTACCCCCCGGGGGTACAATGGTAATCCGGCTGGGCACGGGGCCCAGCCGTCTGTGACTGCGCTCGCCGGCTTCTGCGCTGGCTGCTGGGGCCCGCCGACTGGTGGGTCCCGCCGGCTGCCGGCCCCTTGGTCGACAGGCAGGCCCCACTATCCAGGGCCTGGTCGGCGGCTGGTTACTGTGGCTTCATCTTGTTGATGTGAGCTCCATCGTGGCAAGCGCAACTACAGTACCGCCGCCTATCAGGCGATCGCTGTAGCCTTACCGCGTCTTGTCTCCTTAATGGGGCGTCCTCTTCGAGGAAGGCGGCAAGCCGGCTGCGGGGAGCCGGCTCTGTCTTGGGCCGACTAGTTGGAGGCGTGGCCGCCTTCGGGCGTCTCTCTGCTCAAAGGGGCCCACCGTCTGTGGGCCACGCTGGCGGCCCGTCGTGGGTGATGCCAGGGTCAACATGGCAACAGTGCCGCGCCGGACGGGTCATGCCTAGCCCGTACGGTGCTCCATACCAGGCGTGCCCCGGGATTCGGGGGTGGCAGGCTTTACTGTAGCCATGCCCCACGCACCGCCGTTAGGTGGGTGCAAACTTTGTGGGTACGGTCTTGACTGCTTTATGGGGAGACGGCTTCTTGGAGTCGGCCTTCTCATGGCCGGCTTCTTGGAGTCGGCCTTCTCATGAGGGCTAAAGTCGGACCGCCTTCCGAAAGCCGGCCTGGGTTGCAGCCAGCTAGGGGAAGGCGGCTCCATGTCTTGGATTCTTGAGAGCCGGGCGGGCTCGTAACTTTTTCAGAAGGGCCAGGGGAAGCCGGCTAGGCTACCCATGGCTATTTACTCTGACAGTAGTCCCCGAAGCTGATCGAGCTCCAAGGTGAGCAGGGGGACGAGAAGCTTGGTCAGCTTCCCATCCTGAAGAGCCGGCTTAGCGGGCGTATGCCGACTTCAGAAAGCCCCGCGTCTTGTGGGCGAGAGGAGGGGGGGGCAACCCGCGTGCCGACTACGGGCCCCCCCGCGGCCACGTGGCAGCGAGATCCTGCGAGCGCACGCGCGCGACGGGACGCCGCCGCAGGCCCGGGCCCGCCACTCGCGAGCCTTGGTCCGGGCGCGGATCTTCCGTGGCCCACAGGGGCCGCTCGCCTTCTCGAGGCAGTTTCGTTTCGCCGTTAAGGCTCGATAATCGCGGGACGTGGGGAGTGGGAACGATCGATCCCCATGCTTCCCCACGCCGCGCCTCCTCGGCTCCGCCACGTGAGCCTATAAGTAGGGGGAGGAGGGAGAGCGACAGAGGTTCGCACGCTCCCTCCCGCTCCGCCCCTCCTAACCCTCGTCTTCTTCCTCTCGCTGCCATCGCAGCTTCCCGTCTCAGCGCCGTCGCGTCTCCACACCGCCTCGTTCCCATGGCGTTGTCAAGCTCGTGGGACGGCTCCAACGTCCATGAAGACCACGTGGAGTTCCTTCGCCAGACCCGGCGCCTGCCCGGCGCCGACCGCGTACAGGTCCGCCTGGCGCCCGCGAAGGAGATCTCGCCGGCGCCGGAGGAGGGCGAGCGGGTCGTCTTCCGCTCGCACTGCCTGCGCAGCTTCGGCCTTCCGGCGAGCGGGTTTCTGCGCTCTTTCCTGGAGTTCTACAACCTCCAGCCGCATCACCTCACGCCCAATGCGGTGATGCTGCTGTCGGCCTTCGTCTCCCTCTGCGAAGGCTTCTTGGGGCTGCTCCCCACGCTGGAGCTCTGGGGAGAGTTCTTCCAGAGCAAGCTCGGCACGGTCGTCGCCGGCATGCCCGCCCCCTGCGGAGCCTTCATCGCCATGAGGAGGGCGAGCGAGAACAATCCGTTCCCGCCCATCCCCCTGATCCAGTCGGTGAAGGTCTGGCAGAGATCTTATTTCTATGTGAAGAACGCCGCCGAGCAAGGAGACTACATCAACCTGCCGGATTACGTAGCCGGCCCGCCGGCTGGGAGGCAGCCCTCGTGGAGCTTCCGGTCCCGGTCATTGTCTCCGGCCGGGAACGCCGCCATCTCCCGGCTTCGGGTGTTGGTTCAGTCGGAAGGCTTGCGCGGGGCCGACTTGGTGGCCGCCTTCATGGAGCGCCGGATCCTTCCTCTCCAAAGCCGGCCCCATATGATGTGTCAGATGAGCGGCCGCTTCGACCCAAGCCGTCTGAGCACATGGGAAATGCCCCACGCGGAGGTGGCGCTCATGGTTAACTACATCGCCAACTGCAAGCTCATCGAGGACTGGCAATACGGCAAGGTGCCGTATTCCCGCGCCAATCCTCCGCCCGTGGTAAGCCTCTCTCTATCTTCTTTTTGTCGTCGGCCGGCTTCATGACGGCCGGCTTCTGACCAGTCGGTTCTTTTGAGCAGAACCCTCTTCTTGTGCCGCCGGCTGGGGCGACGGGAATTGAACGCCAGTATACCCCCGACCGCACGGTGGATGATGTTGACGACCCGTACTTGGGGGCGGCCGCCATGGAAGACGCCGTCGTGGGGGACAGTGCCGAGCCCGGAGGCTCAAGGTTCACCGTGAGCTTCGAGGACTGGCCGGACGAATTCGAAGCCGAAGTCGCCCCGCATCGCCAGCCGGCGGCCGACCATCAGGGCGCGGGCTCATCTATCGCACCGGCTACCGGCGGCGGCGCACAGAAGCGCCGGGCCGCTTTAGGCCTCTTTGGCAGTCGGCCGAAGAAGTCCAAAGCCTCCGCCACGGCGACCAAGCGAGACGAGGCGGCTGCGAAAGCGGCCCGCTTCCGCAAGGCGGTGAAGCAGCCTACGGCGGTCTCAGCGTAAGTCTTCGACTGCCTTGCCGCATGCTTGTCACCATTCTCTTTTTCTTCGAATATTCTTCTTAGCTTTTTCTCGCTTGCCGGACAGGGCACCGCTTTCCCTTGAGCGGGGCCCGGGCGGCTCCGTCGTGGGGCCGGCTGGAGGGTCTTCGAGCTCCCGCCGCGTGGACCCCCGCGCCGATCTCAGGGAGGCCACAGAGCGGAACGCCCACGAAGCGCGCAAAGAGCGCGAGGCGGCGGAGAAGGCGGCCGCCTAGGCGGCGAGGGAGCAGGCCGACGCGGCGGCCAAGGCCCAGACGGAGGCGGCTACCGCGGAGACGGAGGCGGAAAGCTCGCGCAACCAGCCTCCACTGCTCGCCATTCCTCTCCGGGCTGTAGCCCCCGACACCCCATTGCCTTTGGCGGAGGAGATCGTCCAAGACCCGCCGCTGTTGGAGAGGGGGGAGGACCCCATGGCCTCTGCGGGGAGAGCGCCGCCAGCGGCGCCAATCGAAGCGGGCCAAGGCGGCTAACCGTCAGCGGCGCCAGAGGGGCCGACCGGAGGTGAGCCGGAGAACAGAGCCGGCCTCGAGGTGCAGCCGGCGGCGAGCCGGCGCGCAGGGGGAGGCGCCGCTCCGTCGGAGTTGCGCCGAGTTGCGGGCGTAGGCCAGCCGGCGGAAGATCTGGAGGCGGCCAGCACCGCCATGTCCGAGTGGACTCCCAGCGGGAGGACTGGCAAGCTGGATGCGGCGGCTCAAGGGGTCCGGAGCCGGCTACAAGCTCAGGCCGCCCTGCTGCAACAGCTCAACCAAGAGTTCTTGTCAACGCGAGCCACTATCCGGGTGAGTCCTTCATTCTTGGCTGCTTTGCTTTCTTAATTTCTTCCGTGGGGGCGCGTCAGCGCACCCACTAGGTGTAGTCCCCGAGATTCGGGCCGACTGCTGCGCAGTCGGGTCGGATCTTTCTCGACGGCCACCTTACTTTGCTTTTTTCTGAACTTTCAGGAATACCACAACCTTCGTGCTGCCGCCTTCGAATCCCAGGCTCGGGAGTTGAGCCGGCGGACCAACGATCTGCCCGACAGCCGAAGTAAGTACTCGATTTTGTCTGTCTCCTGTGGGGGCGCGTCAGCGCACCCACTGGGTGTAGTCCCCGAGATTCGGGCCGACTGCTGCGCAGTCGGGTCAGATCTTTCTTGACGACTCTTTTCTTATTGGTTTTTCTTTTTCTTTGTCTTCAGGGGCCAACGCCGACTTGAGGAAGGGGCTCGGCGAAGCGAAGGCCGCCCTTCATACCAAGGAGGCCGAGTGCGCCGCCTTGGTCCAGGAACGGGATCGCCTAGCCAAGAAGCTGGCCGACCAAGAGGAGAGCCACAAAGCGGCCCTGCAGGCGGCGCAGGAAAGCGAAGCCGCCTTGATGGCGGAGTATGAGATGGCGGCGGTGACCTGGTCTGAGACCCGGCGAGGCCTGGACGAAGGCTTCGGCCGGATCGAGGACTTGATCGACGGTAAGCTGCCTTCCTCGGCCCTCCCCTGCCTCTTGCCGCTTGGGTTTTTTGACTTATCTTGAGTTGTTGCTTGTTGTTTCTTGCAGATTACTTCCCGGGCTACTCCGCCTTCGCCGCCCAAAGCATTGAGGCCCATTGCGAGGTGCGCCGTCAAGCGGGGACCGACATTGTGCCGGATGCAAACCGGACCCTTGAGGAGCAGCTCCTGGTTGTCCAGGCACGGTTGCAGCCGTCTCATCGGATGCTTCGCCGGCTCCAACGTGCCAGGGCGCAAGCGTTGGCCGCCCTCTGGCCCGACGAGACGATCCCCCACACCCCAAGCCGAACTGCCGACTGGCTGGAAGTCGCAGTTGGTCGGTTCGAGGCTTGGAAAGCGTCAGCGGCCCGCCTTGGAGCCAGGAGGGCGTTGGAATTCGTTCGGGCTTGGTACCCAGGGCTGAGCCTGGACCAGCTGCGCACTTGGCGGATGGAGGCCGACCGAAGCTGGAGGAGGTGAGGCCGGCTATCGCCCAGCGAGCTTCGACGATCGCCGAGTGCACCGACATCAGCGTCTTCGCACCCGAAATCGATGATGACGGTGTTGCTCAGCCAGAGGAGTGGTTCGGGCTGAACCCGGCGGTGGGCGAGGACTCGGCGGAGGAGATTGCCTCCAACGACGAGGGCAATGAAGACGAAGACGAGGACGGCGAAGACGTCGAGCCGGCTGGTGGAACAACTGGCCGACCTCAGGACGACCGTGCCTCCAGCAACGAGGCGCGTGGAAGCGCACCCTCTGCGGGGGGCGGCGACCAAGCCGAAGTTCGTCAGCCGGCCGCTCCTTCAGCCGGCACGACCGTCTCCGCCAACCAGTCTGGCTCGTCGGCCGCTCCGCCAGCTTGACCTGCCGTCTTTATCCCTCCTGCTTTGTTGTCTTTGAACAATCTTTGTTAAGTTTTCGCAGTTCCACCCACTGGGGGTGTATCCAAACTATGTTGAATGCTGGCCTCTTGGAGGTCTTTTTATGTAAATATTATCATGTGCATGTTTGGTTTCCATTCGTGTATGCTTTTTTATCCTTAGGCTTTTTCCTTTGCCGCCTTCCCTCTTTGGGGAGGCAAGTACTTGAGCTTTCTTGGATTAAAGTGAAGTGAATGGAAACCGGCCGGCCGGCTACTCTGGTAGCCAGTCGGCGGTGTGAGAAAAACCGGCTTTTGTTATATTAGTCCGTTAGTCCCTAGCCGTTTTTCGTGTGGGCGCCCGTTCCTACCTTTAACTCTTGCCAGCTGGACAGCCGGTTCTTCGAACTGCGACTTTTGGCAAGAGAAGGCTTGAGAGCCGGCACACTACTTGTCTGACTGCGGGTAGGACTTCTAACATAACTCCAGTTGGCCAGTCCCCGAGCCGACTAGTCGAACTCGGTGCCGGACGGAATAAGTAAATGATACGACAAGGTCATAAGCATGATACTTTTCATTCATAAATAAGGGATGGCAGTCCCCGAGCCCTCCTCGGGGAGCCTATTGTCTTGTACTTAATACAAAAGTTAGTGCGGTATATGCTGCATTTCAACTGTAAAATCTTCGGAGGAGGTTGGCGTTCCATGGTCGTTCCGACTCCTTGCCGGAGTCGTCTCTCTTGCGCGCCTTCGGCTTCTGTGCATCGATCAGGTAGTAGGAGTCGTTGCCTAGAGCTCTGCTGATGACGAAGGGGCCTTCCCAAGGGGCTGAGAGCTTGTGCTGGCCGGCTGTTCGCTGGATCAGCCGGAGCACGAGATCGCCCTCTTGGAAAGATCTTGGCCTGACTTTCCGGTTGTGGTAGCGGCGCAAACCCTGCTGGTAGATGGCAGACCGGCTGAGGGCTAACAGCCGGCTTTCTTCCAGCAGGTCGACGCCATCTTCTCGTGCTTCCTTGGCCTCCGCTTCCGTGTACATGGTTACTCGAGGCGAGTCGAACTCGATGTCAGTTGGGATGACCGCCTCGGCGCCATACACAAGGAAGAAAGGGGTGAAGCCGGTTGACTTGTTTGGTGTAGTGCGCAGACTCCAGAGGGCAGCCGGCAGCTCATCGAGCCAACAGCCAGCTGAGCGCTCCAGAGGTACGACCAGTCGAGGCTTGATACCGGAGAGGATGAGGCCGTTTGCTCGCTCGACCTGGCCGTTGGACTGCGGGTGGGCGACGGATGCTAAGTCCAGCCGGATACCTTGGGCTGCGCAGAAACGTGCCAAGGCTCCTTTGGCAAAATTCGTGCCATTGTCGGTGATGATGCTGTGCGGCACGCCATACCGAGTTGTTATGTCTGCGATGAACGTCACGGCAGTCGGCCCATTCAGCTTCTTGATCGGCTTTGCCTCAATCCACTTGGTGAATTTGTCCATGGCGACGAGCAAATGCGTCATGCCGCCACGCGCCGTCTTGAATGGGCCCACCATGTCCAGTCCCCAAACGGCAAAGGGCCAAGTGAGGGGAATGGTCTTGAGTGCCAAGGCCGGCATGTGTTGCTTGGAGCTGAAGAGTTGGCACCCCTTGCAATGTTTAACCAATTCTTTGGCGTCATCCAAAGCAGTCGGCCAGAAGAAACCATGGCGGAAGGCTTTGGCGACAAGTGATCTTGAGGCCGCATGGTGGCCGCATTCACCTTGGTGAATGTCTCTGAGGATTGCAATGCTCTTCTCTTGCTCGACGCACCGTTGGAGGATTCCAGTGACACTGCGCTTGAGTAGTTCTCTGTTGACGATTGTTTATGCTCCGGCTCGACGTTGGACTTGTCTCGCTTCTGTTTCGTCAGCCGGCAGGTCTTGGTTTACTAGGAAGTTGAGGATGGACTGAGCCCATGATGGAGCCGCGACTTCTTCTACTGCCAGTGTGGCTACTGCCACCAGGGTGGGCGGGCTGGGCGGTGAGGTGCTGGAGTCGGCCGCCGGCTGTTGTGTTGGTGCAGTCCCCGGGCCGGCTACCGCAGTCCCCGAGCCGGCTGCCGAAGTCCCCGAGCCGGCTGCCGAACTCCCCGAGCCGGCTGCCGAACTCCCCGAGCTGGCCGCCGAAGTCCTCGAGCCAGCTGCCGAAGTCACCGGGCCGGCTACGGGGGTCTTGGGGTCGCCTGCTTGGTTCTTCGAGCCGGACTCGGCCGCATCGGGGTCAGGCGGCACGAAGATGGAATCGGACTCTGGAGACGGCTTGATAGACGGCTTGAGGAGGCGTTGGAGAGCGACGCCGGCTGGAATTGCTTGCCGAGTGGAGCCTATTCGAGCCAGGGCATCGGCTGGCTCGCTGTCGGCTCGCGGTACGTGGAGGAACTCGCATCCTTCAAAGTATCCGCTGAGTTGTTGGACCAGGAAGCGGTAGCTCGCCATATTCACATCCTTGGCGTCCCAGTCGCCGGATGATTACTGGACTACCAGGTCCGAGTTGCCATAACATAGGATCCGGTGAATGCCAAGTTCTTTGGCAAGCCGGAGCCCATGTATGAGCGCCTCGTACTCGGCCACATTGTTGGAGGCGGCAAAGTGGATCTGTAGCGTGTATCTGAGCTTGTCGCCTTTTGGAGAGGTAAGGACGACGCCGACTCCAGAGCCGGTGTGCATCTTGGACCCGTCTAAGTGCATGCGCCAATGGGTGGAGTCGGGAGCCGGCAGCAGGTACTGGGTCTCGGCCCAGTCGACGAGGAAGTCGGCCAGTGCTTGGGACTTGATGGCAGTGCGGGGCTGGTAGAAGATCGTGTACGGGGCCAGCTCGATGGCCCATTTCGCCACCCGGCCGGATGCGTCCCGGCTGCCTATGATCTCGGCTAGCGGGGCAGTGCATACGACCATGACGGGATGCTCTTGAAAGTAGGGCTTCAGCTTCTTGGCGGTGAAGTACACGCCATAACACATCTTTTGGTAGTGCGGGTAGTTCTGCTTTGAAGCGGACAGCACCTCGCTCAAATAATACACCGGCCTCTGGACCGGCTAGGCTCGTCCTTCTTCTGGGCGCTGGACTATGATGACGGTGCTGATCACCCGGCTGGTTGCGGCGATGTAGAGGAGCATGGGCTCTTTCTCAGTCGGCGCCGCGAGGACAGGCGGCATGGCCAGCATCTTCTTCAGCTCGTGAAAAGCTTGGTTGGCCTGGTTGTTCCACTCGAAGTGAGTGCTCTTCTTCATGAGGCGGTAGAGAGGGAGAGCTTTCTCTCCGAGCCGGCTGATGAAGCGGTTCAAGGAGGCTAAGCACCCGGTGAACTTCTGAATGTCTCGAAGCTTGGTGGGCATCGCCATTCTCTCGATGGCCTTGATCTTCACCGGGTTGCATTCGATGCCGCGTTCGGAGACCAGGAAGCCTAGGAGCTGGCCGGCTGGCACTCTGAACACGCATTTCTCGGGGTTGAGCTTGATTTGGAACCGGCGTAAGTTCTCAAACGTTTCCTTGAGGTCTCCCAGCAAGGTGCCGCGCCTCTCCGTCTTCACTACGATGTCGTCCACGTATACGTGAGCGTTTCTGCCGAGTTGCTTGAGGAGGCACTTCTGCATGCAATGCTGAAAGGTGGCACTGGCATTTCTCAAGCCGAATGTCATAGTCAGGTAGAAGAAGGCTCCAAATGGCGTGATGAAGGCGGTCTTCAGGCGGTCGTCCGGGTCTAGCTTTATCTGATGATATCCGGAGTAAGCATCCAAAAAACTCAACAGCTTGCATCCGGCTGTGGAGTCTATCACTTGGTCAATCCTTGGCAGGGAAAAAGGATCTTTGGGGCAGGCCTTGTTGAGGCTTATGTAGTCTATACACATGCGCCACTTGTTGTTCTTCTTTAGCACAAGGACCGGGTTGGCGAGCCACTCCGGAAAGAAAACTTCCATGATGAAGTCGGCCGCCAAGAGCCGGGCTATCTCCTCCCCTACAATCCTGCGCTTCTCCTTCGACAATCGGTGAAGGGGTTGTCTGACTGGCTTTGCATCTTCTCGAACGTGTAGTTTGTGCTCGGCGAATTTCCTCGGAACACCCGGCATGTCCTTGGGGGACCATGCAAAGATGTCCCGATTCTCACCGAGGAAATCGGCGAGCTCGCCTTCCTATTTGCTGTTCAGGTTTGCCCCAATGACGGCAAACCTCTCTAGATGCTCGGGGTCAAGAGGTATCTTCTTCGTCTCCTTGGCCGGCTGGAAAGATCCTTGAGCGTCATGCTCCTTGGGGTCGGGGGACACGGCCGACTGCTTGCCGGCTATGGCCACGACTCAGTCCAGCATCTTCTTCTCTTCGGCAATCACAAGGGACTCGGGCAGCCGGCTGCTGGCCGCCGCACACTCGGAGGACTTCTTGTAATCACCGGCTACGGTGATGACGCCTTTGGTGCTTGGTATCTTCATCTTGAGGTATGCATAGTGGGGAACTGCCATGAATTTGGCCAAGGCAGGTCGGCCAAGCAATGTATGGTAAGGGCTCTCCAGGTCCACCACTTCAAACCAGACCGCTTCCCTGCGGAAATGCTCCTTGTCCCAAAAAGTACATCAATCTTGATTTTGCCAATGGGGGCGCAGGACAGGCCGGGTACGATGCCGTGGAACACTGTCCGAGTAGGCATGAGCTGCTTCGTCTTGACATTTAGTTTCTCCAGGGTGTCACGGTACAGGATGTTGATGCTGCTCCCGCTGTCTATCAACACACGGGAGAAGCGAGCGGCGCGTCTGTCCGTTGCGAGGGTGGCTTCCAAGACCAATGCATAAGAGCCGGGAGACGGCATCACCTCCGGATGGTCGGCCCGGCTCCAGCTGATGGGCTTTTCTGACCAATGCATGTGTCCGGCGGGGTTGGCAGCGACCACGCTGACTTCCTGGTGCTCTCGGCGTTTGCTGCGCCGGTCTTCGGGCTGGCTGGTAAAGACGATGTAGGTTGCTTGCTCATCAGGGAACTCGTCATGCACGGCTCCGACTGCAGGCCGAGCGGCCGGAGGCGGCGGGCCGGCAGGCGGAGGTGGCAAGAGACCCTCGCCCTTAGAGATTCGGGTGAGCCAATGGCACTTTCGGGTCGTGTGGTTGGACGGCTTCGCGCCGCTGTGGAACTTGCAAGGGGCGTCGAGAGTTTGCTCGTAGGAGAAAGCCGGCTGCCAAGCCGGCCTGCCGCCCTTGGGTTTCTTGGGCGCTGGTCGCTCTTCAGGCGGCGCGTCTTCGACTGTGGCCACCTGCCGGCTGGCGGGAGGCGGCGCGGGGCCCTTGCGCTTGTGGTCGTTCGAGTTGGGGTGTCGGCCGGAATCCCCAGCCGGCGTCTTGGGCGCTGGGTTGAGTACCTTTCCGGACGCGTCTACCCGAAGCTCGGTCTTCATCGAGGAGTCGGCGGTGGCGTACTTGTCCGCTATGTCCAGAAGCTCGTCGAGGGTAGCCGGCTCGTCACAGAGGAGCTTGTGCTTGAGGAGGGTGCCTTCTCGGCATCCGGCTGTGAAGTATTCTATGGCTTGCACCTCGTGCACCCCTTCACAGGAGTTGTGGAGCTCGGCCCAACGCGTGAGGTAATCGCGAGTGGACTCAGCGGGGCCCTGTATGCACAAGGAGAGTTGTCTAGGCTTGGGAGCCCGCTTGTAGGTGCTGGTGAAGTTGCGGATGAAGGCTTCTGTGAAATCTAGCCAGCTGTTGATGCTGCGCGGCTTGAGGCTGTTGAGCCAGGTCCGCGCTGTGCCTTGCAGCATGAGGGGCACGTACTTCACGGCAACGCGCCGGTTGCCGTTGGCTATGCTAATCGCCATGGAGTAGTCGATCAACCAATCTTCCGGCTTCACGGGCGTGTCTCTTGGGAGCGAGAACCCTTTAGGAAAGGGCTCGTCGCGGATGCGGGGGCCGAAACAAGGCGGGCCGACATCGTCTTCTTCTTCCAACGCCAGGGATCGCGCCAGGCGGTCGATCTGATGGCGGGCGTCGTTCTCGCCGATTCCTTCGCGGCGGCCTAGCCGGCCGCTGAGAGTCGGGTGCGCCACTGGCGGCGAGGCGGGATATCTCTCTCCACGGGGCGGAGGCGGAGGCGGGTCACCCCGCCATTCCATGGCTCGGGGATGACCGTCCGCGTCTCGCTCGATGGAGATCCGGGTCCGGCTGCGGCTGGCAGCCGACTCTTTCTCGCGTCGCGCACGGGTATTGCTCGTAGTCGTCGTCCGGGACGTCGCGCCGTGCTCTCGGCGCGGGGGAGGGCTTTCCGCACGGGCGTCGGCTTCGTGTCGCTGCGTGGCTGCGTCAATCAATTGCTGGATGCGCCGGGCAATGTGGGGGAGATCTTCGGTCTCCAAGCCGTCCAACTCGTCTACGGCCGCCTAGGGGCATGCAAGTTCTCGAGCGGCGTGGCATAGACCGGGCGGTCGACTCCCAGTGTGTCGGCGATGACGGCGCCGCGTTGCTTGACAAGGCCGGCCCAGCTCGGCCCTCCTGGGGCCGGCGTGCCGAAGGCGGCATGGTCAGCTTCGCGCTGGTAGGCTTCAGTGAGGCGTCTTATGGAAGCTAGCCTCCGGCCCTCTGCGAGGAGGGCGAGGCGGCGTGCCTCCAGTGCTTCATCGTCGGCATTAGCTGGGAGGGGGGTGGACAAGTCGTGGGCCGCCGCGTGCGGGGCGTCGTGGGCGCTCTCGTCAGCCGGGCCGCCGTGGCCGACAACCATCACTTCGGTAATGACAGCACCGTAGCCGTCGGCTCGAGGAAGCGGGTCATTGTAGATCGTGACGTTGGTGGGGAAGGTGTCATAGGAGGCTGTGTCAGAGTCGACGGGCATCGGGTCGGTGGAGCCAACCGACTCCAGGTCTGCAGCGGGCTCGCTGGAGATATGGAGCTGGCCGAGAAGGTTGGCGAGGTGGTCGGTGCCCGCATCGGAGGCGAGCTCGTCGGAGATGAGAGTTTTGTCAAGGAGATCGGCGAGGCCGCTTGCCGTGCAGATGCTGGTGACGCCTTGCAGCGCGTCGTGGCAAGCGCCATCGGGCGTGCCGGACTGGCTACGCTCGCGGGGGAGGAAGAAGGTTCCCGTCCAGAACAGGTCTCCGGACGACGGTGCACCTGGCCCCATGGTGGGCGCCAAATGTCGGGTGGTAGGTGCGACATATGCCAACGGGTGGCTTATCATTGTGGGAGCCAGTAAGACATCGCTGGTGCCTGGAAACGGGATAAGGCGAAGACATACACGCCGGCGGATCTTACCCAACTTCGGGGATCTCCGTCGAGATAACACCCCTACTGCTGCTATGCGGGGTCTCCGCATATTCACTAGATGAATCAAGTGGCTACACAACGCTCCTTGAGCTGTTTGGGGGGAAGGAGGAAGAAGGGCACGGCTAGCCTGCTTCTTCTCCTCGTGTGGTGTCTAGAACTAGCAAAGGGTCCAACCCTTTGCATGGGTGCTCCGGGGGGTTTATATAGGCCTACCCCCGGGGGTACAATGGTAATCCGGCTGGGCACGGGGCCCAGCCGTCTATGACTGCGCTCGCCGGCTTCTGCGCCAGCTGCTGGGGCCCACCGACTGGTGGGTCCCGCCGGCAACCGGCCCCTTGGTCGACAGGCAGGCCCCACTATCCAGGGCCTGGTCGGCGGCTAGTTACTGTGGCTTCATCTTGTTGACGTGAGCTCCATCGTGGCAAGCGCGGCTACAGTACCGCCGCCTGTCAGGCGATCGCTGTAGCCTTACCGCGTCTTGTCTCCTTAATGGGGCGTCCTCTTCGAGGAAGGCGGCAAGCCGGCTACGGGGAGCCGGCTCTGTCTTGGGCCGACTAGTTGGAGGCGTGGCCGCCTTCGGGCGTCTCTCTGCTCAAAGGGGCCCACCGTCTGTGGGCCACGCTGGCGGCCCGTCGTGGGTGATGCCAGGGTCAACATGGCAACAGTGCCGCGCCGGACGGGTCGTGCCTAGCCCGTACGATGCTCCATACTAGGCGTGCTCCGGGATTCGGGGGTGGCAGGCTTTACTGTAGCCACGCCCCGTCGCACCGCCGTTAGGTGGGTGCAAACTTTGTGGGTACGGTCTTGACCGCTTTATGGGGAGCCGGCTTCTTGGAGTCAGCCTTCTCATGGCCGGCTTCTTGGAGTCGGCCTTCTCATGAGGGCTAAAGTCGGACCGCCTTCCGAAAGCCGGCCTAGGTTGCAGCCAGCTAGGGGAAGGCGGCTCCATGTCTTGGATTCTTGAGAGCCGGGCGGGCTCGTAACTTTTTCAGAAGGGCCAGGGGAAGCCGGCTAGGCTACCCATGGCTATTTACTCCGACACATAGGCTTCCAATATATCAATCTTTATGTCTCGACCATTTCGAGACTCCTCGTCATGTCCATGATCACATCCGGGACTCCGAACAATCTTCGGTACATCAAAATGCATAAACTCATAATAACTGTCATCGTAACGTTAAGCGTGCGGACCCTACGGTTCGAGAACAATGTAGACATGACCGAGACACGTCTCCGGTCAATAACCAATAGCAGGACCTGGATGCCCATATTGGTTCCTACATATTCTACGAAGATCTTTATCGGTCAGACCGCATAACAACATACGTTATTCCCTTTGTCATCGGTATGTTACTTGCCCGAGATTCGATCGTCGGTATCCAATACCTAGTTCAATCTCGTTACCGGCAAGTCTCTTTACTCGTTCTGTAATACATCATCCCGCAACTAACTCATTAGTTGCAATGCTTGCAAGGCTTATGTGATGTGCATTACCGAGAGGGCCTAGAGATACCTCTCCGACAATCGGAGTGACAAATCCTAATCTCGAAATACGCCAACCCAACATCTACCTTTGGAGACACCTGTAGAGCTCCTTTATAATCACCCAGTTACGTTGTGACGTTTGGTAGCACACAAAGTGTTCCTCCGGTAAACGGGAGTTGCATAATCTCATAGTCATAGGAACATGTATAAGTCATGAAGAAAGCAATAGCAACATAATAAACGATCGGGTGCTAAGCTAATGGAATGGGTCATGTCAATCAGATCATTCAACTAATGATGTGACCTCGTTAATCAAATAACAACACTTTGTTCATGGTTAGGAAACATAGCCATCTTTGATCAACGAGCTAGTCAAGTAGAGGCATACTAGTGACACTAAGTTTGTCTATGTATTCACACATGTATTATGTTTCCGGTTAATACAATTCTAGCATGAATAATAAACATTTATCATGATATAAGGAAATAAATAATAACTTTATTATTGCCTCTAGGGCATATTTCCTTCAGTCTCCCACTTGCACTAGAGTCAATAATCTAGATTACACAGTAATGATTCTAACACCCATGGAGCCTTGGTGCTGATCATGTTTTGCTCGTGGAAGAGGCTTAGTCAACGGGTCTGCAACATTCAGATCCGTATGTATCC
The DNA here is from genome assembly GCF_002162155.2 of Triticum dicoccoides. Taxonomy (NCBI): domain Eukaryota; kingdom Viridiplantae; phylum Streptophyta; class Magnoliopsida; order Poales; family Poaceae; genus Triticum; species Triticum dicoccoides. The sequence continues at coordinate 603,971,408 of NC_041390.1, read as the reverse complement.
TGCAAATCTCTATGTCTCCCACCTGGACTAGATCCCGGATGGAATTGAAGCGTCTCTTGATGTGCTTGGTCCTCTTGTGAAATCTGGATTCCTTTGCCAAGGCAATTGCACCAGTATTGTCACAAAAGATTTTCATTGGACCCGATGCACTAGGTATGACACCTAGATCGGATATGAACTCCTTCATCCAGACTCCTTCGTTCGCTGCTTCCGAAGCAGCTATGTACTCCGCTTCACATGTAGATCCCGCTACGACGCTTTGTTTAGAACTGCACCAACTGACAGCTCCACCGTTTAATGTAAATACGTATCCGGTTTGCGATTTAGAATCGTCCGGATCAGTGTCAAAGCTTGCATCAACGTAACCGTTTACAATGAGCTCTTTGTCACTTCCATATACGAGAAACATATCCTTAGTCCTTTTCAGGTATTTCAGGATGTTCTTGACCGCTGTCCAGTGATCCACTCCTAGATTACTTTGGTACCTCCCTGCTAGACTTATAGCAAGGCACACATCAGGTCTGGTACACAGCATTGCATACATGATAGAGCCTATGGCTGAAGCATAGGGAACATCTTTCATTTTCTCTCTATCTTCTGCAGTGGTCGGGCATTGAGTCTGACTCAACTTCACACCTTGTAACACAGGCAAGAACCCTTTCTTTGCTTGATCCATTTTGAACTTCTTCAAAATCTTGTCAAGGTATGTGCTTTGTGAAAGTCCAATTAAGCGACTTGATCTATCTCTATAGATCTTTATGCCTAATATGTAAGCAGCTTCACCGAGGTCTTTCATTGAAAAACTCTTATTCAAGTATCCCTTTATGCTATCCCGAAATTCTATATCATTTCCAATCAGTAATATGTCATCCACATATAATATCAGAAATGCTACAGAGCTCCCACTCATTTTCTTGTAAATACAGGCTTCTCCGAAAGTCTGTATAAAACCAAATGCTTTGATCACACTATCAAAGCGTTTATTCCAACTCCGAGAAGCTTGCACCAGTCCATAAATGGATCGCTGGAGCTTGCACACTTTGTTAGGTCCCTTTGGACCGACAAAACCTTCCGGTTGCATCATATACAACTCTTCTTCCAGAAATCCATTCAGGAATGCAGTTTTGACATCCATCTGCCAAATTTCATAATCATAAAATGCGGCAATTGCTAACATGATTCGGACAGACTTAAGCATCGCTACGGGTGAGAAGGTCTCATCATAGTCAACCCCTTGAACTTGTCGAAAACCTTTTGCGACAAGTCGAGCTTTGTAGACAGTAACATTACCATCAGCGTCAGTCTTCTTCTTGAAAATCCATTTATTCTCAATTGCTTGCCGATCATCGGGCAAGTCAACCAAAGTCCCACTTTGTTCTCATACATGGATCCCATCTCAGATTTCATGGCTTCAAGCCATTTTGTGGAATCTGGGCTCACCATCGCTTCTTCATAGTTCGTAGGTTCATCATGATCTAGCAGCATGATTTCCAGAACAGGATTACCGTACCACTCTGGTGCGGATCTCGCTCTGGTTGATCTACGTGGTTCAGTAGTATCTTGTCCTGAAGTTTCATGATCATCGTCATTAGCTTCCTCACTAATTGGTATAGGTGTCGCAGAAACAGTTTTCTGTGATGTACTACTTTCCAATAAGGGAGCAGGTACAGTTACCTCGTCAAGTTCTACTTTCCTCCCACTCACTTCTTTCGAGAGAAACTCCTTCTCTAGAAAGGATCCATTCTTAGCAATGAATGTCTTGCCTTCGGATCTGTGATAGAAGGTGTACCCAATAGTCTCCTTTGGGTATCCTATGAAGACACATTTTTTCGATTTGGGTTCGAGCTTATCAGGTTGAAGCTTTTTCACATAAGCATCGCAGCCCCAAACTTTAAGAAACGACAACTTTGGTTTCTTGCCAAACCATAGTTCATAAGGCGTCGTCTCAACGGATTTTGATGGTGCCCTATTTAACGTGAATGCGGCCGTCTCTAAAGCATATCCCCAAAACGATAGCGGTAAATCAGTAAGAGACATCATAGATCGCACCATATCTAGTAAAGTACGATTACGACGTTCGGACACACCATTACGCTGTGGTGTTCCGGGTGGCGTGAGTTGCGAAACTATTCCACAATTTTTCAAATGTACACCAAACTCGTAACTCAAATATTCTCCTCCACGATCAGATCGTAGAAACTTTATTTTCTTGTTACGATGATTTTCAACTTCACTCTGAAATTCTTTGAACCTTTCAAATGTTTCAGACTTGTGTTTCATTAAGTAGATATACCCATATCTGCTTAAGTCATCTGTGAAGGTGAGAAAATAACGATATCCGCCACGAGCCTCAATATTCATTGGACCACATACATCGGTATGTATGATTTCCAACAAATCTGTTGCTCTCTCCATTGTACCGGAGAACGGCATTTTAGTCATCTTGCTCATGAGGCACGGTTCGCAAGTACCAAGTGATTCATAATCAAGTGGTTCCAAAAGTCCATCAGTATGGAGTTTCTTCATGCGCTTTATACCGATATGACCTAAACGGCAGTGCCACAAATAAGTTGCACTATCATTATCAACTCTGCATCTTTTGGCTTCAACATTATGAATATGTGTGTTACTACTATCGAGATTCATCAAAAATAGACCACTCTTCAAAGGTGCATGACCATAAAAGTTATTACTCATATAAATAGAACAACCATTATTCTCTGATTTAAATGAATAACCGTCTCGCATCAAACAAGATCCAGATATAATGTTCATGCTCAACGCTGGCACCAAATAACAATTATTTAGGTCTAATATTAATCCCGAAGGTAGATGTAGAGGTAGCGTGCCGACCGCGATCACATCGACTTTGGAACCGTTTCCCATGCGCATCGTCACCTCGTCCTTCGCTAGTGTTCGCTTAATCTGTAGTCCCTGTTTCGAGTTGCAAATATTAGCAACAGAACTAGTATCAAATACCTAGGTGCTACTGTGAGCTCTAGTAAGGTACACATAAATAACATGTATATCACATATACCTTTGTTCACCTTGCCATCCTTCTTATCCGCCAAATACTTGGGGCAGTTCCGCTTCTAGTGACCAGTCTGCTTGCAGTAGAAGCACTCAGTTTCAGGCTTAGGTCCAGACTTGGGTTTCTTCTCCTGAGCAGCAACTTGCTTGCCGTTCTTCTTGAAGTTCCCCTTCTTCTTCCCTTTGCCCTTTTTCTTGAAACTAGTGGTCTTGTTAACCATCAACACTTGATGCTCCTTCTTGATTTCTACCTCCGCAACTTTCAGCATTGCGAAGAGCTCGGGAATAGTCTTGTTCATCCCTTGCATATTATAGTTCATCACGAAGCTCTTGTAGCTTGGTGGCAGTGATTGGAGAATTCTGTCAATGACGCAATCATCTGGAAGATTAACTCCCATCTGAATCAAGTGATTATTATACCCAGACATTTTGAGTATATGCTCATTGACAGAACTGTTCTCATCCATCTTGCAGCTATAGAACTTATTGGAGACTTCATATCTCTCAATCCAGGCATTTGCTTGAAATATTAACTTCAACTCCTGGAACATCTCATATGCTCCATGACGTTCAAAACATCGTTGAAGTCCCGATTCTAAGCCGTAAAGCATGGCACACTGAACTATCGAGTAGTCATCAGCTTTGCTCTGCCAGACGTTCATAACATCTGGTGTTGCTCCAGCAGCAGGCCTGGCACCCAGCGGTGCTTCCAGGACGTAATTCTTCTGAGCATCAATGAGGATAATCCTCAAGTTACGGACCCAGTCCGTGTAATTGCTACCATCATCTTTCAACTTTGCTTTCTCAAGGAACGCATTAAAATTCAACGGAACAACAACACGAGCCATCTATCTACAATTAACATAAACAAGCAAGATACTATCAGGTACTAAGTTCATGATAAGTTTAAGTTCAATTAATCAAATTACTTAAGAACTCCCACTTAGATAGACATCCCTCTAATCCTCTAAGTGATCACGTGATCCAAATCAACTAAACCATAACCGATCATCACGTGAGATGGAGTAGTTTTCAATGGTGAACATCGTTATGTTGATCATATCTACTATATGATTCACGCTCGACCTTTCGGTCTCCGTGTTCCGAGGCCATATCTGCATATGCTAGGCTCGTCAAGTTTAACCTGAGTATTCTGCGTGTGCAAAAACTGGCTTGCACCCGTTGTAGATGGACGTAGAGCTTATCACACCCTATCATCACGTGGTGTCTGAGCACGACGAACTTTGGCAACGGTGCATACTCAGGGAGAACACTTCTTGATAATTTAGTGAGAGATCATCTTATAATGCTACCGTCAATCAAAGCAAGATAAGATGCATAAAAAGATAAACATCACATGCAATCAATATAAGTGATATGATATGGCCATCATCATCTTGTGCTTGTGATCTCCATCTCCGAAGCACCGTCATGATCACCATCGTCACCGGCGTGACACCTTGATCTCCATCGTAGCATCATTGTCATCTCGCCCATCTTATGCTTCCACGACTATCGCTACCGCTTAGTGATAAAGTAAAGCATTACAGCGCGATTGCATTGCATACAATAAAGTGACAACCATATGGCTCCTGCCAGTTGCCGATAACTCGGTTACAAAACATGATCATCTCATACAATAAAATTCAGCATCATGCCTTGACCATATCACATCACAACATGCCCTGCAAAAACAAGTTAGACGTCCTCTACTTTGTTGTTGCAAGTTTTACGTGGCTGCTACGGGCTTAAGTAAGAACCAATCTCACCTACGCATCAAAACCACAACGATAGTTTGTCAAATAGACTCCGTTTTAACCTTCGCAAGGACCGGGCGTAGCCACACTTGGTTCAACTAAAGTTGGAGAGACAGTCTCCCGCAAGCCACCTATGTGCAAAGCACGTCGGGAGAACCGGTCTCGCGTAAGCGTACGCGTAATGTTGGTCCGGGTCGTCTCGTCCAACAATACCGCCGAACCAAAGTATGACATGCTGGTAGGCAGTATGACTTGTATCGCCCACAACTCACTTGTGTTCTACTCGTGCATATAACATCAAACCATAAACCTAGGCTCTGATACCACTATTGGGGAACGTAGTAATTTCAAAATTTTCCTACGCACACGCAAGATCATGGTGATGCATAGCAACGAGAGGGGAGAGTGTTGTCTACGTATCCATGCAGACCGACTGCGGAAGCGTTGACGCAACATAGAGGAAGTAGTCGTACGTCTTCCCGATCCGACCGATCCAAGCACCGTTACTCCGGCACCTCCGAATTCTTAGCACACGTACAGCTCGATGACGATCCCCGGGCTCCGATCCAGCAAAGCTTTGGGGATGAGTTCCGTCAGCACAACGGCGTGGTGATGATGATGATGTTCTACCGACGCAGGGCTTCGCCTAAGCACTACAACGATATGATCGAGGTGGAATATGGTGGCACGGGGCACCGCACATGGCTAAGGAACGATCACGTGGATCAACTTGTGTGTCCTAGGGTGCCCCCCTGCCTCCGTATATAAAGGAGC
>NC_041390.1:603939073-603965312 GCF_002162155.2 Triticum dicoccoides | reverse complement strand
TCCTTGTCCTAATAGGACTAGGGGAGGGGGGAGGCGCGCGGCCCACCTTGGGCTGCCCCTTTCTCCTTTCCACTAAAGCCCACTAAGGCCCATATAGCTCCCGGGGGGTTCCGGTAACCTCCCGGTACTCCGGTAAAATCCCGATTTCACCCGGAACACTTCCGATATCCAAACATAGGCTTCCAATATATCAATCTTTATGTCACAACCATTTCGAGACTCCTCGTCATGTCCATGATCACATCCGGGACTCCGAACAATCTTCGGCACATCAAAATGCATAAACTCATAATAACTGTCATCGTAACGTTAAGCGTGCGGACCCTACGGTTTGAGAACAATGTAGACATGACCGAGACACGTCTCTGGTCAATAACCAATAGCGGGACCTGGATGCCCATATTGGTTCCTACATATTCTACGAAGATCTTTATCGGTCAGACCGCATAACAACATACGTTGTTCCCTTTGTCATCGATATGTTACTTGCCCGAGATTCGATCGTCGGTATCCAATACCTAGTTCAATCTCGTTACCGACAAGTCTCTTTACTCGTTCTGTAATACATCATCCCGCAACTAACTCATTAGTTGCAATGCTTGCAAGGCTTATGTGATGTGCATTACCGAGAGGGCCCAGAGATACCTCTCCGACAATCGGAGTGACAAATCCTAATCTCGAAATACGCCAACCCAACATCTACCTTTGGAGACACCTGTAGAGCTCCTTTATAATCACCCAGTTACGTTGTGTCGTTTGGTAGCACACAAAGTGTTCCTCCGGTAAACGAGAGTTGCATAATCTCATAGTCATAGGAACATGTATAAGTCATGAAGAAAGCAATAGCAACATACTAAACGATCGGGTGCTAAGCTAATGGAATGGGTCATGTCAATCAGATCATTCAACTAATGATGTGACCTCGTTAATCAAATAACAACACTTTGTTCATGGTTAGGAAACATAGCCATCTTTGATCAACGAGCTAGTCAAGTAGAGGCATACTAGTGACACTAAGTTTGTCTATGTATTCACACATGTATTATGTTTCCGGTTAATACAATTCTAGCATGAATAATAAACATTTATCATGATATAAGGAAATAAATAATAACTTTATTATTGCCTCTAGGGCATATTTCCTTCATTAACTTCCCCCAATCAAGTGTTGTGGTGTAGTGTTGGAAACCCTAGGGGTGGGGGGGCACTTGGCTTGGGGGGCAAGCCACCCCCTTGGCCGCCACCCCCCTTGGAGATTGGATCTCCTAGGGCCGGCACCCCGCTAGGGACCCTATATATAGTGGGGGGAGGGAGGGCAGCCGTACCCTAGCCCCTGGCCTCTCCCTCTCCCTCCCGTGACACTCCTCCCTCTCCCTGTGATTGGCGAAGCCCTGCCGAGATCACCGTTGCTTCCACCACCACGCCGTCATGCTGCTGGATCTTCATCAACCTCTGCTTCTCCCTTGCTGGATCAAGTTGGAGGAGACGTCTTCCCAACCGTACGTGTGTTGAACGCGGAGGTGTCGTCCATTCGGCGCTAGGTCATCGGTGATTTGGATCACGACGAGTACGACTCCATCAACCCCGTTCTCTTGAACGCTTCCACGCGCGATCTACAAGGGTATGTAGATGCACTCCTCTCTCCCTCGTTGCTAGATGACTCCATATATTGATCTTGGTGATGCGTAGAAAATTTTAAAATTCTGCTACGTTCCCCAACAGGCGCCACACTACACAGTGCAGCGCCTTGCCCTTGGGCGCTGCACACCTGGACATGCCATTCCAGAGAGCAACAGAACCTTTCCAGTAGCTTTTGCACCCGAAAAATTGCTAAGTCAGTGTGCAACACCTGAGGGACAGGCGCTGCACTATACTGTGCAACGCCCTGACATTAGGCGCTGCACAGTACAGTGCAGCGCCTTGGCCATAGGCGCTGCACGCTGACTTAGCAATTTTGCGGGTGCAAAAGCTACTGGAACGGCTCTATTGCTCTCTAGACTGGCATGTCCAGGTGTGCAGCGCCCAAGGGCAAGGCGCTGCACCGTGTAGTGTGGCGCCTTGCCCTTAGGCGCAGCACATCTGGACATCTATTAGGCTGCACTCACCCCCCTCCCACCCATCCCCACCCCACACACCCCCACCCCCACACAAACCTGAAGCTCAGTGCGTCCCCTCTGCCCTCCTATCTCCCCCTCCCAAATCCTTCTCAGATCCGGAGTCCTTGACCATTGATTTCGAAGCCAACCCCTCCGTTAAGGTATTCTCCTTTGATCCCCTCGTTTTCATCCATAGAATTGTCACATTTACTCAAATCTTGCTACTTTGGGGAAACCCTAGTTTTGGCTTGGATTTGGAAATTTGTGTTGAATCATGTTATGTTTCTTTGCTAATTTGGTATGGTTAGGCTTTCATAGTATGCTAGGGTTAGGGTTATGTGTGTTTGATGTTGGTGTTAGGGTTATGCTATGATTAGGGTTGTGGTTATTGTTAAGTGGGGGTTAGGGTTAACCAAGAATTCTCGGTTTTGTAGGCATGGCTTCATCCGGTTCCATGACGAGGCCACCGTGTGCTAACCAAGAAGACATGCCGAACAAGTGGGAGGACGCATCTTTGGACAAGGTGAAGGAGAAAGATGTCAATATCCCGCCATGTTGGTGTGGAGATGTTTGCAAGGTGAAGGTGTCCACCGACCGAAAGAAATCATGGACGGAAGGGCGGAGATATTTTGTATGCCCGAACTATGCTTATGATCATGCACTTCCAACTAACGCCTATGACCGACCACCGGTAAGCTCGAGAAGTAAAATGTTACTCTCCAATGTGTGTCAACACTAACAAAAATGTTGTATGCAGTCACTGCCTCCTCTATGCAAGTACTTCACGTGGATAGATCTTGAAGTGCCAGAAGATGTCAAAAAGGACCAATACCAAGATTGTCTTAGGTGGCAACGACGGTTCGAAGAATCGTTTCGAAGAGGCTTGGAGGAAGAGAGTCGTCAGAAGGAGAGGATGGAGAGGAAAAAACGAGAGGAGGAGAGGGCACGCCAAGCGAAACTTGCTTGTGAGGAGGAGAGGGCAAGAAAGCTTGCAAAGGCTCGCGAGGCGCAAGAGGAGGACTCGGCACGTGACAAGAAGGGGAAATGGCCTCGCTCTACTCAGCAGGGACTTCGCTCCGGTGCACTCGTTGTCAACTATCTTCTAATGAATGTGTCGTGAACTTGTGAGGGCATGTGAGATGTTGGTGAACTATCTTCTAGGGCAAGCTGCCATTTGTCATTTGTAATGAATATGTCGTGAACCATGTCGTAGTAATGTTTGAATTGTCTTAAGTTATGAACTCATCGGCATAAAATTTGTGTTTGTTCAAATTGCTGTGATGCTGCAGTCATTGTAAGTATTATGATGTTCCAGTGAAATGAACGTGTTGTGAACTCAGTTTTTCCAGTACAGTGCAGCACCCAAGGGATAGGCGTCACACAGTACAGTGCAGCGCCTTGCAGTTGGGCGCTGCACTCTAACTTGGTATTTTTCATGGACGGTCAGTGCTGCAAGCCTTATGTGGCTCTCTAGATAGCCATGGCCAGTTGAGCAGCGCCTACGAGACGGGCGCTGCACTGTATGGTGCAGCGCCTAAGCGTTGGGCGCTGCACAGTACAGTGCAGCGCCTGGGTGTTGGGCGCTGCAGTGCTGTTAACTGCCAAACTACAGAAACAGATGCCATTTTGGCCTCATGCAGCACTCACATAACTTGCTTGAACATCACTAAAATTACTGTAAACTGCACATACTGAACAAAGACAACTAATAACTTGAACATCACATCATTTAGGACAATTCAACATTACTACTAGTTCGCAGACACAAATACCACACTAGTAATAGTTCACCAACATATAACATAACGTCACAAGTTCATCAACCTAATGAAACGGCTACAAGAGCACTAACAAACACAAGCACTAATGCCTTCCGCGTGTGTTCCTGGTGCCACGCCTGCAGGCAATCTTCTTCTTCCTGGGTGGACGAGCATCCTCTTCCTGCACTTCCTCCTCCGCCTCCGCCTCCGCCTCATGATCCAAGCTAGCCATCTGCAAGGTCCCTATGACCACCTTTGGGTTGCCCCTGTTGTCAAAGTCGTTGGGCGTGTACCGGCGTCTGAGCTGCCTAGGCTTGAACACATATGGGGACCGAAGTTGAGCGTCCGCCAAAGTCATGTCATCATCAAGCTCATCGCCCTATCACACAATCAAACAATATGGTGAAGACCGACGTCGTAATCAAGTGAGAATCACATCTAAAGGATTAGTCATACCTCTTGGGTGACCGCACCCTCATCATCCAGATAAGCATGTGAGGAACTCACATCGTCCCTCTGATGGTGAGATGAGGGGTCTGATGGTGTACCAGACCTAGAGGCAGATGGTTCGTCAAATTCGGGATCACGGCAACCGAGAAGATTCGATAACCGCCTTAACTTTTGGCCTGACGCTGTAACATGAACAAGTGTATACGATATCAGACTCCGCAACATAGACTGGCTCTCATAGTGAATGCGATATGTACCTTGAGAAATGCTCGTAGTGAACCATCATCATTTCCTTTTCCAACCGGTGTTTCCTCCAGAATAGACTGGCTCTCATCAGCTGCTTTCTTGATCTCGGTGCGCTGTGGATGAGAAAGAATGAACACGTTAGCCATTCAAACATGTGTAATACGGCCAACGGGAAAGTATAGAAGAAACACTTTACCACATAGTTAATCACAGGAACAGCAGGGACTCTGTGCCCTACCCTGACATCTCTGTTGTACTTCCCCTTTGATAGATCCTCAAAGTTTACGGGTTCTTCAAGAATATCCTCATTATATGCCGACAGGCATATCTCAACTCGGGTATTTTCAAGAAGCCATCGTATGTAGTTATCAAAAGCAAGTGGACTATGCTCACGAAGCTTGGCGCGTGCACTGCTACGAGCTTCCTCCACACAAAGCTGGAAGCGGGTAACATACGAAGCATGATGCGTGTCCCAGTCCTTTATCTTCCGCTGCCTTCTCCTGTCCAACCTGCATGGTACAAAACCAAACATTAGCAAAATCAAGGAGTGACGATGCTTAGTCAATATGGTTCATGCTCTCTTACCTATGAAGTGCTTTGTCCGTATCCACCCATTCTGGCGGGTGAGGCTGGAACAGACCAAACTGACGACACACGCGATGTGGCAAATGAAACTCAACAGCCCAGTTGCATATCAGTGGGCACCGCATACGCCTGAGATCCCTATCCCACAAGCACATCGGGTTGATGGTAAACTCCGGGGTGTACCCAAGTCTGTCATCAACGCCATATGGCTGCCATTCCACCTATGAAATAGGGCAACAATGCAAAATTGGTGAATTTTTTTCAAGCAAACATGAGAAATGACTGCAGTAATGACCTCGTTACCTGCTCAGGCGTAATCGTGTCCAACTCGGCAACGTACTTCTGGTACATGAGATTGACATCGTTCGTCATCTCAGAAACCACATCCCACTTGTAAGCCCAGGTGGGGCGCCGTAATTCGTCATCTTCATCTTCATACCAAGGATTAAACCTGACGCTCTTCGGGCGTCCAACAGGCAGATGCTCCCAGCTCCATACAGAAAGTAGAAGCATATTACCACCAATGCCTGCACTACCCGTGATCCTGCAACACGCATCGTCCAGCTGCATATGAAAGAAAAACAATGTTAACTTGACAGCAAGCTTGCATTGCTAATGAAGAAATGAGTTGATCACAAAATAGACCAACTACCTGTCGATACAAGTAGGCAAGAGTCGCTGAACCCCAGCTCCATTTGCTATCGAAGACGGTCAACGCCTTCAGCCACATCCATGGAGCGTTCTTGCCAGTGGAGTCAGGAAACAAAGTCCTCGACACAACATACCACATGTAGACACGAGCATGTGTCTGGATCACATCATCAGTGGCATCCGGAGGGCACGTCGCAAAGTGAGTTTGAATCCACGTGAAAGCAGCTCCGGCTGCTTTCCTTTCCTTCTTCTTCTTCTCTTCTCCCTCCTCTACATCAGCCTCAGCCTCAGTAGGAGCCATACCGATAAGAGCAATCATCTGCTCACGCCACCCATCAGAATTAGTGCTCATACAGAGAGGCATCCCGTCGATAGCAAGACCGGTGATCAACGAGACATCCTCGAGCATCACGGTCATCTCCCCAGTCCGAAGATGGAAACTATGCGTCTCCGGCCTCCACCGATCAACAAGAGCGGACACCAGTGGAGCGTTCAGATTCGGCGTGGACCGGCTTACCAACTGAATCCACGGGAGTAGTCCTGCCTGCTTGATGTATGGTGTGTACCGCTCATCGTAAGGCATGGCAGGACCAGAGACCCCGTGATACCGAATCTTCAAAGGTTCAAGATTCTGCAAAAAACAAGTAATGACAAATCTTAGGGCATGTAAATTTCAACTTAAGGCAAATTTACAAAATATTTAGATTACTCGTTATTACCATCTCCTTCTCGCGCATCATGTAGGCCCGGTGTTTCGTGTCGTAGACATCGTCGAGAAGCCAAACCATCCTTACAAAGTTCAAACAATAAACATATATGAGTTCATCTTCATCTCAAATATCGGTATACACTAAACATCTAATATGTGTTCAATTACAAGAATCTCAACATCTCCTTCTCACACAATGAATATGTCATATGTGTTCAAATGAACTCAACATCTAATATTTCAAATAAACTCAACATCTAATATATATCTAAACAAACATCTCATATATGTCTACAAAACTCAACACCTCATAGTTATCTATAAAAATAGGCATCTCATATATATCTAAAAAAACTAAACAATCTAGGGTTTCACTAACAAGAACCATATATTGTGAACTAAGCAACAACACTACGGTACTACCACTATGACTACACATCCTAAATCAAGCAAATCAAGGATTCCATTAAATCTTGGACAAATCTCTAAAATGGCAACAAATTTACGGAGGAAAAGAAAAGGAACGGAGGAGTTTACCTAGTAGGATGGATTGGAGATCGAATCCACGGATCAAATCTTCAGATCTGAGAGGGATGGGGGGAGGGGATTCGATGGGGGCACCACCGCTGCTCTCTGTCCAGAGAGCGGAGAGGGGGAAAAACTGCCTGGTCGGGCTGGGCCGATGCGCTTTAAGTCACTGTGCAGCGCCTAAGCGCTAGGCGCTGCACATTACAAGTGTGGCGCCTAAGGCTTAGGCGCCAGAGGCGGAACTGGGCCTAGGGCAACTGGGGCTATAGCCCCAGGCGTGGCCCATCTAGTAGGCTACCCAGCAGGAATTTTCCCATATATTAGTACACTTGTAGAGGCCCAGCCCTAGGCCTCAGCCCACCAGTTTGGACGATCGCTCCAAAAATTGCTAGCGCCCAGATCGCTCCAAAGAATCGCCAGCAGCCACGATGCAAGATCGCTCCGATCCTCACGCTTCGTCTCGGTAGATCGACCGAAAAGTCTCACCCTGCGCCCCCAACTCTCTCCACTGCTCGACTCCAGCAGACGATCGCCTAGGCGGCCGACGCTCAGAACAGCGGATCTATCGCGTCGTTTGAATAAAGCACTCTCCATGCCTCATCTCCTGTGATCCACACCGGATTGAAAAGGTAATGCTAAATACCTAGGTATGTCGAACCATCTAATATTTCCCCCTAGTTCCTTTTTATCAGCTGAAATCAATGAATTGGTGATGTTAAATTGTATTGCTTTAGTCAATTTTATTCCATCGTTCTTTGTTAACAGGGGGAAAATAGAAATCCAAGATGAAGAGGACGTGGAGAGTTTTTCGTGATCATGGTATAATATTTCTTGCTTCCCAAAATTTCATATGAACAATGACGTGTCTATGTCTAGTTCTTGATTTTAAATACTCAACTTTATGTTTACAGCTCCGGTTCCTATTATTGCTTGTGAAGAAACGACGGCCTCAAATGAGACAAGCCTTCACTAATTTGGTACGACTGTTCGTAATGATGCACTTTGTTTTATTGATGAGATATTTATTAAATTGGCTCTTATGGTAATAAGAAATTTATATTCTATTCTTAATCTGAATGTGTGGTGTACTTCTAACACTAGTAAATGTGTACGTGCAATGCACGTTAATTTGAAAGTATATTAAATGCATGCGGATATTAGTGGGATATTATTTGCGTGTTATTATGTGATTAATACTATATTTGGCATAAAATTAACTACACGCTAATTGTGTTGAGCGCTCGACATTGAAGTAGCCTAGGTCATTGGATTGACCTGATTTGATGGTCGTGAATTATTGGATCTGCCTCTTTGCGTCTTTTTATATTGGTATAGATGCAGTGGCACGTAGAGTATTTGGCATTTTATTTCCTTTAGGTTGTGATATTTGGCGTTATTTATAGTGGTTTAGCTTTAGCCCTAGGCTTCGATAAATCCTGGCTCCGCCTCTGTTAGGCGCTGCAGTGCTGTCTGTGGGGCTGCAACTGGACCAGGGCTGCCACACTGGCAGGAGGTGCGACGCCTAAGGCAGAGGCGCTGCATAGTAGTGTGCGGCGCCTAGCTGTCGGGCGCCACATGAAAGGGTCAGCAGAGTGAATTTTTTTCGAAAACAGGTTAGTTTGTGATTTGATTTCGTCTTCAGGTCAAATATGTGATTTCTGCCGGTTTTGTGTGAGGTTCTTCCTGGAGGTTCTGCAGGGTTTGACCCGGTCAAATAAAAGTTTGAAGGCAATTTTTGAACTTGGAATCTTTTGACCTAAATTTTCATTTTTGAAATAATTTGTGTCATGCTCGATGTGGTTGCCTAGCAAACTGTTCCGTGACGTCAGATGTGAGAGGATGATCGGTGGTAGAAGGAGCGGGGAGGAGGTGGAGGAGAAGGGGATGTCGATTGCTCACCGGTTTCGACGTTTGTGACACTCCAATAAACTCAAGGACAAGTTCAAAAAAAAAAAAATTGACCGTTGGTCAGGATGGTTTGTGGACTTCAAATAGCTATAGCAAGTGAACCTAGCAAGATATTAATTATGGCCCAAGATGACGAGCATCCATCCATCCTTGGAGGTTAATCGGACCAGTAGTAGTACGACCCCCTTTGGGACTTAGAACACGATTTAATACCTCTATTGACAGCTGTGATGGCAGAGTAAGACTTTAGGAAGAAGAAAAAAAGATGGGAGGGCCACGGGAATGTGAAGGGGACGAAAGCGGCTCAAGAGAAAAAATAAGGAGACACAAGTGAAAGAGGTGAGCTCCGTTTTAGGTTCAATGATGAAAGGGAGATGAGTCCTTGTATCAAAATTAAGAAGATGATATATTAGTGAGTGGCAAATGCTGACCATTTTGCATTAACAAGGTGTCATGGAGCTCATCAAGGGGAGTATTTTCTATGGCATTAGTTCCTTTTTATTGGCAAATGCATTCGGCGAGCCGCTAGTTGCATTGTATGTCTCGAAGACTCGAACAAGCAACAATGGCATGAACGACGAAAACCACAAACAGAGGGACCAAAGCGCAACGCGAACACATGGTGAAGAGCCAACTTAGCGAAATAGTTTTTTCTTGTTTGGGAAAGAGAGCACCTCCTCTGATTCTATTCAAAATTAAACCAATATTTTGCTTAACAAGGCCTAAACTACTAAGCATGAAAGCAAAAACATAAAGGTATAGCATAAAAAGTAACAAAATCAGGAAGTGAATTTGTTGCATAACCTAGATGACACGTCCTAAGCTGGATGAAACGACTAGAAAGCATCTAAACTATTATAGGAGACCAAAATTCCTGCTCCAACATATACACATCATCTCCTTCGCTGCCCTACATAAGAGGGAAGACAAACTTTGACTTGTCATATCATCAACTCTGTTCCAAGCATGTGAACCGGCAACAAACATTCTCTTTTTTGAACTTCACCAGGAGTTACGCAAAAGATTTCACTTGCTATTTGTTCGATGAGTCTTACTTCACAGATCAACGCCTCGTGATTTGTCTATTTGTCATTATAATTGACCAACAGATAAGCTAATATCCAACTAGATTCACCACCGTACATAGATCGTCGGATTTCTTATTATCTTAGCATGCCCAATTTCTGATCTCTCAAATAGTCCAGAAAATCTCAGCTATCCCAATCACAAGTGAAGATTTTCGGTACTGATAATCAGCGGATGGCAATTGTGAACGTTTTGATGGCACTTTAGCTATCACGAGGATGACACTTTTAGTTTGCAAGCACAACAATTTTCTTGCGAAAAACAGAATTGCAGCGAAGTTGCCATGCGCACTGACGAAAATTGTCATGCAAAACCAAAACAAATTGCCATTAAAATCGTTTTGGCTATTGGGGTCAAAGATTTTTTTATGTAAAGATTTACGGTAATGCAATTCAGCTAACCTTCGCTATGAGGGATGGCAATTTGTGGTCGTTTTGATGCCAATTTATATTATCCCGAGGATGCCATTTTTAGTTTGCATGATTCTGGCGAAAAAACAAATTACAATGGAGTTGCTATGCTCGCTTACTAAAATTGTTGGTTATTCTACTTCCTAAATCTTGGGAGCCAGAATTAGAACATATCCTATATGTTTTTAAAATGAGAAAAGTATACTTTTTTGTCCCTTAACTTTTGACGAAATCTAAATTTGACCCCTTAATTACGGAATCGGACAATTTGCATCCCCAACTCTTGAAACCGGACAAGTTTTATCCCTCTAGCAGTATCATGCTGACTCAACGTGGTTTTTACCAGTCCAAAGTCACACATGACCAAGCTTTACGTACAAAGAAGAAGAAAAAACGAAAACACACGTAGCGCTCATGTGAACTCCATTGAGGCAAGCTTGTTTTCGGCGGCGCAGGCGGCACGCTGGGGGACACGCACCACGGCACCAGAGCTGTCTTGCGGAGGTCGTCAGGGACCAATGACACTTTGCCGGAGGCTTCCGCGCCCACATTCTCCTCATACTGCTCCACACACCAGAACTGCTCGACAAATGCCGAGCTGAGTTAGGACGAGAAGGAAGAAGAAGACCCATCGGGGGTTGCCACGTGGACACAGACCCGGTCGAAACCACGCCATGTCATATCGGGAGAGGGACTTAGCTTGTCCAGTTTCATGAGTTGGAGGTGCAAATTGTCTGGTTTTGTAATAGAGGGATTAAATCCAAACTTCGTCAAGAGTTGAGAGACGAAAAATATACTTTTCTTTTTAAAAATTAAAAGCACATTGCAGATCAACCTAACCAACGAACATTTGTGAGAGCAAATGATCTGCAGTTTTAGCACAACCACATAACTGAAACGTTCCATCCCCATGCCAGCCTCGATAGATCGAGTTGTCTTTTGTTAGCACAAAATTTCTCAAAACAAGCCATATGAAGAACTTATTCAGGGATAATTTCACTTTCCACAAAATTTGTGTGAAAAACGAGAATTAGTGGCAATCAACTGCGCGTGTACGTTGAATTAACAGAGAAAACACTATTGTCGGGGTCATGAGTGAGGTGCATATCCTCACATGTTTCCTGTATACTATTTATCGGTAGCAAAATCATGATTGCACACAGCAGCCGGTTGTTCACCACGAAGAGATCTGGAGATCGCCGCCGGGAAGAGCACAGCGCAGCCGGTCGAGGGCATCAACGCGTACACGTATCAGTATTCACTACTCCCGCCCCTGACCTTGGCACCAGCTAGTAAGTCGACGACGGTGGCGTCGGCGACGGCGGCATGGCCATCGACGTCATGCCGTGGGGTCTCGGCGAGGGAGGCTTGCTCAGGGGCGTCCTCTGCCCCAACCGCCTCGCGGCACCCACGGCCGCCAGCGCCATCCCTTCACGCAGCCCGGCGTCGCCGCCGCCACCACCTCGCGGCAGCACTGCATGCAGTCTCGCACCGGTCGATCAGCTCACATGTACAAAGTACTGTGCATCAAAAGGAAAACCACCGAGCAGAGCTTCTATATACCTGGAGGGGGCGGCGGCTGGCGACCCGCGGAGCCGGAGAGCGCGCAGGAGAGGGGCGGAGCCAGGACCAGGAGCGCCGCGGCGGCGGCGGCAACGAGCAAGAGCAGCAATGCGGCGGCTATCCCGCGACGCATCAGGCGAGCCTTGGGAGGAGAGGCGACTGGACAGTGGACACTGGTGCGGAAAGCGGGAGATCTGCTCGAGTAAGTAGCGGAGGAGACGGCCGGGACAGGGGTGGGAACGCCCGGCGTAGTGCACGGACTCCCTGCTTTGAGGCTCAGACCCTCTCCGATCATGGTGTGAGCTGTTCGTTGGACGTTTGTGACGTTTATTTTTTACATTATCTCATTCATGGGCTCGACCCTTGTAGTCTTTGTGTTGACTTCGAAGTCTGCGCTGTTGGTTGTCTCGGTTCCCTTCACAAGCGATGCATGCATGCAGCCATGCGGCCAGGTAAGTCAATTCCATGCAAGTTGTAGACGATATGTCTATTACTATATGGGAAATAAAGTTGTTGATGCTTAAAAAGAACCTCTACGCAGACCGCAGGGGCAGGACTTCATTCCACACTCGTATATCGGGATTTTGTAGGGAAATTTGGAAAACTGTGATCACATCTAAGAAATTCTTGCTCTTAGGTAGTAGACAATTTTTTTTTGAAAAAACCTGGACCGAGAGATGCGGAATACGATTCAGGGAAATGACTTCATAGTACTTGCATTTTTTTTTATGGAAAGATGGTATCTAATCATAAAAGTTCACCGAAAGTACCGAAGTAAAAAGCATCTCAAATACGTATATATAATAAATTTTACATCGAGATTTCAAGAACACCAAACGCCCATTACCGCCGCCAGAACGAGCCACCGACGCATCGCTATCGCCGCTCCCCTACTATGGGGGCAGTACTTCTGGAGATGAATATGATTGCTGAAGTCCTCGTCTTTTGTTAAAGAGATGTGTTGTACTATGAACTTTTGCATGCTAGAGTAGTGCATGGTAGGTAGCTGCCGCCCGGATCCACGAAGGCCACCGTTCCTTTTGTCCCGCTGAAGGCAAGCTTGGTGTTGCTGGACTGCCCCTTCCCGTCGCTGCCCCCTTACAACCCAGGAGTTTGAAGAAGCGGTGACCTGTCAAATTGTCCATGTAGAGTAGAAGACGCCGGTGACCACGATATGGATGGATCACCATCCCGTAGAAGTTGACATTGAGGAGGGCCAGAAGATAATTCCAAATTCGGCCAAAAAGAAGGGGGAGGAGGTGTTGGAATTTTGTCTATTTTGGGCCTAGCCCAATAGCAGTTTCAGAAATTCCTAATAAATCCTAGAGGCCAACGCAGCCCATTTGTGCAAGGCAAGAGGTGGAACAAAAATTTAGTCCCACATTGCTAGTTTAGAGGGAGTAGGACCTCTTTATAAGGGAGGTTCTTTCCCCACATGTATGAGCATGAGAACAAGAGGGACATCCACGCGCGCTCCTCCGCCGCCCGCCACGCCTCGTCACGACGCGGCACGGCGCGGCGCGGCGCGGCGCGGTTGCGGGAATGAGCCGAGCCGATGTCTAAATTTTTGCCATGCACGACGGGTATATGAAAGGTCATGTGGGAGTTGAAACGTTTTCTGTAGTGGACACTGAATTCGAACGGCGCGCCTCTTCGGCCGCTGGCTGTTCGCTTCGTCTCCCTTCGTTGCTTCACCTCCCGCCACAACCTCTTCGCGTCCTTCTCCTGTGCCTATATAAGAGAGGTCGCTCCTCTCCAGAGAGACACACCAGAAGATCCCCTTCCTCTCGCCACAAAGTTCCTGAACACTGCACTGCTGCTACGATCTTCCCCATCCCGGCTTGCGGCATGCACCGCAGGTCGGGATAGTAGGCCTCCGAAACCGCACCTTTTGAGTCCTGTACGGGAGAAGGGTGATAAGGTTTTTGGGGAGCGCTCAGCGCGACTACTGGCTGCTTCATCACGGACGATCCGGTCGCCGACGACTACTTCCCCGACGACGACTTCTTCCCCGACGTCCACGACCTCCTCGACGACATGGCAGGCGAGGACACCGACCCCAAGTCCAGCGCTTCTGCTGCTGCTGTCCCGTACGTGTTCTTGTCTTTCCTATTAAAGGTTCTGCCGCAGTTCCTTGTTCTAGTCCTTGTCCTACACATGTTAGGTTCTACTTCATATATGCTACTTGCTATATTGTCTGCTTTAGATATGATAGGCTACGGTTCATATATGCATAAGCTATTTACCTTCTCTCTGTCAGAACGCATGACTTGTTTTATCTCTTCTATATTAGTCATGCTTTATCTAGTATTTCTGTTAATAAAATCATTTGGTAAATTGCTCATATTTCCAACAATCCAAAAACCTTATTATAGGCAATTTACCCCAAGTGGTTTTGCTGCTTTCATGCGACCTCCTATGTTTGAGGGTATCCACTATAAGAGGTGGCGCGTGAGAGCAGTCTTATGGTTTCAAACCATGAGTTGATATGACGCCACTCTCGGCAAACCTGAAGGAGAGCTTGATGCTCAACAGGCACAAGCTTTTCAGAAAATGGATACTCTGTTTAAGGCTGCTTGTCATGTGTGGGGGGATCCTGATCATTGGGCTCCTAGTTGCCCTAATCGCTATGACAAGCGTCATCCTAGGAAAGGCGGCAAGACCGCTAATATTGTCATTGGAGACACTGACATGAAGGATGTTGGGTATGGTATATTTCCCACTATTCTTTCAGTATATCATTCTCCTGACTGGTTGATTGACACGGGTGCTAATCTGCATGTATGCGGTGATATTTCCATGTTTTCATCTTATCAGACCGCAGGGACTTCAACCGTGCTGATGGGCAATGGTTCAAGTGCTTCTGTTCATGGTGTTGGCACGGTCGATCTGAAGTTTACTTCGGGGAAGATCGTGCGGCTGAAGAACGTGCATTATGTCCCCTCCGTCAATAAAAATCTTGTTAGCGGATCTCTTCTGTGTAGAGATGGCTACAAGCTTGTCTTTGAGTCGAATAAATTTGTAATATCCAAGTATGGAACCTTTGTTGGTAAAGGCTATGAGTCAGGAGGCATGTTTCATTTATCCTTATCAGACGTTTGCAATAAAGTTGTTAATCATATTTACAACAATAGTGAATCCAATGTGTGGCATTCACGTCTTTGTCATGTTAACTTTGGTTGCATGTCACGACTAGCGAAGTTGAACTTAATCCCTAGTTTCACCACCGTCAAGGGATCTAAGTGTCAAGTGTGTGTGCAAGCTAAGCAACCTCGTAAGTCTCACACAACTGCGGAAATAAGAAATCTTGCACCACTAGAGCTCATACATTCAGATCTATGTAAAATGAATGGTGTGTTGACAAAATGTGGAAAGAAATATTTCATGACGTTAATTGATGACTCCACTAGATACTGCCGTGTGTATCTTCTGAAATCTAAGGATGATACTTTGAACTTTTTCAAGATCTACAAAGCTGAAGTGGAAAACCAACTTGATCGAAAAATCAAAAGGCTTAGGTCCGACCGTGGTGGAGAGTATTTTTCCAATGAGTTTGATGCTTTTTGTGCGGAACATGGTATAATCCATGAGAGGACTTCTCCCTACTCACCTCAGTCAAATGGGGTGGCCGAAAGAAAGAACCGTACTCTAACTGATTTGGTTAACGCCATGTTAGATATATCGGGTCTCTCCAAGGCATGGTGGGGGGAGGCGATATTGACAGCATGTCATGTCCTGAACCGAGTCCCCACAAAGAACAAAGAGATAACTCCATTCGAGGAATGGGAGAAGAAAAGGTTAAAACTCTCTTATCTGCGAACATGGGGTTGTTTGGCGAAAGTCAATGCTCCAATTTCAAAGAAGCGGAAGCTTGGACCAAAGACTGTGGATTGTGTTTTCCTGGGATATGCTTTTCATAGCATTGGCTATAGATTCTTGGTTGTAAAGTCTGAGGTACCTGACATGCATGTCGGTACGATCATGGAGTCGAATGATGCGACTTTCTTTGAAGATATCTTTCCCATGAAGGATATGGCTACCTCATCTAATCAGAAGATGCCTAGTTCATCGAATCAGGAACCAGTTACAATTACCGAACCCACAATTTCGATGGAACACTTTGAAAGTCCTGTGGAGGAGAACAATGAAGTTCCTATTAGGAGCAAGAGACAGAGGACTGCAAAGTCCTTTGGTGATGATTTTCTTGTGTACCTCATAGATGACACTCCCAGTTCTATTTCAGAGGCCTATGCATCTGAAGATACTGACTACTGGAAGGAAGCGGTTCGTAGCGAGATGGATTCCATCTTGGCAAATGAAACTTGGGAGATAACTGATCATCCTTATGAGTGCAAACCTATAGGATGCAAATGGGTATTCAAGAAGAAGCTTAGGCCTGATGGTACTATTAAAAAGTACAAGGCTCGGCTCGTGGCTAAGGGTTATACCCAAAAGGAAGGTGAAGACTTCTTTGATACTTACTCACCTGTGGCTCGACTGACCACTATTCGAGTTCTACTTTCACTAGCTGCCTCGCATGGTCTTCTCGTTCATCAAATGGATGTTAAGACTGCTTTCCTAAATGGAGAGTTGGACGAGGAAATTTATATGGAACAACCAGATGGGTTTGTACTAGATGATCAGGAAGGGAAAGTGTGCAAGTTACTGAAGTCTTTGTACGGACTTAAGCAAGCACCCAAACAGTGGCATGAGAAGTTTGAAAGAACTTTAACAGCTGCAGGCTTTGTTGTGAACAAAGCTGACAAATGTGTGTACTATCGCCATGGTGGGGGCGAGGAAGTTATCCTGTGCTTGTATGTTGATGACATACTGATTTTCGAAACCAATCTGAATGTTATTAAGGAGGTCAAGGATTTCCTATCTCGTTGTTTTGAGATGAAGGATTTAGGAGTGGCTGATGTCATTCTGAACATCAAGTTGTTGAGAGACGATGATGGTGGGATTACATTGCTTCAATCTCACTATGTGGAAAAGATCTTGAGTCGCTTTGGCTATAGTGACTGCAAGCCCTCTCCAACACCATATGATGCTAGTGTGTTGCTTCGAAAGAATCGAAGAATTGCTAGAGACCAATTGAAGTATTCTCAGATTATTGGCTCGCTTATGTACTTAGCCAGTGCTACAAGACCTGACATCTCTTTTGTTGTTAGCAAACTGAGTCGGTTTGTTTCAAAACCAGGAGATGTGTATTGGAAAGCTCTAGAGAGAGTTTTGCGTTATTTGAAAGGCACTGCAAATTATGGAATTCACTACACCGGGCATCCAAAGGTGCTTGAAGGGTATAGTGACTCAAACTGGATCTCAGATGCTGATGAGATAAAGGCCACGAGCGGTTATGTATTCACTCATGGAGGTGGCGCTGTTTATTGGAAGTCTTGCAAGCAGACCATCTTAACGAGGTCAACAATGGAAGCAGAACTCACAGCACTAGATACAGGTACGGTCGAAGAAGATTGGCTTCGTCGGCTCTTGAATGACTTACCGGTTGTTGAGAAACATGTACCGAGTATCCTTATGAACTGCGACAATCAAACTGTGATCACGAAAGTGAGCAACTCAAAGGATAACATGAAGTCATTAAGACACGTTCAGAGAAGGTTAAAGTCTGTCAAAAAAAATGAAAAACTCCGGATTTATTGCATTGGATTATATCCAAACGTCTAAAAATCTGGCAGATCCTTTTACTAAGGGTCTATCACGTAATGTGATAGATAATGCATCGAGGGAGATGGGTATGAGACCCACAATATGAGTTGTTCACAGTGGCAACCTATTCTTTGTGATCGGAGATCCCGTGAATTAGATATGGAAGACAAGCTGTTGGTCAACTGAGAGGAGAGTATCCTTACTATTCACAATACCACTCCATGAAGATGCAATACTCTCCTTATCTGCATGGCAGGTTGATGTATATCTTAATGTGTTCTAAGTGGCTTATTTAACCAGAGATGTTATCCTGCAGAACATCTTTTGAAGAACACACCTATATGAGTCTGATTGTCAAACGTCGCAATCTATGAGAGTAGAGTTCTCTCTAGTAAACTCATGAAAGGTCACGGAGTATGACGCATAAGCTCCACCCGCGGGGAAGACCCACGGTAGCCACGTATCGGTCAAGGCTTTATGTGAAACTAGATTCGCAGAAAACTTGCAGTTCAAGGCCCAGTCCACTGTTCAAGTTGCTTACTAGTGTAGCATAGAGTTCTAGGTGGAAGTTCAACTTAACAGTCTCCACTGCAGTACCGATATATAAAACAGTGTTTTGGAACCAAAGGCAAATTTTTGTGTGCCTCTGGGATCTGGTGGGGGATTGCTGGAATTTTGTCTATTTTGGGCCGAGCCCAATAGCAGTTTCAGAAATTCCTAATAAATTCTAGAGGCCCACGCAGCCCATTTGTGCAAGGCAAGAGGTGAAACAAAAGTTTAGTCCCACATTGCTAGTTTAGAGGGAGTAGGACCTTTTTATAAGGGAGGTTCTTTCTCCACATGTATGAGCATGAGAACAAGAGGGATATCCACGCGCGCTCCTCCTCCTCCGCCACGCCTCGCCGCGGGTTGCGGGTTGCGGGAATGAGCCGAGCCGATGTCTAAATTTTTGCCACGTCACTGGCTGCTTCATCACGGACGATCCGGTCGCCGACGACTACGTCCACGACCTCCTCGACGACATGGCAGGCGAGAACACCGACCCCAAGTCCAGCGCTTCTGCTGCTGCTGTCCCGTACGTGTTCTTGTCTTTACTGTTAAAGGTTCTGCCGCAGTTCCTTGTTCTAGTCCTTGTCCTACACATGTTAGGTTCTACTTCATATATGCTACTTGCTATGCTGTCTGTTTTAGATATGATAGGCTACTGTTCATATACGCAGAAGCTATTTACCTTCTCTCTGTCAGAACGCATGACTTATTTTATCTCTTTTATATTAGATATGCTTTATCTAGTATAAATGTTAATAAAATTACTTAATAAATTGCTCATATTTTCAACAGGAGGGACACAAACCCCTCAAGTTTCCCGATGAAAACCGCATTGGCTCAGCTTCATCGGAGGAAGAAGGTACCGGAGAAAAAATCACCCCGCGACTTCATATCCCCTTCATAGTACGCCCCTCGTCATGTAGATGAAACAAAAACAAAAACGAGGCCCGTGATTTGGTCCTAGAAGCTCCACACGTACACCACCAATGCCAAATGGCAGCATTAGAATGAGGACTGGACGGGGAGGGCTTATTCCTCGCCGCAGGTAGCGCCATCACCTCACCACACTGACACCTCCCACAGCCTTGCTGACGCCAGTAGGCACCCGGAGGTGAGAGGAATCGGCGGTAGACTTGTTTTCTTTTGACTTCAATTTCTTTTTGTTGAACACATTATTTCTCAAAACAAGCCACATGAAGACCTTGATCTTCAGGGGTAATCTCACTCTTCCAAAATTTTGCGTGGAGAAGGAGAATTAATGGCAGTCAACTGTGTGTACATTTTTTTAACCGAATTGTGTGTACATTGAATTGACAAAGTACACAATTAACAGAGATTGATTGCAAAAAAAAAAGAAAAAAAAGGTCATCACTTGGTGTATATCCCCACATGTTTCCATACAGTTCCATAATTTATCAGTAGCAAAACCCGTATTTATTGTGCACAGCTGCTAGTTGTTTCTTCTCTAATACCGATCAGGAGATCGGCTATCGGGAAGAACATAGTCTGCCTATCCAAGCTAGGCGATCACAGGCACCATCGCATACACGTATCAGCATTCACTCCCGCACCTGACCTTGGCCCTAGCTAGTAAGCGACGGTGGCGGCGGCACGGCCATCGACGACGCGTCGTGGGGGTTGGGCGAGGGAGGCTTATTCACCGGCGTCCTCTGCCCGAACCGCCTCGCAGCTCCCATGGCCGCTAGCTCTCTCCCTCCACCCAGCCCGGCGTCGCCACCACCTCGTTGCAGCACTGCATGCAGCCCCCACACCGACCGATCAGTTCCGATGTACTGTCTGCACTACATGCATCAAAGAGGAAAAAACAGGGGCACCGATCAGAAATACCTGGAGGAGGACGCGCGGACGAGGCCAGCAGCGGCAGAACCAGGACCAGGAGCGCGGCGGCGACAAGCAACCACCACGCGGTGGCTGTCCCGCGACGCATCAAGCGTGCTGTGTAGGAGCAAAGAAACCACTACCACGCAGAATTGCGGTGAGATCAGAGGTCGAGCAAGTCATAAGTATAGCCAACGTCCAACGAGATGGCTGGTGAGTAACTGGTGGCAGACAGTGAGAGGTGTGGAGACTCTGAGCCATGTTTGACCGTGGAGAGACGCTCTGAGGCAGACAGATGTGAGCTGTTTGTTGTACGCTTGCTGCATTCTCAAGTTTTTCTCAACCCGGGGGCCCTGGATTCTGATTGGACTCTCGTAGTTTTGTGTCGACTTCCAACTCTGAACGGGCTGTTTGCCATGTCCTGGCAATGGGTGCATGCACCCATGCCGGCGAGCCCACTGTGTGCAGGCCGCCGCTCGCGCTTGACCTCTGCCCTCGTGATGCACGAGGAGGTCCTTGAGCACGCGGCTCAGATGTGACGTGGGTGCCATTTTCTTTCGCAGATCGAGATCTTTGCTCATGAGGTTCTGGATTTGACCCCGGTCCAACGGAGGTGCACACAACCGCTAGATTAGCACGGCGCCTCGCCAGTGGAGCACTGTGCCCGGCCCGAGCTTGCCCGTCGTCGCGCCGCCGCCTCGCATCTTCCGCGGCACCACCGGAAGCCCGCAGTCGCGCAACGGCGTGTCCGGATCTGGGCGTAGGAGCCACACCGGTGACGGCCGCTGCAGCCCATCAGGAGAGGGGGCTGCAACCGGAGGAGAGCGGAGTTCGGCGGGATCGAGACGCGCACGAGCGCCGCCGAGAGCGAGTTCCACGCGTGAGAGCTGCACACAGGGGCGAAGTGGCCCCGCCGCGGCCGTCCGCCCGCACAGGGGTTCGATCCTTAGCGCTTGAACCGAGGCAAATAGATGACCTCTTTTATTTTGGGGGACGTCTTTTTGAATAAGGTTATGGCGATGTGCATCCACGGATGCACATGACGGAAGATTCGTCCTTCTCTATCGAATTCTTGTGTAGCACTGAAGTATTAAAGAGTACAATTCATGAAATTGACCTCTCATAGTATTAGTATTTGTGTATTAAAGGGACAATTAATTAAAATGGTTTCATAGTATTATTGTATACTTGAGGCTTGCCATCACTGTTATTACTCGACCAACCATAAAGTCAAATTTCATTCCACAAACATAAACCATGAAATAAAGTTTTACGTCCATGTGGTCTAACTCAGCGGTGAGTTCGATGACGAGCTCGGCGGTCTTGCCCAGCATGCTTCGCACTGGCATCCTTTGGGAACACATTTGCTGTTGTGGGCCATCACTATCTTGCACCAGTCACGACAAGAGATTTCATCACACTGGCCCTCGTAGACTCTAGGACCGCAATACTTAGTGATTGCCACATCTATTATAAACCGAAATAATGTTAAGGAAGATCACTGCACAGAGCAAACATATGGAATGACATGTATGTGTATGTAGATACCTGAAGAAATCATCAGCATGAGGGCAATGGAGATAAATAGGATTGCTGAAGTCCTCATGTTTTGTTAGAGAGATGTGTTGTACTATGAACTTTTGCGTGCTAGATAGAAGAAAAGATGTCAATTTATAGAGATCTGCTGCCCACTAGCCTCCAAGGTAGAACAACTACATATAATAGGAACAAAATTAGTAAGTTGCGTGCAGATAGAGAGATTGGATATATTAAACAAGTAACAAATTAATGACATTGACTCAAGTACTCCCTCTGTTCCTAAATTAAGTCTTTTTAGAGAGGACTATATACAGATGTATAAAGACATATTTTCGAGTGTAGATTCACTCATTTTGCTAAAAAGGCTTATATTTAGGAATAAAGGAAGTAATTAAATAGATTGGATGTTAAACAAAGAACAAATTAATAACATCAATGCAGATAATTAAAGAGATAGGAAGGAACATATTGATACATCAATGTGTAGCATTTCAGAGATTGGAAAGAACAAATCGATACATCAATGCATATCATTAAAGAGCAAATTAATAACATCAATGCAGATAATTAAAGAGATAGGAAGGAACATATTGATACATCAATGCGTAGCATTTCAGAGATTGGAAAAAACAAATCGGTACATCAATGCATATCATTAAAGAGCAAATTAATAACATCAATGCAGATAATTAAAGAGATAGGAAGGAACATATTGATACATCAATGCGTAGCATTTCAGAGATTGGAAAGAACAAATCGATACATCAATGCATATCATTAAAAAGCTTGGATGTGCTAAACAAAGAACAAATTAATAACATCAGTGAAGATAAATAATATTATTAACATTGTTCTATCATTGAACCCCCTTGTTCCTTTTCCTTTTCATTATTTGAGACCTAAGTGGCTTTCTAATAATTTTGGGTGCGTGCACCTCGGGCGCTTCAACTATGGAAAAATGAATTTTATGACACATGAATTATCGGCATAAACAATGGAGAATTTTCAAGATTTAGCTAGGATATTTGGGAATAGCATAGCAGAAGAGTATGGAGATTCATGAAAGGTAGATGCATAGTTAGGATTTAGTGATTGAATAGGCTCAGACGCAAAATATTTCTAAGTAAATTTTGTTAGGAGATGAAAAAGCACAAACTCTGAAAGCCATGTTCTGCTGGTGAGCTTATTTGAGCTCGCGATGAACAGTAAAGTCATAAAGAATCTCTTCTTATATACCTAACAAGAAACGGAGCGTCCTCGTACATGGCATGTATATGAGCGTGTGCGCATTCATAGAGATGAATGTATGCGCGTGTATATGAACGCTTGTGTCTGTACTGTGTTAAAAAGAAAAAAGACCAATGAGGTGCGGAGCACGCAACTTATTGGCATTTTTTTTCTTTTCGAAACGAGCTTATTGACTTGTACACTGGCGGAAGTGTTCTCGTACATGGCATGCAGCTAGCCGTCCCTTGTACATGAAGTACCATACATGATACATCGTACCGAAACCCACGGCCACCGTCGCGTGCTGGTACCACGGAGCCTCCTCGCCCTACTCGTTGCTCGACGGCGGCGGCGGCGGCGGGTCGGGCCCCGCCGACCCCGGGTTGCCGTGGGGTTTCGGCGAGGGAGGCACATTCGTCGATGTATGCTGCCCCAGCCGCCTCGCGGGCGTTCCCAGATCCAGCTCCTTCCCCTCGCGCGCCGGGCTCCGGCCGCCGCCTAGGAGCAGCACTGCGATCACACACGTACGCGCCCATTCATGCACACAATAAGAGCTAGCATTTGGAACACCAAAGGAAACTTCGGTGCGTATACACGTACCCGGAGGAGGACGCGGCGGCGGCGGCAGGCCATGCGGGGCGGCCGCGCTGGTGGCCAGCAGCAGGGATAGTAGGACGGCGGCGGCGGCGACGACGAGCAGCCGGGCGGCTATCCTCCGGTACATCATCGATCGATCGAGCTGTGTACGTAGGCGGAGCAGACAGCAGAGAGCACTGAACTACACCGGTAATAGCGTACAGTTCGAGTAGTAGGCAGTGTGACAGTAGGAGAGCTGCTCCTCGAGACTCCGCGTGATGTGTGAGCTGATCGTTGCCCGGTTGCGGCATATTTAAAATCTCAGCCAGCCGGGGAAAGTGGGTCTTGGCTCTGCTAGTCTTGCGTGCGCGTGTTGACCTCGAAGCCTGCATGATGTTTGTCCTGCCCCCGCGATGCACGGTTAGCACTACCACGCTTGCTTCCAGTTTCAACCTTGTGAGCTGTAGCATCCCCAACGCTTACCCTTAAACTGGACACCGTATCCATCCGTGGATCCATGGACCAGTCCGCGAACACTGATGCAGGAGCCGACCATTCAAAGTTATCAGCATACATTTCGAACCATGTTAATTATCTGAAAAAATGAACCGGACGAAAACATTTGCATTCGGACACATTTCAACTAAATTATATCAGACTAGGCTAGACTATTCTAACCCAATGTATTGCCTGCCGCGGCGAAGCCCTATTCCCACAACATGTCTTCCCTATGTCCAACAACATTGCTCATCGGGCTGCCGTGAGCCACGGACAGATATGCTTCAGAGGAAGGGGAAGAGTAGCCTCCGCTTCCATGAAGCATGGAGTTTGTTTTTGGGACAGGGGAGACGGTCACCGTGGCCTTCGCCTCCACTCAGAGGGCAAGTCCACGCCCGCCACGATGTTCATGTCGCTGTGCTCCTTCGCGTGCCGGCCTAGAGCAACTCGCCACTCCTTCGCGCACTGAATTGGAGCGGCAAGTTGCTGAACCACGTGCCGGCTAGGAGCGGCGAGTGTCTCCTCCACGCGCCGGTCTAGAGCCTTGCCCATGGTGGTGACAGCCTGGAGCGACGAGGGAGGTGGAGTAACGAGTTGCGTGGAGTTTATCCGGTGGGCTCAACATGCCACCCACCCAGCTTTAGTGCCGGAGAACTCCTCATCCTACTTGTCGGATGCCATGGCGGGTGTGGTGTAAGGAGGAGATGGATAGCGGAGATGTGGTGCGTGGTTTTTGCCATCCGGCCTCGTTTAAACAGCACACGGATGTGAGGAGCCAACCGACATTGTGTACATTGTCGTCCATCTCGCGAACGGACGTGTGCCAAGAGTAGATTTTTGACACACGCGCGAGTTTAATGAAGTCGCCGGGCGACGAAAGACGTTTCAATGCGGTGAGGAGGTGTGTGCAGCAGGCGTGCAGCGCGCGACACTCTATTGGCTGACGCGCCGCTTCAATGCCGACTCGAGGGAGAGATTGCGTCTACTCTGGACCGGCATGAATGCAGCACTGACGCTCTGGAGCCGGGCAGCTGGCTTCAGGAGGAAAAGCGCGATGGCGAGGAATGGGTTTTTGGATGGGTCATTGTTGCCAAAGACGGACGTGGCAGTGGTCCGAAGGCCTGTGAAGTCCTTTCCACTTTGTTTCTGGTTTGTCGAAAAAATATGCCTGGATCGCCAAACAGACTGATGCAGGACCATGGCAAAACACGCCTGGACCGCACTATCCGAACAGTTGCGGGTCATTTGACGATCAGTGTTGGAGATAGCTAAGGACATGTCTAGCAGATCTTTAAGTTATGTTTTTTTGCAGGTAAGATCTTTAAGTTATGTTTGAGGGTTAAAAATTTCGTTTAGGGGATTAAGCATTCGATAATGCGAAATTCCCCCGATGAATCACACATTTTTCATTTTATTATTGAACGACTTGTTGGTTGTTCGATCTGCTTTGCTTCTCTCTCCCTATCCTCTTTTTTTCTCCTGCCTCTCATGCACATATTATTTTCCACTTGGCCCTATTTTATTTGCTATTTTTTACACTAATTCTGCTATTATTTTGTCTAGTTTTGTGTGAAAAAATGCTAACGATAGTAGCTGAACTCACAACCTCATGATGAAGGCTAAATCTAGTAGCCGGTTAGACTAAACAAAATACAGTTAAAAAAAGACTGAACAATGTTCAGCAAATACAATAAAAAAAGTTTAATATAACTAAAAACACATAAGAAAAAGCATGGTGAATCAAGACCATTACCAAATATCCTCCGATTTTTCACGCCCACCACCCATAGATTTTATTTTCCCATACCGGTTCACGATCTCAATTTTCCGTCTAATTCTCCCGCACAACCGTCTCCCACCAATTTTCTTTGTCATGCTGTCATGCTTACAAGTACCATTGTATTTTTTTACTTGGGGAAAAAGTTATTGAAAAACATACCTTCGGTAACTTTTATGTAAATAAAATGTTATATACTCATAATAGAACTGGTAACTCATGTATAAATATCACAATAACTTTTGGCCTGAGAAAATGTTGTTGAAAACTTAATCTGATAACTTGTGTTCAAATTGTATGATAATATACACTCTGTAAGCATGATAACTTATGACCAAACACCGGGATAACTTTTTGACCCGGGAAACAAGTTTTTGAAAAACATACCCTCGATAACTTTTTGTGTAATAGCATATTAATTTACGCGCAAGAAAGTTGATGCCACACGTACTAACATCATGGTAGCTATTTCACCCCGGGGAAAAAGTTGTTGAAAAACATACTCCGACAACCTTTGTGCAAATAGCATGGCAATATACGCACCGCAATCCTGATAATTTATGTAAAAACATTGT
>NC_041390.1:603896828-603938759 GCF_002162155.2 Triticum dicoccoides | reverse complement strand
GGGGGGGGTTGTTGAAAACATATCCTCTGATAACTTCTGTGTATATAGCATGATAATTTACACACCATAGATCTGAAAACATACCCCCAACAACTTATTTGTATATAACATGGTGATTTACACACCACAAACATGATAACTTAGGTATAAAACACTGCAATAACTTTGACATGAGGAAAAGAAGTTTGTGAAAACACACCCCGGTTCACTTATGTGTAAACAGCCCGATAATATATGTACCGCGTACATGATAACTTAGGTACAAACTGTGGGGTAACTTTGACCCGAGGGAAATAGTTGTTGAAAACATACCCCGGGTAGCTTATGTGTAATACCATGGTAATTTATGCACTGCAGGCATGGCAACTTATTTAGCCCAGACGTACGAAAGAATTGGTATGGTTGACTAGAAGGGGAGTCGAATAGGCGACTAACAATTTTTAACTTTGTTCCCAAATATTTTAGGCACAACAATGAAGATAGGTTGTATAGATATGCAACTAGGTGGAAACCTATATGGCATGCACAACAAGCAACACAAGCAATCAAGAGTAAACACAAGGTAGAAGCTTGCTCAAAGTAAAGGAACGAGATAACCGCAAGTGTAGACGATGAAAACAAGGATGTGTTTCCAAAGTTCTCCCCTTTGGGGAACGTACGCCTCCGTAGGCGCGTGGAGGCACAATGCCCCAAGGATTCACCTTATTCTCCTCAGGCCCTCGCACAATGCAAGGTGTCATGAATCCACTAGTTGTGCCCTTGAAGGCGGCAATTGTAACCTTTAAAAATAAGGTTGGGACTCTTTACACAACTTAATTGGAGACTCCCAACACCACCACTAAGCTTCACCACAATGGATCATGGCTCCAAGGTGACCTTTTCCGTCTAGGGTGCCCAAACACCCAAGAGTAATAAAACCCACAAGAAATATATGGCGGAATCAAATTTCCTTTGGTGGATACGTATATCTAGACCTCCCTCAATCCCTAGCAAACCAATAAGTTTGATTGGCTAGAGAAAGAAATTTGGCAAAATAGAGCTTAGGGCATTAATGGAGAAGAGAAGAAGGCCAAGAGGTATCTGGGAGGTGGCAGATCCATCTCCTTAAATAGTCCCTCATCAAACCCAACCATTATGCATAAAAACACATGGGAGCGGTACAACTGCTCCAGAGAGCGGTACAACCACCCCAAGTCACATGAGCCATCTGCCAGGACTGAGTGGTACAATAGCTCAGCTGCATAGTACAACAGTCAGCTGCGCGGTACAACCATGCAAGGCATGAGTGTTTCTGGTGGGTCAAGCGGTACAACCACCCTCACCACCAGTTGTACCATTTATTAGTGTAATAACCGGTGCAACCGCTCCAGCACCACCCTATACCGCTGGCCAAACCTTAAGGGAGACCGCCTCCGGTGGTAGTTGGCCCAGTACGAGGGCCATCGGTGCCGCGGCAGGGGAGGTAGCAGTACAACCGTCCATGTGGCTGGTACAACCGCCTAGCTTGGCCTGCGTTTACCCAGTCCACAAGGGAGTGGTACAACCGCTAGCATCAGTGGTACAGCCACTTGAGTGCATTTTTTTGCATAGTCAGAATTGAGGATCTATCCTCAAAATGGAAGACCTTGATAAAGTTTTGAACAAGTTCAAAATGGACCAGTTAAAGAAAGGGTTCTTGCCTGTGTTATAAGGTGTGAACTTGAGTCAGACTCAATGCCCGACCACTTCAGAAGATAGAGAGAAAATGAAAGTCAATCCCTATGCCTCAGCCATAGGTTCTATCATGTATGCAATATTATGTACCAGACCTGATGTGTGCCTTGCTATAAGTTTAGAAGGGAGGTACCAAAGTAATCCAGGAGTGGATCACTGGACAGTGGTCAAGAACATCCTGAAATATCTAAAAAGGACTAAGGATATGTTTCTCGTTTATGAGGTGACAAAGAGCATGTCGTAAATGGTTACGTTGATGCTAGTTTTGACACTGATCCGGATGACTCTAAGTCGCAAACCAGATACGTATTTATACTGAATGGCAGAGCTGTCAGTTGGTGCAGTTCCAAGCAGAGCGTCGTGGCGGGATCTACGTGTGAAGCGGAGTACATAGCTGCTTCGAAAGCAGCAAATGAAGGAGTCTGGATGAAGGAGTTCATATTCGATCTAGGTGTAATACCTAGTGCATCGGGTCCAATAAAAATCTATTGTGACAATACTGGAGCAATTGCCTTAGCAAAGGAATCCAGATTTCACAAGAGAATGAAACACATCAAGAGACGCTTCAATTCCATCCGCGATCAAGTCAAGGAGGGAGACATAGAGATTTGGAAAATACATACGAATCTGAATGTTGCAGACCCGTTGACTAAGCCTCTTCCACGAGCAAAACATGATCAGCACCAAGACTCCATGGGTGTTAGAATCATTACTATGTAATCTAGATTATTGACCTTAGTGCAAGTGGGAGACTGAAAGAAATATGCCCTAGAGGCAATAATAAAGTTGTTATTTATATTTCCTTATATCATGATAAATGTTTATTATTCATGCTAGAATTGTATTAACCCGAAACTTAGTACATGTGTGAATACATAGACAAAACAAAGTGTCCCTAGTATGCCTCTACTTGACTAGCTCGTTAATCAAAGATGGTTATAGTTTCCTAATCATAGACATGTGTTGTCATTTGATGAACGAGATCACATCATTAGAGAATGATGTGATGGACAAGACCCATCCATTAGCTTAGCATAATGATCGTTAAGTTTTATTGCTATTGCTTTCTTCATGACTTATACATATTCCTCTGACTATGAGATTATGCAACTTCCGAATACCGGAGGAACGCCTTGTGTGCTATCAAACGTCACAACGTAACTGGGTGATTATAAAGATGCTCTACAGATGTCTCCTAAGGTGTTTGTTGGATTGGCATAGATCAATATTAGGATTTGTCACTCCGAGTATCGGAGAGGTATCTATGGGCCCTCTCGATAATGCACATCACTATAAGCCTTGCAAGCAATGTGACTAATGAGTTAGTTACAGGATGATGCATTACGGAACGAGTAAAGAGACTTGCCGGTAATGAGATTGAACTAGTTATGATGATACCGATGATCGAATCTCGGGCAAGTAACATACCGATGACAAAGGGAATAACGTATGTTGTTATTGCGATTTGATCGATAAAGACCTTCATAGAATATGTAGGAATTGTTGGGGAACGTAGTATTTAAAAGATTTGCCTACGATCACGCAAGATCTATCTAGGAGAAGCATAGCAACGAGCGGGGAGAGTGTGTCCACGTACCCTCGTAGACCGAAAGCGGAAGCGTTGAGTAACGCGGTTGATGTAGTCAAACGTCTTCATGATCCAACCGATCAAGTACCGAACGCACAGCACCTCCGCGATCTGCACACGTTCAGCTCGGTGATGTCCCTCAAACTCTAGATCCAGCTGAGGTCGAGGGAGAGTTTCGTCGGCACGATGGCGTGGTAACGGTGATGATGAAGTTACCGACACAGGGCTTCGCCTAAGCACTACTTTGGTACCTCCCTGCTAAACTAATAGCGAGGAAAAGGAGGGGGCCGAATCCTACTAGGAGTGGAGTCCTAGTAGGACTCCCCCCCCTTGGCGTGCCCCCTTGGTGGCCGGCCTCCTCCTCCCCTCCTTTATATACGGGGGGCAGTGGGGCACCCCAAAGCACAACAGTTGTTCTCTTAGTCGTGTGCGGTGCCCCCCCTTCATAGTTTACTCCTCCGGTCATAGCGTCGTAGTGCTTAGGTGAAGCCCTGCGCGGATCACATCACCATCACCGTCACCACGCTGTTGTGCTGACGAAACTCTCCCTCGACCCTCTGCTGGATCAAGAGTTCGAGGGACGTCATCGAGCTGAACGTGTGCTGAACTCGGAGGTGCCGTATATTCGGCACTAGATCATTTGGATCGTGAAGACGTTCGACTACATCAACCGCGTTAACCTAACGCTCCCGCTTTCGGTCTACGAGGGTACGTGGACACACTCTCCCCCTCTTGTTGCTATGCATCTCCTAGATAGATCTTGCGTGACCGTAGGAATTTTTTTGAAATTGCATGCTACATTCCCCAATAGTGGTGGCGGCCTCATGGGAAGCGGTGACCACCACCGCATCGCAAAGTAACCCCATTGTGCCTGTGGAACCGTTTAGGTGGCCCACGACGTCGACTTCCAAAATGGAGGCCATATCCGCCTCCATGGTTTGCAGACGAAATGAGAAGGAGGCACGGCTTGCTTGCCGCACAAGGCTACGGGCACACCTTGAAGCGAAGGTCGCGAGGAGGAGCAAGTGGAATCGCACGCCGGCATGGGCAGCGAGGAGGAAGCCCTCCATGCCTACATCATCATGAAGTGACGAAGGAGTGTGATCCATGTCATGGCAGAAGTGCAAAGCAGAGCGGTCCATGCCATGGTCGGACTACCTCCCAAGGAGAAGGACGAGGACGAGGACGGATCGGACAACCAGCAGTGAGCAGATTCGCCTCGATCCGTTTTGCATCTTCGACCATTACTTCCACAAGGAATACGACAAGGGCAAGGGAGACCATGCATGAACTTCTTCCGTTGTTGTTTCCTTCATAGTTAAGTAGAATGTGTCAAATTTTGGTAGTTTGATGACTTGTGTTCAACTACGTATTTTTAACGTTGCATGAGTTTGGTATGGATTTGTGGATTTGGTTTGATGGATCCAGTTGTGGAGGCGTACTTTTAATGCATTCCCGATCAATGTCTGCGGATGCTCCCGCGCACGGTCGTGAATGTATATGGGCCCGGATTAGGCAACTCCTACACTAGATTCTCTAAGCAATTGAACAGCGATTCAACCACTTTCATGAGTGAATTGAATGTATGCCACACGCTCTGCCTCCATGAGATTGCCATGTGATACGTATCCAACGTATCTATATTTTTAATTGTTTCATGCTATATAGTATCAATCTTGGATGTTTTATATAACTTTTTGTTCTATTTTATATCATTTTCTGGTACTAACCTATTAACCCAGTGTCAAGTGCTAGTTGTTGTTTTCTGCTTGTTTTTGGTTTTTCGTAAATTAGTATCAAACGGAGTCCAAATGCTATGGAACTTTTTGATGATTTTTTCTAGACAAGAGAGACCTTAGAAGCTTTGGGGGGATACCAGACAAGAAGCGAGGGGCCGGCAAGGCAACAGGGCATGCACAGGGGATAGGCGCGCCCTGATGCATGCCTTGTGGGCCCCATGTGGCTCCGACTGGCCTAATTTCACCTCCATAAATTGTCTAAAATCAGGAAGTCAACAGAGAGCCACCCCAAACACTTTTTTCTCCGCTGCAAGTTTCTGTTCTTCCGTGATCCCATCTGGAGGCATTTTTCGGCACTCTGTTGGAGGGGGGATCGATCACACGGAGGGCTTCTATGTCATCTTTGTTGCCTTCTGTTGATGCGTGAGTAGTTTACCACAGACCTACGAGTTCATAGCTTGTATCTAGATGACTTCTTGTCTCTTTGATATTCAATACAATGCTCTCCTCAATGTTCTTGGAGTTCTATTCAATGTAATTTTCTTTTGCGGTGTGTTTGTTGGGATCAGATGAATTGTAGGTTTATGATCAGATTATTCATGAATATTAATTAAGTCTTTTTGAAAAATTCACTTTGGTTCATAGGTGTAGATGCACCCATTGTCTAAATACGTATTTTAAAAAGTAAAAAAATGAGAAAAATCATGCATGTACATTTGGACATTATATGTTCGTGCACAAAGTTTTGCTAAAAAGGGAATTTTTTGTGGCTTGTGTAAAAAGACAATTTTCGATGCTTGATTATAGCTATTCAGGAAATATTTTTAAATCTTTTTTATACATGCCACAAAAATGTTCTTTCTTTGTGAATTTCTGTGCGAATATAGAATGTCTAGATGTACACGCGAAATTATTGTTCGATTTAAAAAAATTGAACTGTGTTATATATATAATAGGTGTATCTACACCTATGAGCCAAAACACCACTCTCAGTCTTTTCTGAATTCTTTTATTCATGATTATTATAGCATTGTATTTCTCTCCAATCTATCCATTTAGTTTGGCCAACTAGATTGATTTTTTCTTGCAATGGGGGTGGTGTTTTATGATGGGTTCAATCTTGCGGTGTTCAGTCCCGGTGACACAAAGGGACATGACACGTATTTGTATTATTATCATTAAGGATAAAAATATGAGGTTTATTCGTATTGCTTGGGTTTACTTTTTCTACATCATGTCATCTTACTTAAGACGTTACTCTGTTTTCATTAATTGAATATCCTAGATGTATGCTGGACAGCGGTCGATGGGTGAAGTAATGATACTAGATGTAGAAAGGAGTCGATCTACTTGTCTCGGACGTGATGCCTATATACATGATCATTGCCTTGAATATCATTATAACTATACGCTTTTCTATCAATTGCCCAACAGTAATTTCTTCACCCATCGTAGTTATGTGCTCGAGAGAGAAGCCTCTAGTGAACACTATGGCCCCTGGGTCTACTTTTATCATATATAAAAACACAAAAATACCTTGTTGCACTTTTATTTATTTTATTTTGTTTTTCAATTTATGTTATCACCCACCACTACGAGATTTGATCCTTGCAAATAACTGCCAAGGGGATTGACAACCCCCTTGTTCGCGTTGGGTGTAAGTATTTGCTTTTGTGTGTGTGCATGTGCTGCTAACAAGGTTCTGCGTGGTTCACCTACTGGATTGATAACCTTGGTTCTTAAGCGAGGGAAATACGTATCTCTAATGTATTGCTTCATCCTCTCCTCTTCGGAGAAATCCCAATGCAGCTCACAAGTAGCACCATGTCAATGCCATATACCCAAGAGATGACGAGAAATGCCAATGTTGTTGATGAGGTCGGAGAGACCAAACTAACAAGAAGAGAAGTAGGTTTGCAAGTACAAGACCGAGGAAGACAAAGCTTTGTGAGAAGCTTGGGTCAACATCTCTCTCGATGCCACGTTAGGCACCGACCAAACAAAGGACAATTTTTTTCAAAGGATCACGGAGTACTACAATAACAATGTGACCATTCGCTCCAGCCACACAATCAGATTTCTCACTCCTCATTGGAGTGTGATCTAAGATCAATGCAACTGGTGGGAATAATATGTTGAGCTAGTCAACCTTGCGTCGCTAGGTGGAGTGCCCATCGACGAGTATGAACCCGTCATTCAAGCTCTTTACAAGGAGAGTGATGTCTACTACACAACCTTCTTCTTGTAGACGTTGTTGGGCCTCCAAGTGCAGAGGTTTGTAGGACAGTAGCAAATTTCCCTCAAGTGGATGACCTAAGGTTTATCAATCCGTAGGAGGCGTAGGATGAAGATGGTCTCTCTCAAGCAACCCTGCAACCAAATAACAAAGAGTCTCTTGTGTCCCCAACACACCCAATACAATGGTAAATTGTATAGGTGCACTAGTTCGGCGAAGAGATGGTGATACAAGAGGTATATGGATAGTAGATAATAGTATTTGTAATATGAAATTATAAAAACAGCAAGTTAACTAATGGTAAAAGTGAGCGTAAACGGTATTGCAATGCGTGGAAATAAGGCCTAGGGTTCATACTTTCGCTAGTGTAAGTTCCCTCAACAATACTAACATAACTGGATCATATAACTATCCATCAACATGCAACAAAGAGTCACTCCAAAGTCACTAATAGCGGAGAACGAACGAAGAGATTATGGTAGGGTACGAAACCACCTCAAAGTTATTCTTTCCAATCAATCCGTTGGGCTATTCCTATAAGTGTCACAAACAGCCCTAGAGTTCGTACTAGAATAACACCTTAAAACACAAATCAACCAAAACCCACCTAGATACTCCAATATCACCTCAAGTATCCGTGGGTATGATTATACGATATGCATCACACAATCTCAGTTTCATCTATTCAACCAACACAAAGGACCTCAAAGAGTGCCCCAAAGTTTCTACCGGAGAATCACGACGATAACATGTGCCAACCCCTATGCATAGGTTCCCAATGTCACGAAACCCGCAAGTTGATCACCAAGACATACATCAAGTGGCACGTGGTATCCCATTGTCACCACAGATATCCACGGCAAGACATACATCAAGTGTTATCAAGTCTTTAAAGACTCAATCCGATAAGATAACTCCAAAGGGGAAACTCAATTCATTACAAGAGAGAAGAGGGGGAGGAGAAACATAAGATCCAACTATAATAACAAAGCTCGTGATACATCAAGATCGTGCCAAATCAAGAACACGAGAGAGAGAGAGAGATCAAACACATAGCTACTGGTACATACCCTCAGCCCCGAGGGAGAACTACTCCCTCCTCGTCATGGAGAGCACCGGGATGATGAAGATGGCCACCGGTGAGGGTTCCCCCCTCCGGCAGGGTGCCGGAACAGGGTCCCAATTGACTTTTGGTGGCTACAGAGGCTTCTGGCGGCGGAACTCCCGATCTTTGTTGCGTTCTGGAAGTTTTAGGGTATATGGACTTATATAGGCAGAAGAAGCACGTCAGGGGAGCCATGGGGGCCCCACGAGGCAGGGGGCACGCCCCCCACCCTTGTGGGCAGCTTCCGTATCTTCTGACATGGGGTCCAAGTCCATCAGGTGTGTTTCCTTCCAAAAATAACTTCTCCAGTTGATTTCGTTCCGTTTCGACTTCGTCTAATATTCCTTTTCTTCAAACACTGAAATAGGCATAAAACAACAAATCTGGGTTGGGCCTCTGGTTAATAGGTTAGTCCCAAAAATAATATAAAAGTGGATAATAAAGCCCAATATTGCCTAAAACAGTAGATAATATAGCATGGAGCAATCAAAAATTATAGATACGTTGGAGACATATCAAGCATCCACAAGCTTAATTCATGCTCGTCCTCGAGTAGGTAAATGATAAAAAGATAATTTTTGATGTGGAATGCTAGTTGGCATAATTTCAATGTAATTCTTCTTACTTGTGATATGAATATTCAGATCCATAAGATTCAAGACAATAGTTCATATTGACATAAAATTAATAATACTTCAAGCATACCAACTAAGCAATCATGTCTTCTCAAAATAACATGGCCAAAGAAAGCTATTCGTACAAAATCATATAGTCTGGCTATGCTCCATCTTCACCACACAACATATTTAAATCATGCACAACCCCGATGACAAGCCAAGCAATTGTTTCATACTTTTGATGTTCTCAAACTTTTTCAATCTTCACGCAATACATGAGCGTGAGCCATGGATATAGCACTATAGGTGGAATAGAATGGTGGTTGTGGAGAAGACAAAAAGGGAGAAGATAGTCTCACATCAACTAGGCGTATCAACGGGCTATGGAGATGCCCATCAATAGATATGAATGTGAGTGAGTAGGGATTACCATGCAACAGATGCACTAGAGTTGTAAATGTATGAAAGCTCAACAAAAGAAACTAGTGGGTGTGCATCCAACTTGCTTGCTCACGAAGACCTAGGGCATTTTGAGGAAGCCCATCATTGGAATATACAAGCCAAGTTCTATAATGAAAGATTCCCACTAGTGTATGAAAGTGACAACATAGGAGACTCTCTATCATGAAGATCATGGTGCTACTTTGAAGCACAAGTGTGAAAAAAAAGGATAATAGCATTTCCCATTTTTATTTTATTTTTATTTTTTATTTGGCCTTCCTTTTTTTGTCCTTTCTTTTTTTATTTGGCCTTTCTTTTTTTGGCCTTTTTTGGGACAATGCTCTATTGAATGATGATCATCACACTTCTATTTATTTACAACTCGATACTTAGAACAAGATATGACTCTATATGAATGCCTCCGGTGGTGTACCGGGATGTGCAATGAATCAAGAGTGACATGCATGAAATAATTATGAACGGTGGCTTTG
This sequence comes from Triticum dicoccoides, assembly GCF_002162155.2. Taxonomy (NCBI): domain Eukaryota; kingdom Viridiplantae; phylum Streptophyta; class Magnoliopsida; order Poales; family Poaceae; genus Triticum; species Triticum dicoccoides. The sequence goes on along the minus strand of NC_041390.1, from coordinate 603,928,829 downwards.
CCACAAATACTATGTCAACTACATGATCATGCTAAGCAATATGACAATGATGGAGTGTGTCATAATAAACAGAACGGTGGAAAGTTGCATGGCAATATATCTCGAAATGGCTATGAAAATTCCATAATAGGTAGGTATGGTGGCTGTTTTGAGGAAGGTATATGGTGGGTTTATGGTACCGGCGAAAGTTGCGCGGTACTAGAGAGGCTAGCAAAGGTGGAAGGGTGAGAGTGCGTATAATCCATGGACTCAACATTAGTCATAAAGAACTCACATACTTATTGCAAAAATCTATTAGTTATCGAAACAAAGTACTACGCGCGTGCTCCTAGGGGGATAGATTGGTAGGAAAATACCATCGCTCGTCCCCGACCGCCACTCATAAGGAAGACAATCAATAAATAAATCATGCTCCGACTTCATCACATAACGGTTCACCATACGTGCATGCTACGGGAATCACAAACTTCAACACAAGTATTTCTCAAATTCACAACTATTCAACTAGCATTACTCTAATATCACCATCTCCATATCTCAAAACAATTATCAAGTATCAAACTTCTCTTAGTATTCAACACACTCATAAGAGAATTTTATTATTCTTGAATACCTAGCATATTAGGATTTTTAGAAAATTACCATGCTATTTAATACTCTCAGAAGGATATAAGTGAAGCATGAGAGTTCATCTATTTCTTCAAAATAAAACTACCACCATGCTCTAAAAGATATAAGTGAAGCACTAGAGCAAATGACAAACTACTCCGAAAGATATAAGTGAAGATCAATGAGTAGTCGAATAATTATGCAACTATGTGAAGACTCTCTAACATTTAATAATTTCAGATCTTGATACTTTATTCAAACAGCAAGAAAAACAAAAGAAAATGACATCTAGTAATAGCAAACATCATGTGAAGAAGCAAAAACTTAGGATCAACCGATACTAACCGTTAATTGTTGAAGAAGAAATGTGGGATGCCAACTGGGGCATCCCCAAGCTTAGATGCTTGAGACTTCTTGAAATATTATCTTCGGATGCCTTGGGCATCCCCAAGCTTGAGATTTTGTGTCTCCTTAATTCCTCTCATATCACGGTCTCCCTAAATCTCAAAAGCTTCATCCACACAAAACTCAACAAGGACTCATGAGATAAGTTAGTATAAACCATTGCAAAAACCTTATCATACTCTACTGTAGCAAATCACTAAAATTATTATTCAACATTGTATACTAAATGCCTCTGCATATTTAATAGTCCTATCCTCAAATAGAATCATTAAAGAAGCAAACATATGCAAACAATGCAAACATAACAGCAATCTGCCTAAACAGGATAGTCTGTAAAGAATGCTGTAACATCCATACTTCCCTAACTCCAATAATTATGAAAGAAAATTCCCACTGTAGTAAATTTATCAGAGCTTAATATTCAAAAGGTTTCAACATTTTATCACATTCTAACTTTTCTAGGGAATTATTGCAACAGCGGTAAACTTTCAGTTTTCAAACAGCAACATGTATACTTGTAACATAGGCATAGTAAAGGCTATCAATGCCACTTTTATTGAAATAAAAGATGCAAAACATTGTTCTAAATAATAGCAAGCAAATCCTAACAAAATAAATTGACGCTCCAAGCAAAACACATATCATGTGGCGAATAAAAATATAGCTCCAAGTAAAGTTACCGATGAACGAAGACGAAAGAGGGGATGCCTTTCGGGGCATCCCCAAGCTTAGGCTCTTGGCTATCCTTGAATATTACCTTGGGGTGCCTTGGGAATCCCCAAGCTTAGGCTCTTGCCACTCCTTATTCCATAGTCCATCGAATCCTTACCCAAAACTTGAAAACTTCACAACACAAAACTTAACAGAAAACTCGCAAGCTCTGTTAGCGAAAGAAAACAAAACACCACTTCAAGGTACTGTAATGAACTCATTCTTTATTTATATTGGTGTTAGCCCTACTTGTGACGCCCCGTGACCGATGTGCCAGGTGTCTTCCAGTTATTCACTGTTGTTGCCTTATCTTTCGCTTGCGTGTTGCATCTTGCCATGTCATCATCCGCATTGCATCATCATGTTTTCAAAACTTGCATCCGTCCCGGTCTCCTCGTTCCGTCCGTTGTCCGTTCTGAGCCCAGACACACTTGCACGCGCCCGCGGCATGTCCAAAATATTATTTTATAAGTGGCCGGAAAATGTTCTCGGAATGGGATGAAAGTTGGTGTGTGGTCTTATTATAGTGTAGATAGACCGCCTGTCAAATTTCATTGCATTCAGAGATCGTTTGTTGCCCCAACGGATAAATATAGCGGCAATAGTAGCCGGTCTTTTCGTCGGACATTTTCGGTCTCCAGAAACCGTGCCATACTACATCTCTCCTCTCCCCTCTCAACCTAACCCTCCTACACATCCCACTTCCACTCATCTTGCAGCCCACCTACTCCATCCTCGCGACCGGAGCCATCGGATCGCGATCAGAGGGTCCGAAAACCCCATAAACCCCCTAACCCTAGAACCTGCCCTATATAAACCTCCCCCCTTCCATTTTGGGTAGCTACCTACCCCTCCTCCTAAATTTCCGTGCCCCCAATCATCTTCCAGCCGCCTCCCACCTCCTCTCCTCGAAATCCGGCGCCGGCCAACCCCTCAAGTGCCACTTGGTGCCGCCCAACTGGCCAGCCGCTGCGGGTCAAGCGCTCTCCACCTCTCCCGTGGTGCCACGTCGCCCAACCACCTCCTCCCACCGCCGTGGCCCAGCCAGGCCCATCCGCAGCCCGTCCCGGGCCGAGATGGGCCCGACCCGCCACCGCCCATCCAGCGCCCTGGATCCCTCACCTGCTCCAGCGCGCGGGCCGCCGCCTCCGATCCGAATCGGGAGAGCCCCGATTCCCTCCCTCGCGTTCCTGCCGTCTCCGCCGTCTGGCCTCCCGCCGGTGACCACCGCTGCCATGGTGAGCCCCGACCTCGCCATCCTTCTTCTCCCTGCCTACCGAGCTCATCGCTCTCTCCCTCCCGTTCTGCAGGATGCCATGGTGCCGCCGGAGTCCGCCGCTGAAGCCAGGAACGGAGAGTCAGCTCCAGATCGGGCCTCTGGAGCTCAGCCTCAGCCTCCTCCTTGCCTCCTCGACCACCCCGGTGACCCGCCTTGCCAAGCCGCCGCCGCCACCATTGCCCTGCTCAGGCTCGAGCTGAACAGCGGTTCGATCCCCTGCCTCCCCTGCTTCGTGGTCGCGTTGACCAAGGCCCAGCCTACCCTTGGCCCATCCGTGCAAACCTAGCAGCTGCGCCAGATCCGCTAGGCCAGCCGGCCTGCTAAGGCCCGCGGTGAGCAGCCCAGTTCTTCTCAGATTCAGCCCATAGTTGTTTTTTTTTCTGTGTGCTGCGAATTTGTCCATTTATCCTGAGACTGCAGTTTTTACAGTATAGCCCCTCTAGTCCATGCATATCGTAACTCTCAATCCGTGCATCATATGTAAAAACTTTAAATATGAAAGATGCTTAAAATTTCATCTAGTTTAATAATATGCCACTTTCATCCATGTTTAAAATGCTTAAAATGATGTTTGCTTTAATTTGCTCCTATGCCATGCTAAAATGCTTTAATTCATAACTAAATAACCGTAACTCGGAATCTAATAATCTTTATATGTAAATGGGGTGGAAAAATGCCTAGTTTAACATGGTGCATTCATCTTGTACGTTTAACAACCCTAAAATTGTGTTTAGGGCAGAACAGTACCATTACCAAAATTATGCACATGAGGAGTTTCTGGACTTGTTGTTTTGTTGTTCCGGCCTCATTTAAACTTGCCTAGATAGATAGTTTCATTATGCTTCACCTCTTGCCATGCTAACAACATTTAATCTTGTTGGGTACATAAACGAGAGGGAACTAAATAAGTCATGTGGTGTTTTCTTCAATATGCAACTCCGTTGCATATTGAGCTCCACTTAATTTGTAGGGTTGTTTGTGCATTTTGCCATGCCATGCCTCATTAAACCGGACATGCATCATACTTGGTTGTGCATCATGCCATGTCCATGTGTTGTTTGTTTACTATGTTGTGTGCTTCTTTCTGGTGTTGCTTCTTCAGGTTGGTTCCGATAACATCGTGTTTGTGTGGATCCGTTCGACTACGTCCGTTTGTCTTCTTCATAGACTCGTTCTTCTTCCTTGCGGGATTTCAGGCAAGATGACCATACCCTCGAAATCACTTCTATCTTTGCTTGCTAGTTGCTCGCTCTTTTGCTATGCCTATGCTACGATACCTACCACTTGCTTATAATGCCTCCCACATTATTAAACCAAGCCTCTAACCCACCTTGTCCTAGCAAACCGTTGTTTGGCTATGTTATCGCATTGCTCAGCCCCTCTTATAGCGTTGTTAGTTGCAGGTGAAGATGAAGTTTGTTCCTTGTTGGAACATGGAGATGTTGTTCCTTGTTGGAACATGTTTACTTGTTGGGATATCACAATATCTCTTATTTAATTAATGCATCTATATACCTGGTAAAGGGTGGAAGGCTCGGCCTTATGCCTGGTGTTTTGTTCCACTCTTGCCGCCCTAGTTTCCGTCATATCGGTGTTATGTTCCCGGATTTTGCGTTCCTTACGCGGTTGGGTTATAATGGGAACCCCTTGACAGTTCGCCTTGAATAAAACTCCTCCAGCAATGCCCAACATTGGTTTTACCATTTGCCACCTAGCCTCTTTTTCCCTTGGGTTTCGCGGACTCAGGGGTCATCTTTATTTTAACTCCCCCGGGCCAGTGCTACTCTGAGTGTTGGTCTGAACTAAGCTGCCCGCGAGGCCACCTCGAGGAAACTTAAGGGTTGGTTTTACTCGTAGCTAGTCTCATCTGAGTGTGCCCTGAGAACGAGATATGTGCAGCTCCTATCGGGATTTGTCGGCACATTCGGGCGGTGTTGCTGGACTTGTTTTACCATTGTTGAAATGTCTTGTAACCTGGATGCCGAGTCTAATCGGAATGTCTTGGGAGAAGGAATATCCTTCGTTGACCATGAGAGCTTGTGATGGGCTAAGTTGGGACACCCCTGCAAGGATTTGAACTTTCGAAAGCCGTGCCCGTGGTTATGGGCAGATGGGAATTTGTTAATGTCCAGTTGTAGAAAACCTGAAGTTGACCTTAATTAAAACACATCAACCGCGTGTGTAACCGTGATGGTCTCTTCTCGGCGGGGTCTGGGAAGTGAACACGGTGTTGGAGTTATGCTTGACGTAGGTTGCTCTAGGATCACTTCTTGATTATAGATTCTTGACCGTGCTTTTGCCTTCTCTTCTCGCTCTCATTTGCATTGTGAGCCACCATATATGCTAGTCGCTTGCTGCAGCTCCACCTCATACCTTTTACCTTACCCATAAGCTTAAATAGTCTTGATCGCGAGGGTGTGAGATTGCTGAGTCCCTGTGGCTCACAGATACTTCCAAAACAAGTTTGCAGGTGTCAATGAAACCATACAGGTGACGCAACCAAGCTCAAGGAGGAGCTCGATGAAGATCTTGTCCTTTGTGTTTTTTCGTGCTAGTTGATAAGTAGTGGAGCCCAGTCGGGACGATCGGGATCTGTGTAGCATTTGGGGTAGTCTTCTTTCATTTTGGTTCCGTAGTCAGACCTTGATTGTATCTGGTTGATGTAATGTTATATTCATGTATTGTGTGAAGTGGCGATTGTAAGCCAACTATGTATCTCTTTCCCTTATGTATTACATGGGTTGTGTGAAGATTACCTCACTTGCGACATTGCTTTCAATGCGGTTATGCCTCTAAGTCGTGCTTCGACACGTGGGAGATATAGCCGCATCGAAGGCGTTACAAGTTGGTATCAGAGCCTTCCCCGACCTTAGGAGCCCCCTGCTTGATCGAATCGCTGACGTTATTGAGTCTAGAAATGTTTTGAGTCATTTAGGACTTATATATATCGGAGAGTTAGGACTTCTTTTTACTCCTCGGTCCCTTCATCACTCTGGTGAGGCATCCTACGTAGAGTTTTGACTCTTCTCTTCTCAAATTTCACTAAAATTTTTTAGGATCACGCGGGTATCTTGGAATCGTTCCGATGGTTTTGTGACGAGAACATTGTTCTTGGTGCCTCCTGACATTTAGGGGTTGTGGCAGTGTCCCGGGGAGTTGAGCTCTGAGGTGTTGTCATCACAATTTTATCGTTGCAGTTCTGGAATACCTGAGTTTAGTCTCACCGACATCGAAAATCTCTTTTATGCAGTTGTTGGTGAGATAACCTCGACGGCACCCAATACTGGGGCGGGAGTTCAGGAGTATTGCCATAACTCGTATAACGGATGCTTCTCGAAGGTTGAGGTAAACGATTTTCGAAGGTTTCTTGGTTATGTGTTGAAGGATGGATACAGCTGGATGTAAGATTTGTTAGTTCTGGGTGAGATATTATGCTTCCCCTGTATCCCCAACACCTGATTGCATAACCAGAAAATTTCGAGAGTTTATAAGTGTGAATTCAAGTAGCTCCTAGGATATCTTTCCGAAAGATGTATGATATGAAATTGGGGTTCGACGTCTAGTGGTCCGCCTATCCACGGTTGGTTTTATAGTGGTCTCGTTGTGTCTTAAAGAGTCCTTGGCTATGCCGACTTGGGGACGCTTCGTATGCCATGTGCACTGCCTTGTACATGATGGTGCTGTATGATCGAGCCTGTGTAGGCCCCACCACGAAAACTTCGGATGAAATCTCTATCATATGTTTGTTCCGGCTTATTCTGCAAGCCAATCCTTTGTTTTGTTTTGAGTTGTGGTATTCGAGTTGCTTTAGAGACAAATGTTGATTCCATACCTTGCCTAAGCGGTATTCTCATGTTCTTATGTGATACTAATCCTTCTCGATCATCGAGTTTGTCATGTCAATTCTATTCAACCGGTGTGATTCTCTTCAAGATGATCCTATCATTTCAACATTCGCAAGATCCAATCTCAGTTTTTTTTCAACAACGTTGTTCGTTTCATCCGTATTCAAGTTGACTTTGTTTTCCCTCCCTCCCACCCTTTTTCTTCAAGGACACATATATCTTATTAAAGTATCCATTTTATTCATGTGAAGACTCTTCATTCTTGTCTTTGAATGTTCTTATCCGGTGATTCTCATGAAGATACTAACGGAGCCTCAAGTTCGTCACTCTTCACTCATTTTCCTTCTCCGGTGGATTCAATTCAAATTTCGGTATTGAGCATTGTCTTTTCTTTTTGTCCAATGCTTTTCTTATGCCGGTGCACCTCATAATCATTCACTTCTCGCCATCCATTTGTTCTGGAGTGCTGAAGATATCTCAGAAGATTCACGTTTTCATTCCCGATTCGTTCAAGTTATTTTGAGGTTGTTATCTCTTTCAAGTCATTTAACTCAACCGGCGCAATATCACTTTTAAATCTTTTCAACGGTGTTTCTTGTCAGTAGGTCCTAACCCACAGGTCTTTTCCTAGGATTTTACCTGACTCTTCTAATTTTTACGGAGTTATTCTCAAATTCTTTTCTAAAGTTTGACGTAAGAATGATTTATCATCAGTCAAATGTCTTTCTCCAAGATCGGTTAAATTCTTTTCATCATTGGCTCAACCTTCCATTTTTCATCCCGGAGTATCTCAACAATTTGGTGGTGTTTCTCATCGTCATTCTCAGATTTTGAAGACCGAAGAAGAGTTTCTTTTAAATCTTACCCCATTCTCTGCCATCATCCCATAATTATTTCGGTTGTGAGAATTTCTTTTCACCCATCCGGAGTAATTCAGAGTATTTTCAGTTTGATTCTCCGAAGGCCATCAAATTCAGGTTTATTCATTCTCAGCTTTCAGTTATCATTCTCCAATCTTACCGGTGCATCGTTCAAGTGATCTCTAATCAATTCGTGATCTCTTCGTTCTCATGTATCTAGATTGTCTCAAGTATGTTCGTTCATTTGCTTATTCTTATCGGTGATTCATCCTTTTACTTCATTCGTGTTCAATTCTTACGGTGGTTCGTTCAAGATCCCTCTTTATACGTTATCATATCAATTCACTCGTTTCTTCCCAATCCTACCGGTGGTTCGTTGAAGACCTTCTCAAGTTTATGCTATATCACTCGTAATCCCTTCTACGAGAATAAGTAGTGTGCCAAATCCATTGGTTGTCATCAATTTAATTTGTGAAGGATAAGCATAATGTAATTCTTATTCTTCTTTCATCGAGTGAATTCAATTCCTTATTCCGGAGGTTCATCATATCACATTCTCGGTTCGAGAGGCTGTATCTTTTCTTTTCCAAGAGTTCCAAGGTCTCGCAATTATTTTATCACGGACATCCATCTAAACCATTACAAGGTTTCACCTTGTGTTTTTAACTTCTCTTTCCTTCTGTTTGATCATTCTTTTGTTTAAGGGAGTTCCTCATGAAGGTTCTACATGATGGTTCATAAAGGATTTAATTCCTTCTTCAAGTTTTTCATCGAGATTCTTTTCTAAGAAGCTCAAGCTTTCTTCATATTGTAATCCAGAGTGCAATTCTTTCTTCCGTATCATTGGAAGTGGTACTAAGTCATTCTTGATAATTTGAGTTCATGTTTCATGATTCACATGTTGTTAAGAAGGAGGTATCTCAAATCCACTAATCTCTTCATTGGAGTTATCTTGGGTTATATTTCACCTAAAACCTTCCCTAGGGAATGTTGCTATTTATGGTGTTTACCGGTGATCCAAGTTTCCTCCTATTCTCGTGATGAAAGATGTTTTCATCTCTCCGTCGCTCTCAAGCAAGCAATTGTTTTCGTTTGTGGCAGGTTTTCACCTCAAGTTTTTGAGATGTTTTCCATAAGCCCTCAACAAGCCTGTTCTTTTCATTGTTGATTTCCCAACAACTCCATTCAATCCTTCTTTTTAAGGATGCTCTCTCAAATTCATTCGAGGTAGAACATGTTGTTTTCTTCTCCGTTCTTTTCTTTGCATTCTTTCATTTCTTCCGGAGGCATTGCGATGTTGTTCTTTTCAACCGTCATCTCATGTTGTCTAAGATCATGTCCTTTTCATGCTTATCCATTTAACCGGAGTGTTGTGTCCTCTGCTCAAGTTCTTTTCATCTTGCAAAGTCTTCCATCCCTTCTCAACCAGAGTGTTGCCCAAAGTTGTTCTTCCTTGTTCCTCTTTGCTAACGGAGTGCTTTCAACTTCATTTATCTCCGTTGTATTCTTTTCTCGAAATGTCTTAACCTATTCAAGGTTCTTTGGTTTCACTCGTTTGTCAAAGGAGCAACTTAGTTTTACCTTTTCTCTCTCTCTCTCTCTCTCTCTCTCTCTCTTCCATTTTTCCCTCCGGTGCCATTCTAGATCTCGGGACGAGATCCTCTCGTAGTGGTGGAGTGTTGTGACGCCCCGTGACCGATGTGCCAGGTGTCTTCCAGTTATTCGTTGTTGTTGCCTTATCTTTCGCTTGCATGTTGCATCTTGCCATGTCATCATCCGCATTGCATCATCATGTTTTCAAAACTAGCATCCGTCCCGGTCTCCTCGTTCCGTCCGTTGTCCGTTCTGAGCCCAGACACACTTGCACGCGCCCGCGACATGTCCAAAATATTATTTTATAAGTGGCCGGAAAATATTCTCGGAATGGGATGAAAGTTGGCGTGTGGTCTTATTATAGTGTAGATAGACCGCCTGTCAAATTTCATTGCATTCAGAGATCGTTTGTTACCCCAACGGATAAATATAGCGGCAATAGTAGTCGGTCTTTTCGTCGGACGTTTTCGGTCTCCAGAAACCGTGCCGTACTGCATCTCTCCTCTCCCCTCTCAGCCTAACCCTCCTACACAGCCCATTTCCACTCATCCTGCAGCCCACCTACTCCATCCTCATGACCGGAGCCATCGGATCGCGATCGGAGGGTCCGAAAACCCCCTAAACCCCCTAACCCTAGAACCTGCCCTATATAAACCTTCTCCCCTTCCATTTTGGGCAGCTACCTACCCCCCCTCCTAAATTTCCGTGCCCCCAATCATCTTCCAGCCGCCTCCCACATCCTCTCCTCGAAATCCGGCGCCGGCCAACCCCTCAAGTGCCACTTGGCGCCGCCCAACTGGCCAGCTGCCATGGGTCAGGCGCTCTCCACCTCTCCCATGGTGCCACGGCGCCCAACCACCTCCTCCCACCGCCCTGGCCCTGCCAGGCCCATCCGCAGCCCGTCCCGGGCCGAGATGGGCCCGAGCCGCCACCTCCCGTCCAGCGCCCTGGATCCCTTGCCTGCTCCAGCGTGCGCGCCGCCGCCTCCGATCCGGATCGGGAGAGCCCCGATTCCCTCCCTCGCGTTCCTGCCGTCTCCGCCGTCTGGCCTCCCGCCGGCGACCACCGCTGCCATGGTGAGCCCCGACCTTGCCGTCCTTCTTCTCCCTGCCTACCGAGCTCATCGCTCTCTCCCTCCCGTTCTGCAGGATGCCATGGTGCCGCCGGAGTCCGCCGTTGACGCCAGGAACGGAGAGTCAGCTCCAGATCCGACCTTTGGAGCTCGGCCTCAGCCTCCTCCTTGCCTCCTCGACCCCCCCCCCCGGCGACCCGCCTTGCCAAGCCACCGCCGCCACCATTGCTCTGCTCAGGCTCGAGCTGAACAGCGGTTCGATCCCCTGCCTCTCCTGCTTCGTGGTCGCGTTGACCAAGGCCCAGCCTACCCTTGGCCCATCCGCGCAAACCTAGCAGCCGCGCCAGATCCGCTAGGCCAGCCGACCTGCTAAGGCCCGCGGTGAGCAGCCCAGTTCTTCTTAGATTCAGCCCATAGTTGTTTTTTTTCTGTGTGCTACGAATTTGTCCATTTATCCTGAGACTGCAGTTTTTACAATATAGCCCCTCTAGTCCATGCATATCGTAACTCTCAATCCGTGCATCATATGTAAAAACTTTAAATATGAAAGATTCTTAAGATTTCATCTAGTTTAATAATATGCCACTTTCATCCATGTTTAAAATGCTTAAAATAATGCTTGCTTTAATTTGCTCCTATGCCATGCTAAAATGCTTTAATTCATAACTAAATAACCGTAACTCGGAATTTAATAATCTTTATATGTAAATGGGGTGGAAAAATGCCTAGTTTAACATGGTGCATTCATCTTGTATGTTTAACAACCCTAAAATTGTGTTTAGGGCAGAATAGTACCATTACCAAAATTATGCACATGAGGAGTTTCCGGACTTGTTGTTTTGTTGTTCCGGCCTCATTTAAACTTGCCTAGATAGATAGTTTCATTATGCTTCACCTCTTGCCATGCTAACAACATTTAATCTTGTTGGGTACATAAACGAGAGGGAACTAAATTAGTCATGTGGTGTTTTCTTCAATATGCAACTCCGTTGCATATCGAGCTCCACTTAATTTGTAGAGTTGTTTGTGCATTTTGCCATGCCATGCCTCATTAAACCGGACATGCATCATACTTGGTTGTGCATCATGCCATGTCCATGTGTTGTTTGTTTACTATGTTGTATGCTTCTTTCCGGTGTTGCTTCTTCGGGTTGGTTCCGATAACATCGTGTTTGTGAGGATCCGTTCGACTACGTCCGTTTGTCTTCTTCATGGACTCGTTCTTCTTCCTTGCGGGATTTCAGGCAAGATGACCATACCCTCGAAATCACTTCTATCTTTGCTTGCTAGTTGCTCGCTCTTTTGCTATGCCTATGCTATGATACCTACCACTTGCTTATAATGCCTCCCATATTGTTAAACCAAGCCTCTAACCCACCTTGTCCTAGCAAACCGTTGTTTGGCTATGTTACCGCTTTGCTCAGCCCCTCTTATAGCGTTGTTAGTTGTAGGTGAAGATGAAGTTTGTTCCTTGTTGGAACATGGAGATGTTGTTCCTTGTTGGAACATGTTTACTTGTTGGGATATCACAATATCTCTTATTTAATTAATGCATCTATATACTTGGTAAAGGGTGGAAGGCTCGGCCTTATGCCTGGTGTTTTGTTCCACTCTTGCCGCCCTAGTTTCCGTCATATCGGTGTTATGTTCCCGGATTTTGCATTCCTTACGCGGTTGGGTTATAATGGGAACCCCTTGACAGTTCGCCTTGAATAAAACTCCTCCAGCAATGCCCAACATTGGTTTTACCATTCGCCACCTAGCCTCTTTTTCCCTTGGGTTTCGCGGACTCAAGGGTCATCTTTATTTTAACCCCCCGGCCAGTAATCCTCTGAGTGTTGGTCCGAACTGAGCTGCCTGCGGGGCCACCTCGGGGAAACTTAAGGGTTGGTTTTACTCATAGCTAGTCTCATCTGAGTGTGCCCTGAGAACGAGATATGTGCAGCTCCTATCGGGATTTGTCGGCACATTCGGGCGGTGTTGCTGGACTTATTTTACCATTGTCAAAATGTCTTGTAACCTGGATGCCGAGTCTGATCGGAATGTCTTGGGAGAAGGAATATCCTTCGTTGACCGTGAGAGCTTGTGATGGGCTAAGTTGGGACACCCATGCAGGGATTTGAACTTTCGAAAGTCGTGCCCGCGGTTATGGGCAGATGGGAATTTGTTAATGTCCGGTTGTAGAAAACCTGAAGTTGACCTTAATTAAAACACATCAACCGCGTGTGTAACCATGATGGTCTCTTCTCGGCGGTGTCCGGGAAGTGAACACGGTGTTGGAGTTATGCTTGACGTAGGTTGCTCTAGGATCACTTCTTGATTATAGATTCTCGACCGTGCTTTTGCCTTCTCTTCTCGCTCTCATTTGCGTTGTTAGCCACCGTATATGCTAGTCACTTGCTGCAGCTCCACCTCATACCTTTTACCTTACCCATAAGCTTAAATAGTCTTGATCGCGAGGGTGTGAGATTGCTGAGTCCCTGTGGCTCAGAGATACTTCCAAAACCAGTTTGCAGGTGTCGATGAAACTGTACTGGTGATGCAACCAAGCTCAAGGAGGAGCTCGATGAAGATCTTGTCCTTTGTTTTGTTTCGTGCTAGTTGATCAGTAGTGGAGCCCAGTCGGGATGATCGGGGATCTGTGTAGCATTTGGGGTAGTCTTCTTTATTTTGGTTCCGTAGTCGGACCTTAATTGTATCTGGTTGATGTAATGTTATATTCATGTATTGTGTGAAGTGGCGATTGTAAGCCAACTATGTATCTCTTTCCCTTATGTATTACATGGGCTGTGTGAAGATTACCTCACTTGTGACATTGCTTTCAATGCGGTTATGTCTCTAAGTCGTGCTTCGACACGTGGGAAAGTAGCCCCATCGAGGGTGTTACACTACTGTATTCCAACTTCTCTATGGTTTATAAACTATTTTACTAGCCATAGATTCATCAAAATAAGTAAACAACACATGAAAAACAGAATCTGTCAAAAACAGAACAGTCTGTAGTAATCTGGATCAAACGTATACTTCTGGAACTCATAAAATTCTCAAATAAATTGCTGGACCTGAAGAATTTATCTATTAATAATCTTCAAAAATAATTAACTAAATAGCACTCTCCAAATAAAAATGGAAGCAATTCTCGTGAGCGCTAAAGTTTCTGTTTTTGACAGCATGATCAACAAGACTTTCCCAAAGTCTTCCCAAAGGTTCTACTTGGCACAAACACTAATTAAACACATAAAACCACATCTAAATAGAGGCTAGATGAAATATATTTTTTACTAAACAGGAACTAAATTCAAGGAACTAAAATAAAATTGGGTTGCCTCCCAACAAGCGCTATCGTTTAACGCCCCTAGCTAGGCATGATGATTTCAATGATGCTCACATAAAGGATAAGAATTGAAACATAAAGAGAGCATCATGAAGAATATGACTAGCACATTTAAGTCTAAAATGCTTCCTATGCATAGGGATTTTGTGAGCAAACAACTTGTGGGAACAATAATCAACTAGCATAGGAGGGCAAAACAAGCATAACTTCAAGATTTTAAGCACATAGAGAGGAAACTTGATATTATTGCAACTCCTACAAGCATATATTCCTCCCTCATAGTAATTTTCAGTAGCATCATGAATGAATTCAACAATATAACCAGCACTTAAAGCATTCTTTTCATGATCTACAAGCATAGAAAATTTACTACTCTCCACACAAGCAAAATTCTTCTCATGAATAATAGTGGGAGGAAACTCAACAAAATAACTATCCTGTGATTGAAAATTAAAATCAAGATGACAAGTTTCATTGTTATCATTATTCTTTAAAGCATACGAGTCATCACAATAATCATCATAGATAGGAGGCATGCTTTCATCATAATAAATTTGCTCATCAAAACTTGGGGGACAAAAAATATTATCTTCATCAAACATAGCTTCCCCAAGATTGTGGCTTTGCATATCATTAGCATCATGGATATTCAAAGAATTCATACTAACAACATTGCAATCATGCTCATCATTCAAATATTTAGTGCCAAACATTTTATAGATTTCTTCTTCTAGCACTTGAGCACAATTATCCTTTCCATCATACTCACGAAAGATATTAAAAAGGTGAAGTGTATGAGACAAACTCAATTCCATTTTTTTATAGTTTTATTTTATAAATTAAACTAGTGATAAAACAAGAAACTAAAAGACTCGATTGCAAGATCTAAAGATATACCTTCAAGCACTCACCTCCCCGGCAACGGCGCCAGAAAAGAGCTTGATGTCTACTACACAACCTTCTTCTTGTAGACGTTGTTGGGCCTCCAAGTGCAGAGGTTTGTAGGACAGTAGCAAATTTCCCTCAAGTGGATGACCTAAGGTTTATCAATCCGTAGGAGGCGTAGGATGAAGATGGTCTCTCTCAAGCAACCCTGCAACCAAATAACAAAGAGTCTCTTGTGTCCCCAACACACCCAATACAATGGTAAATTGTATAGGTGGACTAGTTTGGTGAAGAGATGGCACTACTAGGGAAAAGGCTAGCAGCAACGCGGGTTTTGTGCTCACTAGTAGCGCGGGTAGGTGCGCTACTAATAAGGAGCTACAGCTATTGCTTAGCAGTAACGCGTGCCCGCACGCGCTACTGCTAATGTAACTACTGGCAGCGTGTTTTCTCGCCGTCGCTACTAGTATTATTTTTTATTTTTATTTTTAGTGTATTTATGCGCCATAGGACAAATATTGGTACAATACCAGTTATGAGGTTTACATCATTATGTCCATAACAGTGTGTCAAATGAAGGTGGATTAGGTTCAAGTGGAGGCAATATGTGGTGCATGTCAAAAGTATACTACTAATCCAAACTTGATCTAGTTTGGACTAGTAGTACTTTCGATGTGCACCATATGTTGCCTCCACTTGAATCTAATCCGCCAGCACAAGCTATTTAATCATCATCATAGTCATTACCACCAACAGTATTTATTTAATCACCACTAACGCTAGCTAATAATAATCATCATAGTCATTACCACCAACACTAGCTATTTTATCATCATAGTAATAGTGTAGCACATCATCATCCTCAAACTCATTTTTAGCTAGCTAATCACTCCTGCTGCTCTCTCTTAGGTAAAATAACATAAAACATGTGTAGCTCTCCTCCTTGATCAAGTTGGAGCATGCAGATGAACATGTCTCCTAATCGTGGGTAGCGCATCTGTTTGCTGCCCCCTAGTACTTCTCTGCGCTCCCCCATCACATATTTGGTCCAGTCTTGCACTATTAAGCATCCGTCGCTAATCTTGAATGCACTAAAGTAATCTGTAGGATATCTTGGCCGTAGGCTAATAATACTCATGGTACCTTTAGTCTTGATCTCATAAGGCACAACATTCATCGGGAGTCCCTGTTGAAGAACATCGTATGGTAACATACTTAGCAATGAAGTTTAGCTTCAAAAATAATGTATGGAAAAGATGCACTGAGGACAAATAGTAAAAATCTTACCATCCTTCCTAAATAGATGTGACCGTAGTTCATTACGAACACTATTGGTCGCACATTTTCAGTACTAACATTTCTAAATGCAGGAAGAAAATTTGTCTTGACAGTATCAAGATCCTCAAGCCATGAAACATAATGACTTAGCTCCCCGCAGTTGAGTTCAGCCTCGGGACAGTAGTAGGTCCTGTCTACCAAGCCCTGGATATGTTTGCTTGCACCGAAATAAGCTGACAATACAAATTAGTTGTCAACTATTTTTGAATAAACAATATCAAAGACATAAATATGGTTGAGAAACTTACATAATGGTATAACTGGAGGCGTCTGCACATCGACACAGATGTCGGTATTACCTTCAATATCATCTTCCGGACGAATATCAAAGGTGATAACCATATCAGGCTCAAATGCATAAGTCTTGCATAGTGCTCGCCATGTTTTGCATCCAAAATAGGTGTAGTCGTCTGAATTGTATAATTTTGCGTGGAAAATATAACCATGTCGGTCTTCAAGTAACTTTCTTTACCTCCATAGTATGACTGAAACCTATCTTATCAAATACAAAAACTCTTGCATGGCAGGGGATACGCTAGTACAATAGTAAAAAAAATATAAGTTAAAGCAAATGAAGCAGATGTCATGCTTAATTACGAAAAAAGACTTGTCGTTGTGACTTACTGTATCCACTTCGAAGTTCTCGTCCAGCTTGATGCTGAAGCTCCTATCATCATCTAGGAAGATTCCGTCGCACAGGCCGCGCTCGTCTTTGCAGTATTTGCAAATACCGGAATCCTTTTCGTCATCAGACATTTCCTATGTTCATAGTTAAAACATTAATTGAAAATCGATCAAAGACAACTACCAGGATACTCAACACACAAATCCGGGGCACTAGATATTTCCTACATATTCTGGCACAAGTCATGCCAAAATTCACGGAAAAATCCGGCATGACCTTTGCTAAAATAGGACATATCGAGCGCCTGAAATTTGCCGGAACGGAAATGAATCAACACTCCAGCAAAACAAAGGCCACTCGGAGGTGTAACCTGCAAACATGACCGGCCACTTGGATATTGAGCAACACAAGATATACATTTCAAAATGTATTATAGGACTCAAATTAGCATGCATTCAATAAGCAAAAGTAAATCATCTCATGCGTCCGTACATCATCGAATAGTATCACTAATACATCCCAAATAGTGTCATACATATAACATCACTAATACAACTAAAACCCTAGCACACGACGGGTATCGGCGCGGGCGGTGGACACCACAGAGAAGGAACCATCACGGGATCATAGCTCCAGTGAGGTCCCTGGAGAACCTGCCAGGTATTGGAGAACCTGTGCTCCAACGCAAACAAGTAGCGACGGACGTGCGCGTCCTCCTCACTGACACGGTGACGCACCACCTCCGCGGAGTCCTCGAGCCTCTGGACCGTCACTGGCCCATGCGACCGCCACCAAAGAAGGTTCGGGTCAACGACAGGCTGGCTCCTCACCAACCTGCGCCCCCCGGTAGGTAGCGCCTCCCAGTACCACCCCGGCGGAGCCCAGTCCCGGACATGGCCCATCTGGTCAAACAGGTGTCGTCCTCCGCCGACTTGACGACGAGGATGCGGGATAGGCATCGTCCACGTCGACGCGAGAAAAATTGCTTTAACTAAAAAAATAGCAACAAGTTCTTACTAACTAGTTCTATTAATTCAACTGGTTCTTACTAAAAATAAACTTACTATAAATAAAAATAGCAACAAGTTCTTACTAACTAATTAGTACCTAGGAACTACTACCCTAATTACCATCTAATTTGATAAACCTAGGGGTGGAAAGTGGTAGCGGATATTCCAATTATCCAACTATAAAGTGAAATAAGTGGTCAAATTTTACTCGTTTTATGATTCATCTTAGAAATTTGATTCGTTTCCACACCCTTACATGAACCCTAACTCATTTGAGCCGCATCCGCATATGATTCGTTTCAACCCTGTCCTTCATCGTTGCTAGCCATGTTTCCTACGATTAAATCTAGTAAATTAATTCTAGACCTAATAAAATGAATAATGACATACAAAAGGCCTATGTTTTGTAGGAACGTTGACTCCTTCCTGGTGCGGCAAATCCCGGGCACTCGATATGTCCTAGTTTGTAGCACAAGTCATGCCGAAATTCACAGAAAATTTCGGCATGACCTTTGCTAAAAAGTGGAAAAATCGAGAACCTGAAATTTGCCAGAACGGAAATGAATCAACATTCCGGCAAAACATATATAGGCCACTCAGCTTCATTCAAACAACAAAGCCACTTGGGCACAAACAACATGACCACTTCAATGAAAAGATATAATCAACAATAAAAGTCTAGGAAGGGATCGTCTTTAAAATAAAACTTGCCTAAATAACCTAGATAATTAACCTAATTAAACTAGTTAACCTGACTAGTTCTCTGTCAAAGCCCTAACTAAAATTTTGCACTAACCTAGGTAATTAAACTAGTTAACCTAACTACTTCTCTGTCAAAGCCCTAACTAAATTTTTGCCCTAACCTAGATAATTAACATAACTAAACTAGCTAACCTATGCATGAGAGAGAGAGAGGAGGGGTGGGGGCTTACAGAGGATGGCTCAGTGGTGGCGAGGGAGGCAGGGGCGTCTCCGGTGACGGCGAGGGAGGCAGTTGTGGCGAGGGAGGATCCGGTGGCGTTGATGAGGCTGCGTGGCTCCGTGGCGTTGGGGGCGGCTCCGGTGGCGTCGACGGCGCACGGCTCTGGTGGCTCCGGGGACGTCGACGTCGGCAGGAGACAGCGACGAAGTGGGGCGACGACGAATCGGGGAGACGGCGGCGGGGTGGGTCGAGAGATTTGGGGGACAAGTGGTGGCCGGGGGGGGGGGGATTGGTTTTTTGGTTAAGTCAAAACTAGCGGTAGCGCATTTCGCAGAACGTGCTATAGCTAAGGTAGCTATAGCACTTTTTCCAAAACGCGCTACTGCTATACATATGTAATTTTCTCTCTTTTTTATTTCCTTTTCTGTTTCTATAGCGGGGGTCCTGGAAACACGCTGCAGCTGCATTAGCTACATCGCCTCTTACTAACACACGCTACAGCTAAGCCTTTCTCTATTTTTTTGCCTTTTCATTTATTTTGCTTTACATTTTATTTTTTTCTTTCTCCTTTTTCTGTTTCTTTCATTTTCATTTACTTTTCATTTTATTTTATTTCCATTAGCAGTAGCGTTGTTACAGGGAAACACGCTGCTACTCATGTCCTAGCGGTAGCGCGCTTCCTGCAAGGCCGCTACTGCTATGCGTAGCCCATCGTTCCAGAAATGGGAATATTAGAGTAGCGCTTTTACAGGCACACGCGCTACTGCTAGAATCGTATCTGCAGCGCGGTTTATTCTGAACCGCTACTGCTATCTAGCACTAGTGCCCTTTTTTAACCCGCGCTGTTGCTAAATTTCTGTGTATAAGGTTTTCCCTAGTAGTGTGGTGATACAAGGGGTATATGGATAGTAGATAATAGTATTTGTAATATGAAATTATAAAAATAGCAAGGTAACTAATGGTAAAAGTGAGCGTAAATGGTATTGCAATGCGTGGAAATAAGGCCTAGGGTTAATACTTTCGCTAGTGTAAGTTCCCTCAACAATACTAACATAATTGGATCACATAACTATCCCTCAACATGCAACAAAGAGTCACTCCAAAGTCACTAATAGCGGAGAACGAACAAAGAGATTATGGTAGGGTACGAAACCACCTCAAAGTTATTCTTTCCAATCAATCCGTTAGGCTATTCCTATAAATGTCACAAACAGCCCTAGAGTTCGTACTAGAATAACACCTTAAAACACAAATCAACCAAAACCCTAATGTCACCTAGATACTCCAATGTCACCTAAAGTATCCGTGGGTATGATTATACGATATGCATCACACAATCTCAGATTCATCTATTCAACCAACACAAAGAACCTCAAAGAGTGCCCCAAAGTTTCTACCGGAGAATCACGACGATAACGTGTGCCAACCCCTATGCATAGGTTCCCAATGTCACGAAACCCGCAAGTTGATCACCAAGACATACATCAAGTGGCACGTGGTTTCCCATTGTCACCATAGATATCCACAGCAAGACATACATCAAGTGTTCTCAAGTCTTTAAAGACTCAATCCGATAAGATAACTCCAAAGGGGAAACTCAATTCAATACAAGAGAGAAGAGGGGGAGGAGAAACATAAGATCCAACTATAATATCAAAGCTCGCGATACATCAAGATCGTGCCAAATCAAGAACACGAGAGAGAGAGATCAAACACATAGCTACTGGTACATACCCTCAGCCCCGAGGGAGAACTACTCCCTCCTCGTCATGGAGAGCACCGGGATGATGAAGATGGCCACCGGTGAGGGTTCCCCCCTCCGGCAGGTTGCCGGAACTATGTCCCGATTGACTTTTGGTGGCTACGGAGGCTTCTGGCGGCGGAACTCCCGATCTATGTTGCATTCTGGAAGTTTCATGGTATATGGACTTATATAGGCAGAAGAAACACGTCAGGGGAGCCACGGGGGCCCCACGAGGCAGGGGGCGCGCCCTAGGGGGGTGGGCGCGCCCCCCACCCTCGTGGGCAGCTCCCGTATCTTCTGACGTGGGGTCCAAGTCCATCAGGTGTGTTTCCTTCCAAAAATAACTTCTCTAGTTGATTTCGTTCCGTTTCGACTACGTCTAATATTCCTTTTCTTCAAAACACTGAAATAGGCATAAAACAGCAAATCTGGGTTGGGCCTCCGGTTAATAGGTTAGTCCAAAAAATAATATAAAAGTGGATAATAAAGCCCAATATTGCCTAAAACAGTAGATAATATAGCATGGAGCAATCAAAAATTATAGATACGTTGGAGACGTATCAGAGAGGAACAAGAGAAACGACTCAAAAGCATTTACTTTGCATCATTGTTACACGGAGCTTGATGTACATGACAAGTGGACAATAAGAAACCTTGAAACCACACAGAAGAGGCAAAGGCTCAACACCAGTGTTGATGATGATGATTTGGTAGGTAATCCATCCACTCCTCATGTGTGTCCGGATGGATTGAAAATTGCAAAGCATGAAGAATGGTTGTGTTGGAGCATACAAGGAAGAGTTGATTGCGATGGTGGGTGTTAAAAGGGCACTGGTGGCCGATCGGGAGGAGGAGAAGATGACTTGTTTCTCTGAGATGAAATTGATGGAGGAGACAAAATAGAAGGAAAAGGTGATAGCCGAGGAGATAAAGGTGCTAGTGGAAGAAAATAAAAAACTTGAACTTTAGTTGACAAGCCTTGAAATTAAGGTTGCGGAGAACAAAAAGATTGAGAGTCAGGAACAAAAGTTGCATTGGCGGCCGAGGAGAAAAGGAATAAGAGGGTGGCCGAGGAACATGCAACCATGTGGATGGATCCTAGTAAGATGGACGAGAAGGCAAGGAAATATTGGGAGTTTAATCATGGCGACATCTTGGCTAAGATATGTGCTGGTAGCAGCAATGGTGGTGACGACAATAGTGGTGTCGCCGCTGACAACGCGAGTGCGTGAAGCCCTTGTGAACTATGATGGCATTTGGTCCATCATGTGTTGGTGGTTTTTTGGAATGGACTTATTCATCATCGCCTTTTGGCACAAATTATGGTTATGTTTAGTTGTTTGATAGATCCGTCCAAGGTACACTGGAATGCATGTTTGGACGACAATGCCTTAACTAAGCATAAAAATTGAAATAAATTGCCGTGCAAACAGAGAAATAAATGATCATACATATTTGGGTTTATTTAAGTGGCCAAATAGGAAGGACCAAGGCATCCAAAATTTTCTCTTTAACCACACCAATTTTGGTCCATTAATTATCGTTAAGGCCCACACATCGCTCTATTGCCTAATAAATATGACTTTCCCGTAGAGATCCATAGTGGGTCACATGTATGGCCAATCTCCTCTTCAGTTAATGCATATATTGGAAGGAAAATAGAATTAAGGAAGAAGCACGAATGATCTGGATTTGCTTAGAGGCCTAAGATAGCTAAACTGGACAAATAGTTCATTGGGGTGTGTGCTATTGTAAATAGCTTAACATGCCTTTAGTTTAATTTTCATCAATAGCAAAATAATAGTTCCACTTAGAAAAGTTATGTATGTATACTACTACTAATTTATTAGTAGCTCGTCGTCCAGTTCTTAAGCTTGAGACCACTTGACTCCGACTATAATAAAATTATATTTCCACCATTCTCTCAAAAGTCCAAATTGGTATACATAAGCGAACAATATATTTTAACACTTTGAAGCATGCCAACTTATTTCACAATAGTGAAATTATTCTTGTAACACAACAACAACAACAACAACAACAACAACAACAACAACAACAACAACAACAACAACAACAACAGATAAGGAGGTGCACTAAAGTCACCATGGCATGCTCGTATCCCGGACCTCCAACACTTGTTTATTGATCAACGATGGTGGTGGTGGTGTCAGGGGTAACACCACCCCTATGTTTTCGTTGGGGACTGGTGAGGGAGGGTTCTTCATCGGTGTCCTCTGCCCCAAGCGCCTCGCAGTCCCCATCCCAAACACCTTTCCCCCTTCATGATGCAGCCCATCTGAACGACCCCACACACCAATGTCGCCACCTAGCATCATCATAGTAATTACATCAACACACACATCCATACATATGAACAACAAATCCAGGATTTGGAAACATCCAAAGGGAACTCAATTGCGCATATAGATATACCTGGAGCATGATGCAGTGGGTCATGTGCGGCGGCCATGCATGGATAGGAAGACATCAGTGGTAGGAGGAGGATGAGGACGGCAATGACGAGAAAACATGTGGCTCTCTGTGGGTAGATCATGCCGTCTAGAGGGGAAGAGTTGGGTACGATGAGAGATCTGGAAGGCGAAGAGGAAAGAGAGGGGAAATTGCATACACAATGATCAGAGTAGTTAACACATCTGTTGCCTGTGAAGCTGCAAAACAAGGGGAGGCATTGGAATAAATAGGGGGAAAGGGTTGGGAGAAAACTAAAAAGTAAAAAACTTGCACGTAAACCAAATAAATATGGTGGTTCGAGTCGGTAGCTACAAGGGATAGACAGCGAGAGAGAGAGCTTGCTTTGTGCGTGTTGTGAGTTGTTCGTTGTCCTATAGCAACGCTCTTAAATTCCCTACCAGCCAGTAGCATGGATACAATTTTGGCTCTGCTCGTCTTGCGCGTGTTGACCATGCATGGCTAGATGTACGTTGATTGCACTTCCACCCTGGTGATACACTCCCTTTGCCAATTGTCGTGTAGCCCTTCCCCTTCACATCTCTCACGCGGCGAAGTGAATCAAGCCGCGAGCCCACGATTAGGTCAGACCAAAATTCAATTTAGCCCGCCAGAGGCCCATAAACTTTGTCATTTAATCAATGGATACACTATTAACCTTATTTTTTGCCCCCTAAAAGAAGGGTTGACTAAAAATAGAGAAACTGGGAAAAAAATCTTCCATACAAAGTGTCAGAAAACAACATGACTCCAACGTTGTACTTGCAAAGATAATGCTAAAGGTTTGGAGTCGTTCAAGTTAGCCTCTGGGCAAAGAAAGAGCTCCCGCAGTTCCCCGATGCGAGCGTGGGTTTTCCTCCCCTTCTTCGGCCTCTTTAATGGTTTTCTTTATTCTTTCAATAGTTTTCTTTATTCTTTCAATGGTTTTCTTTGCTTCTTTAATGGTTTTACTGGCTTTTCTTTTCTTTTTCTTCATTTTCATTATGTTTTTTGTTTCTTTCTTGATTTTCACTGGTATTTCTTTATTTCTTAGTTTCTTCAGTTTTCTTCGATTTTCTTTCTTTCTTTCCTGGTTTTTCTGGTCTTCTTTGTTTTTTCTTTATTTATTGATTTTTACTATTTTTTCATTCTTTTGCATTGTTTTCTTGGTTTTTATTTCCATGTTTCTTTTTTTGGTTTTATTGTATTTTCGTTGTTTTTCCTTTACTTCTACTCGGTTATTACTATTTTTTCTTTGCTATTATTTTTTGTTCAAATTTTATTTTCTTTTTCATTGGTTTTCTTCGCATCTTTTTTGGTTTTCATCGGCTATTTGCTTTTATTTGTTTCTTTCTATATTCTGGTTTTTTAAGGTTTTCTTTTGATTCATTTTCTTTGTTTATTTCTTGGTTTCATCGGTTTTATCTATTTCCATTTTGCACTGTGTTTTTGGTTTTTCATTTTCTTTTGTTTTTGAAATGTTTTTTTCCATAGGTTTCCTATTTGATTTTCATTGTTTTACTTTTTTCTCCAACACATGTTAAGTTTTTTACTACAAATTCAACACTTTTTGTATACATAAAAACTATTAATATTTTAAAATGCATAAGAAACATTTTTCGAAAACATATATTTTTTGTGTCTACCTTTTTCCATGCACATTTTACATTTTGGTATATATAATACATTTCTCTAAGACACGTTTACCATTATTAAATACAAGATAATCATTTTTAATACAACATTTATATTTTTTGAATACATGGTAAAAAAAATTCTATACACATTTTAAATAGTTTTCAAAAGATTTATTAATATTTTTGATTAAAATATTAACACTTTCTTAATGCACAATCAACATTTTTTCTATACACATTAAAATTTTTCCTAATATTTAATTAAAATTTTCATGTACAAGATTAATATTTTTAATACATGGTCAACATTGTTACTATGCACATTTAACATTTTTTGCAATGCTTTATTAACATTTTTCAAATACTTGATTAACATTTTCTATATATATTTAATATTTCTCAATTGCACGATTAGAATTTTCAGATCACTTACTATATTATTATTTTGCAATATATATTTTTAGGTTTTGATAAGTTTAAACAAAATTAGAAAAAGAAATCTAGAAAATGAAAACAAAAAATGTGAAGATAAAAACAGGAAAAATAAACAAGACTTAATGGGCCGGCCCATCTAGTGCTGTTCTTACGTGATGGTTCCAGGCGCCCGTTGTCTCGCTTTAAGCGAGACATAGTGGCATCCATTGTATAGCACATAGCACATATCACTACAATTTGTCGATCCATCCACAAGCCCGACCTGTTAGTACACCGATGCATGCGGCGCGGGCTGAGTTTTCTCTGTACATAACATAACTACGGCCAATGCCTCATGACACAGAACTACAGAAGGTTCTCGTCTTTTTGGATGGCGACTCAAGGCAGTTTTCAAAAATCATTATTGGTAATGTTCGTGCGGGTGAAAGAATTCTACCACGAAGAAGGTGTTTCCAATAGATTTTCGATTTTCTTAGATTTTCGATCCAAAACAGTGTACCTGTAATTGTTATGAGTATGAATAAAATTACACGTGTTTGTAAAAAAAAGAGGATTGTGAATTAAGCATACATAGAGTACGTATTGTGCTGTCATCTTTGCTAATTAACATGTGAATGTCATTTCCCTTCACCTTAATGACCTTCACGTCTCTCAACTTTATCATAAGTATTGTGTAGGCATCTTTGCTAGATTTGAAACAAAATAATGAATTTAAAATTTTGCATGTATTTCAAAGTGAATTTCAGAAATGTTCAGAAATCTAAAAAGTGTACATGTTTTTCAAAAAAATATTAGAAAAAAATGGTCATGTGCAAATTTCAAAATGAAACATGAAACTAAAAAATGTTCATTGATTCTAAAATAATGCACATAAGTTTTCACATTATTATCTATTTTTTTAAAAAAAACTTCTCCCCTGAAGCAAATCTGTGTCTCCCGGAGAAGGATATTTGTGCTTCTCATGGAAGCATTATTTTTCGCGCGAGAAAACGGTGCAAAAAATCTCTAAAACCTAGGGAAAACCGGGCAAATAATTGGTGACTTTTCACCATCTATTCTCTGTATAGGTATTTAACGCTGTTTTCTAAATGTTTTCCGTGAACCAGGCTGGTTTGGTTTTTTGGTGTTTCTATCTGTTCCTTATCTATTTTTTTGTTTGGGGGCTCTACATTTTTTATTTTGTTCCTTTATTTTTCCTCATTTTTTTATTTCTCTTCTTCTTTTTTGTTTAGTTTCCCCTTTTCCTTGTTCTTATTTTTCTTTCATTTCTTCTGGTTATTTTTCTTCATTAGCTACTTAAATATATGTGCCATTTAAAAAAATTGGTTTTGCCATGTGTTTTAAAATGTTAATGGTGTAACCAAGAAAATTATGGTGTATATTAAAAATATATTCATTGCGTATTGTGTATTAAAAATGTTTATGGCTTATTTAAAATGTTCTTCTTTGTATTAAAAATTCCTTGTGTACTAATTAGTGTTCATCGTGTACTAAAAACTGGTTTATTTACATTTTACTGAAAAGGTCCACCATGTACTTTTAAAATGTTCATTATGTATTAGAAATGCTTAATATTTAATAAAATGGCCATTGTGTTTCAAAAAATTATTCGTCAAGAATTAAAAAAGTTGCCACTTAATTAAATCTATTCTTCTCGTACTTCAAAATATTCGTCAACTAAAAAATCATCCTTTATTAAAAAAAGATTTGCCATGTAGTAAAATATTTATTGTGTCAATATTCATCATGGATCTAAAAAATGTTCACCATGTGTTAAAAGGGTTCATCATGTATATGAAAATGTTTGTCGTGTATTAAAAGTATATTCACCATGTGTCTTAAAAATGTTACAGTGTATTAGAAAATGTTCATGACTTATTAAAAGAATATTTGAAATTTA
This sequence comes from Triticum dicoccoides, assembly GCF_002162155.2. NCBI lineage: Eukaryota > Viridiplantae > Streptophyta > Magnoliopsida > Poales > Poaceae > Triticum > Triticum dicoccoides. Next base: position 603,902,174 of record NC_041390.1, on the reverse strand, counting down.
TTAAAATTTTATGTTTTATTTGTAGTGTATGAAAAGGTAGTTATCATGTATTAAAACCTGTTATCATGTATTTACTAAATGTTTATCATGGTAATTAAAAGTTTTCAGACCGTATCAAATGCATTTTTAGAAAAAGAGTATTATACATCATTTGTGGTGTTGTTTTTGCACTCTATGTGTTGAAGTTGTGATATTATTGAAGTTCCATTACTAACCTTTTTTCTTTTAATACACACTTACCCCACATAGCTATTTGCACACATGTTTTTATGAGAAATACCTAGAGTTTCATTCACACTGGCCAATATTGCAGGTCCAATGCTTTGGATCCAAGATACAACAAATTACGAAGTAACTCGTACAACTAAGAATTACAATAAAATCTCTTTTATATGGTATCAATCTTTGCAAGATGAAATAGTGCCAAGACTTTCAGTAAAGAGAGTGCAATTGAAGCGGAGCAACGATACCGCCGCTCGTTTACCCGCACAAACTTGGTTATCAATAAATGTTTCTGAGAGCCCCTTGAGTCGCCCGTCTAAAAAGATGGGAAACCATAAATGGTGAACATACTTGGGCTGGGGATGATTCCCTAGAAGTGCAAGACGTCGAACCGCAAGATCCTCACTATATTGTTGATGGAAGATTTTAACTCCACGAAGAGTCAAAGCAGAAAAAGCAACATGGCGCACTAAAATAAACTCAGTCGATCTGAATAATCGACTCTGCAAGGACACAAACCTTTTTGGCTCCATGGAATCGCCAAATAAAGAATGTAATGTTTTTCTTTGCAAACATACAACGAGCACCGGTAGATGTTGACGAAGACCATATGATTCTTGACGATCTGATGTCCTCTCACCTCTCGGCACCAAGATGACTGAAGAAGGCGAGGGGACCAAAGGTATCCTGCCAGTGGTTGTTGTTCGTCCAACCCTAGCTAGTGGAATAGGTCTCAGTTCAAGCTACCCACCTTTTAGGCTAACGACATTGCTTGATCATACGTGGACCTACTTGCTTTTCGACTCGTGTAGGTTAGGATGATTGTGAGGTTTCAAAAGATGACGTAGGTTGCTTCAAAGTGAATAGAAACCACCCCTTAAATGTCTACAAAAGCCGGTCATAAGATTCCGAATGAAAGATTTTCCAAATATCGAGGACCTGTATAAAAATAATAAATAAGTAATTCTAAGGCAGAATTAGGCACTTGTAAATTGTAATTTCCTTGGCCAGCCCACACGCAATGATACCAAAACATCAGACAACCAAGCATCATACACACATCTACCCTAGGATGCATGCATAGTTGTTGTTAGACTACGATGCATGCCTATTTTTTGCTAGGTGTTTCCATGCTATTGGGGTTCTACACGTTCTTTTTTTAATAACCAGGCATTTAAGGGTTTTGGCACAGTTTTACGTATAATGCGGGTTGATTTTGTTTTCGGAAATAAATAGTACGTACACCATGCCCCTCTTTGTAACATTCCTCAATAGAAGGGACCCACTGAAGATCAATGTTGATGGAAAGCACTCCAAATAATGCCTTGCGCGGCAACTTGGGGTTTGTCGTGCAAAACGAGCTCGGGGAGGCAGTGGCTATATGTGTGGGTCATATCCAACATATTTAGAGTCCCCAACTCAGTGCTAGGGCATGATTGCAGCCGTGGTCGAGATATACTTCCTCCTAGTGAAGCGAGCCATTAGTGATAATGACCATGATAGATCGCTCAGTGGTGTCCTCTTTCAGGAAATAAAAAGCTCTGTCTGGTTTAATTTTTCTCGTTTATTCATCATTCATTCTTCTAGAGAATGTAATAAGGCAGCATACTTTCTAATTGCACATAGTGCAAGCCTGGGGCAATATCCTCAGCCGCATGGTCCGAAGCTGCGCTGATTTTGTACTCATTTTGGTCACCAGTGATTCTACTGGGCGACGAAGATCTAGTTTCACATCTTAGCATGATTGGAACGCATGTACATGGTGGTAAAGGTTAACTTTGTGGGCCCGCGGGTGCGGTTTCGGGGGCATAGGTGATATTCAGCTAGTGAGCGATGCTAGGACACCTACATGGTTGTTGTTGGACCGTGTTGCTTAGTTTTGCTAGGTGTTTCCATGTTGTTGGGGTTCTACACGTTCTCTTTTAATAACGATGCATTTATAGTTTTTGACCCAGTTTTCTCTATATAGTGAGTTGATTCTTTTTTTTGAAAATAAGCCCTACTTACACCCTACCCCTCTTTGAAACATTCCTCAAAAAAGGTACTACGCCTGGCTATCTCAAACGGGGACATGTTAATTACGTTAGATTCTTGGATTACGAATGCAATCAAGCCAACTACTCTTTTAGTTTGGGTTTGTAAGACTAAATACAAAACTGAAGAAAATCAAGAATATAGCGTAATGAGGATTTGTAACCTAACAACAATAGAAACCCCAAAATCGAGAGAGAGAGAGAGAGAGAGAGAGATCTTTATTGACTTGGCTCTCTCGACTAATAAATCAAAACAAACGGATACTATGTTTGGTTTACCATCATTGGAATTGCATTGCTAATGTAGAAACAACAATGATACTATCATATCTAAGAAAAGTCTTTTTGTAAAAGAAATAGTAGAACTCACTCCCTTTTGTGTAAGGCCCATCCAAAAAATTGGCACTTTCATTTCTAAGCCTAGTGTAATCTGTTCCTTCATCGCCAATGTTGTTATTCTTTTGATGTGTTGTTCTGTAACGTTGGTTTGTTGCTAATTAATTAATACAAAATGCATGGGTTCATTACAAACGAGAATTTTATTCCCCAATGTGTGTTGGGTCTTGTTGGGTGATAGAGATGGTTGTATCGAGAGAAAACGAACCGCCTGATGCATAGTCGTTTAAGAGTCATCGGATTGGGGGTCGGGGGGTTCATAAGTCAGAAAAGGCGGGAGGGAGGGAGGGCATGGAGAAAATCGCGCAACACGTGGGGGGAGGGAGAGGGAGAGGATGGATCAGATCACACGATTAGTTTTTTGTGACGCTCGTATCATGAAATGGGTGCTGACTGTCGAAATTAAGGAGAAAGAGGAGAAGATTGTCGCTTTAGATCCAGATTTTTTGGAAAAACTCTGCATTGTTATGAGATGACTTAGAAATGTGCTTGTGACAAAACAAAGGGAAGAGAGTTTATTTTGGCAATGGTTATCTATTGTCTTTTTTATTCTCCATGCTGCTGAGAAACCGTCCAAGACTGGTCAGTGTCTGCAAAAAATTAATTAATGGCCACTATTCTTTGATGGACGGAGGAGAGGGGAGGCGCGTGGGCAGCCGATGCGTCGACGTGCCCTTGCCGGGATTGGGGTCCGGCGAGGGAGGCGCCTTCAGCGGCGTCCTCTGCCCCAGGCGCCTCGCAGCTCCCACACCCAGCAGCGTCCCTCCATGGCGCAGCCCCTCCGGTCGACCCCACGCGCCGGAGCCGCCACCTAGCACCATCAACACCGAAATCTAATCAATCATCCATTCGTGCATGCATATGCAGCAGAGCAGACTAGCTAGGACCCGGAACACCCAAGCGAGGGAAATCTCTTGGCACTCGATCGTGCGTACCTGGAGCATGCCGCGGCAGGGGATGCGTGGCGACGGCCAGCAGGGGCAGGATGACGGCGGCGGCGACGAGCAACCAGATGGCCATCCTTCGGCCCATCAAGCCGCGTGGGCGGATCACAGTCAGGGACGGCTTCAGCTGGCGAGATCACGGGTTCACAGCTCGAGTAAGCTAGCTAGCAAGCACTCCACTGAGACACTGCTTGCTCCCTGAGAGGCTGTGACTATCTCTGCCTGCGGGTGTGAGATTGTGGGCTGTTGGACGTACAGTTATGGTGTTTTGACTGGATGAATCCTCCACCAGGGGCGCTGGATATTGCCTCGAAGCATTCGCAGCCGTTTCTTCCTGTGCTGGCTCCCTCGTGATGCACCCGTGAGTAAGCGAGGCATGCAGCTACATCTTTTTCATTTATGAAATGCTTTTTTTAAAGATGGTCCAAGTTAATATGAGCCATTAATTTTGCCCAATCCAATGGCTCGTATGTGTCTAACCTCTTGGGAGGTAATAAGGATCAATTAATTCCTTTATAAGGTCAATATACGGACTTTGCACATTACATAAATAAGGAAATATAAATGATTACTTCCTCAATCAATTCCTCTATTTGTACTAAATCAGCGACACTTATTTTTTATACGGAGGGAGTACATCTTAAAAGCGCCACAATTAAAGTGAACAAAAAATATATATATGCTAATTACTACAATCTTTTTATCTTCAACTTTGAGATCCATTACTTCTTCACAGATTGAGTTTTTTTTTTCATTTTTATTAAACGCAAAAACGTTGGTAAGATATACACACGATGTAAAATGGATTGCATATTCATCAAATTACTACTATTTGATTAATGTTTTAATGGTTTTCTCAATCTTCTTGACAATTTTTTCCTAGAGCCGATACAAATATTAGTATAAGATAGCGTAAAGTTTGAAAATATTTTTGTGTGTACGATGGTTCTTGGAGAATGATTACAGATTGGCAAGTATCATCGCGTGCCCGCGCGGAGCCCCGGCGCTATTCGTCAGTCGACGGCAGCAGTAATTACACCCGCTAGTTTAATGTTCATCATTACCAAAAAAAATGTTTCACACAGGAAAATTATATATGTATGCTATAATTAACTTATTACTATCTAGTCGACCGGATCTTAGCATGAGACAACTTGCCTCTGACTATATTAAATTTATTTTTTCCGTCATTTACCTCAGAAGTCCAAATTGATATAGAGAAGTGAACAATACATTTTAAGACTTTGAAGCATGACAACTTATTTCACAACAGCAAGATTATTCTTCTAACACATTAGTAAGAGACTAGAGGTGCACGGAAGTCACCATGGCATATGCTCGTGCCCAGACTCCCAACACTTATTAATTGATCGGCAGCGGCAGCAGGGGAATCACCACCCCCGAGTTTTCATTAGGGATTGGTGAGGGAGGATCCTTTAGCGGTATCCTCTGTCCCAAGCGCCTCGCGGCTCCCATCCCTGACACCTTTTCCTCCTTGACGATGCAGCCCGCCAGTTTGACCCCACACACCAGCGTCACCACCTAGCATCATCACCATAATTACATCGATGGGCCCATCTATACATACAAAGAACGAAGCACAAATCCGGAAACAACCAAAGGGAACTATATGTACCTGGAGCATGATGCGGTGGGCCATGTGCGGCGGCCACACATGGATAGGAAGCTAGCAGGAGCGGGAGAAGGAGGACGATGGCGAGGACGAGAAAACAGGTGGCTCTCCGTTGGTA
>NC_041390.1:603888627-603896263 GCF_002162155.2 Triticum dicoccoides | reverse complement strand
AGTTGCGTACGCAATGGAAGGGGTATTTAATGCATCGGTGGTGTGCAAAGCTGAAATTCAAGGGGCGATATCGAAAAAGATCAGGAAAAGGGCTTTGACGCAAACTAAAAAGGAAAAAAAAAGCTTGCACACAAACTAAATAAAAACCGGAGGCTCGAGTCAGTACCTACAAGACAATGAGTAAGAGATTGATTTGTGCGTGATGTGAGTTGTTCGTTGTCGGATTGTGACCCTCTAAAATCCCCAGCCAGCCGCTAGCATGGAAATTGTGTATGCAACATGCAGAGTGCTTAATGCATTTGTTGCGTGGACGTGGCAATATCGGAAGAAATCAGAAGAAAAAAACACTTCGGCCCAAACTACAAGAAGGAAAAAATTATATGCAAAGTAAATAAAACAGAGAAAGTACTGCCATTCCGAGTCAGTATCTAGTGAGAGATTAAGAAATGAGACAATTCCTTATTTAATATTTTCTTAAATTTTGTTTTTCTACTTGACCCCGATTGTTTTTCTTACTTATATAACGCCGAGTCTAAATTTTACGCCTTTTCTATCATTTTTGTACATTTTAAGCCTTAAGGGTTTTCAATGACATCTGAAGAGACCTTTTGCCCCTCACAAAGTATGTGGCCAAAATTTTAATAGATGCTAATACTGAAAAATATAATGCATGTCCAACCCCGCCCGACCCTGTAGACGTGTCGACGGCTACATTGTTAACTACTCCCTCCGTAAAGAAATATAAGAGCGTCTAGATCACTTTAGTGGTAAAGGAGTAGCAGGTAACTCCATCTTTTTTTTTTGACGAGGGACATTCAACTCCATATTGTACACACGCGACACACTTACTTTGCTCAAGATGATGGTGCATGGTGCCTAGTTTGGGATGACTCATTTCACAAAAAAAAAAAAATTGGGATGACTCGCAACATAGCAGTGCCCATTACACACGCGCGCACGTACACAACACATTTTTTTTGTTTGCGTGAGCACATACACAACATTTAAATCTGACTGTGGAAAAAAGAGCAATAAGCCAAACCCACACAACATGCAGCATCTCTCACGTGCAAACGCACTGTGTAACTGGACACATCAACCAGCGGCAAATAATCAAACGTCATTATTCATTGAAGAAAAACAGTGTAACAGGACACATACACGACCCGAACACACCAGAAACACAGCTGGGCCAGTGCTTTTCCAGATATCACCTCGTTACAAGTGACTGGAAGCAGCGCTAATATTTTAAGAACAGTTACAGCCGCTCATGCGTGATTTTTCTTTTTTTTTTCTAAATGGAAGTTCATAGATTTCAAAAAAAGTTCACGAACAGGAAAAAAAAGTTGCCCTATTAAAAAATTCATTGATTTTGAAAACAGTTTGTCAATTTTGAAAAAAAGTTCACAAAAATTTGAAAAAAGTTCATCAATATTTTGAAAAAAGTTCAACAATTTGAAAAAAAGCATCGTTCTGAAAAAAAGTTCACAGAAACTGAAAAATAATTTGAAGAATAGTTTATCGATTTAAAAAAAGTCAATTATTTTTTTAACAAATCATCAAACTGGAAAAAGTTCATGGATTTTCAAAAATAGTTTACAAATTTATATGAAGTTCATCAATTGTGAAAAAAACTGAATTAAAAAAAGTTCATTGGTTTCAAAAGTTCATCGATTTTGATAAAGAAAGGTCACGCATATCAAAAAGAAGAAGAAACAGAGGAACCAAAAAGAAAAAAAGAAAGAAGAAAGAAGAAAGAAGAAAAGAGTAAAAAGAAGCAACCAAACACATTCAGGTGCGTTTGCTGGATTGCTACCGTATTTAGCACATGAGGAGGAGGTCATGGGTTCAAGACGGGGGGTGTGCGCCCGTTTGCAAGCTATACTATAACAGGCGCCTTAAGCGCCGTACAGGAAATGCCGAAAAATTTCCCCTGTCTTCACCTCTCTCACGAAGCGAAATGTATCAAGTTGAGCCACAAGCCTGCAACTAGGCTGGACCCATACACAATTTAGCCCGCCAAAAGGCCAGAACATTTGTACTTAACCAGCAGAGTATTAAGCTTTGCTCAAAATAATAAGAAAGAGTAGAGTATTAACATTATTTTGGTAAATTAGGGAGTGGCTACAAATAGCGAAACTGGAGGTTTCATGCTTTTGCACGGAGCAAAAGACCGTTCCAGTCATCCATAAGCGCCATTAGAAGCACCACAGGAAATGAAAAGACAGTCCTAAGACAAGATTTTGCAGCCGTCGGCCACGCGCAAGTACGCGACGTTGCATAGCATGGGCGAGTGAGCACCAGATCGGCATACTGCTTTCGTACGCCTAGTAAATTGATGATGGCGGCGGCGGCGGCGGCGGCACGGGCTTCACCATCGTCTTCCAGCCGTTGGGGTCCGGCGAGGGTGGCTTCACGGGCACTCTCTGGCCCAAGCGCCGGCCGGCTACCGCACCCAGCTTCCTCCTCTCACGTGGCGTCGACTGCGCCGACCGGCTACCCTGCGCACCCGCGTCGGCGTCGCCACCCAGTAGCAGGCTAGCAGCACTGCGAATCCATTCACACACACACTGTCACATAATCTGGGATTTGGAGCTCGCAGAGGAAATTATATGCATTATGCATACCTGGAGGAGAACGCAGCGGCGGCGGCGAGTACGTGGCCAGCAGCACCAGGAGGCCGGCGGCAACGAGGACCGCGTGGACGGCCGTCCGGCGACGCATCGGTCGAGCTATAGGTAGATCCGAGACCACCGTACTCTGTAGATCTGATATCAGTACAGCTCCGGTCAGTAGCCACTGAGACAGTGAGACTCTGCAGACGTGAGCTAGCTGTTCACTGTAGGATTTGCGGCGTTCTTAAATTGTCGACCCGGGACTCTGAATTTTGTCTCTTCTCTTCCGTGTGTTGACCTCGAGGTCCGCACGGCCGTTTGTCCTGTCCTCGATCCCGCGAGTGCGGTATTTTTTAGGCTGGTTATAGCGGGAGTAACTTAGCAAGTAACATAACACACTTAAGAAAAATTTACTTACATGACATGTATTTAATGAGGAAAGAGATGATTGGAGTAACATAATATGTTACTGTAACATAACATATCCCAAGACAAAATGAGTCTACATCTTAATAAATGATGGCTTGCATGACACCACATATATGTTACTCTCCACTATGAAGGTTATAACATAGACTAGTAACATAAGCATGTTACTACTCTAAGTTACTCTCCACTATGACCAGCCTTAGCAGTAGTTGAACACGAGTTCAACTCTACCCTATGTCCAAGAGGATTCTTAATTAGGGCATCCCCGCGTTCCTCAAACCTCTCGCAACCGTCTGCATCGCGCTCTCCGCACCGTAAAGGCCATCCAACAGGACCAACCTATCTTGTATCGATCCGCGGAGCAGTCCGGACGTGATTTTTCCCGCAATCCGAAGAAAAATGTGAGGGCCTTTGCGGGACTTCAGACACACGAAACGTCACTCTCCGCCCCTGGCCTACCTAAAAGAAAGGCGGAGCATGAAAACGTCAGAGAACCTGTAGGAGATGGAGCTAGCAAATAGGTTCAAACAGTTGATAGAAGCGACGAAGAAGAAGATCAAGCTCGAAGAGAGCAGGACCATGATTGAAGAGAGGAAGGGGGCACTCGAGGAGAAGAAGGTCGTGCTCGAGGAATAGAAGGCCGCGCTCAAGGAAAAGAAGGCCGTGCTCGATGGAAAGAGGGTGAAGATCGCCGCTAATGCGGACGATGCCAAGATATTGACCTTGAATATCGACTCTTTGGTTGCTGGCGCTAGAATTATCTTGCAATCCGTCCGCTACCAGATGTTGGAGGGGTAGAAAGATGAGTTGGCGACGGCAAAAGATGAGGACGCGGCGAAGGCAGAGGCTGGCGCGGACGCGGGGGCTGCCTACACGGCGGAGACGACACCTCCTCGATTGAGGAGCAGCTTGCTGAGATTGCCGGTCCGGCAGGGCAGAAATGCACGGACTGTTGGACACTGGACTGATGTTATTTTAGATTAGAACATGTAAAAACTAAGAATATTTTCCTCTTTTTGGTTGTGATCGGGGTTGCGATCCGGCGCGGATGTGATCCGGCATGTTGTGTGGATCAGTACATTTAAATTTGAATTTGCTGACGGACATATACAGGCTACGGTTGGATGATGGGCTTTCACATTCATGTCCATAAACTGATCCCTGTCAGCGAACGAATGCGGGAGAAAATTTATAAGTTGCCATCGAAAATGCCCTTAAGGATGGAAGATTACAGTGTTACCTTTTTGCCAACTGACATGTGAATGTCATTTTTTAGTCACCTTCACGTCTCACATGGAGGCGCATATGCAAGCTCATGAAACTCATTTTTGTCGGCTACCATATTTGTCCTATATAGACTGGAGATAAGTGAGCATCATATATACGAGTAGTTGTGCAATCGAAAATCCACAGGCGTGGACGAGCTCGCCTGGTCACGGTATCCTGAAGCGTCGGCTCGTTTTGGGATACGAGACATAGGCCGTATTCTAGGGCATGTATGTGGCTACATTTAATGCGTATAGCGGACGGAAGAAAACGATGTTGTATGGTGCGCGTCAAATGGACGGTAGATTGAAGACGGCTGGGTCGGCCTACCAGCTCCATTTAACTCAGCCCATCGCCCTCACGGCGACTCAATCTTCTCCAATCGATCCCCAAATCCAAGAAACCCTAAGCGCACACTCCATCTCAATCAACCCCAAATCGTAGCTAGGAACCCTTATGATGGCAAAAACGAACCAAGGTGTTGATCCGGTCATCCTGCCAATCGTGGCTTGTCCGGATTGCGGAAGGAACGTAGTCACCTATGTAGCCCGTCGTGGGCAGAACACCGGCGAGCGTTTCTAATATGATGTAACACATAGCATCGATCTGTTGGCAGCAGGTAAAGATTGAAAGTGACTTTTCTTTAACTTTTCCCACAGCTGAAGCAAATAAACTTGAACATGCCAATATGTACTGACCACAACTGATTTTAGTGTGACTGAAAATTCTGCATGAACAATTGTGTCACATATGTCTGAAACCTCTGATATGTCTGAAACTTCTGAATATAGCTAGGCATACAAAAATCTGATTGTCAATCCGGGCTTATGGGGATCTTCTAACCGACTTCACCCGCAAAAAAAAGATCTTCTAACTGACTTGCTAGACCGGACGTATATTATGTATGAAGACCAATGGATTTGAATACTGTTCGCCAAACCTGTTGTTTTTTTCCTGAACATAGATCAAAAACCTTGATCCTTGTAAGGTGTTGATTCTACAAAATCTGTATGTCTGGCCACACGTGAATCAAAGTTGTTTCTTGTGCTGTGGTTGGGGTGAGGTGGGGAACGTCTAGAATGAGTTTTCTGAATTTTGCAGTAAGGGGGTAGACTGGTGAGATCAAATTTTGAAGATTTTCTCCGAATTTTGTTTTCTCAGAAGCACACATGCATGTCTGAAGAACTAAGCACAACTATATTAGTCGCCGGTGCTTTATGCAAACAAAAGCAAAAAACCTTTTTCCCTGGGACATACAGGCATGCATGTTTGATGAGCTAACTAGAATGTTTTTAGCTTCCAGTTCACGCCACCTCTCACTGATATGGTTAAGGGTAAATCCCGTCAAATACCACTCGCACAAAGCTGAAAATAGCAACGGTCGATTTTTTTCTGTTTGTTGTTACATATATAAATGTGCACAGATTCTTTTATCTTCCTTTTTCATGAACTATATTTGTAATGTTTTTGTATCTTTTATGGAATTTCCCCCCTGAATTCTTCCACTTTTTCGAATGTCGAACTCTGAATTTCCAGCGTTTTTTTTATGTAATCTCACATGAAGGAATTTTTGTTTTGTTTTGTAGCCCCGCTGCTTTATTTTTGTGATCACCGCCATATTTCCGGATGAGTTCTACTAGTTACAAACGATGGATTCCAATTGAGGCATTTAGCAGGGAAGACATGGCTAATATTTATCTTGGTCAGTGTCTTTGTTTTCACCAACGGAACATATGGCTGGTGTACCATCAATGCGCGTCAGATCAGACGGCTCCGTCACCGTATACTACTGCTGGGCGTTGCGCATCTGTTCTACTCCCTACGGTCGCATTCATTACACGTACAGACGCGTCACTGTCCCATTGGCACGCATAGCGGGAGCGGGCGAGCTCGTCCGCTCTATCGCCATTCTCGTTGTGCAATACAGTATATAATTGTGTCGAACTTTGTTTGACATCGCTGGCCAAAAGTGCTTTCGTACACGGCAGCTAGCCGTTCCTTATGCTATGGTGCATATCCACGCAACACACCCAAAAAAAAAAGATTTATTTCCGCCGTTTACCTCAGAAGTCCAAATTGATATAGAGAAGTGAACAATACATTTTAAGACTTTGAAGCATGACAACTTATTTCACATCAGCAAGATTATTCTTGTAACACATTAGTAAGAGACCAGAGGTGCACGGAAGTCACCATGGCATATGCTCGTACCCAGACTCCCAACACCTATTAATTGATCGACGGCGGTGGCGGTGGCGGCGGCGTCAGGGGAATCACCACCCCCGAGTTCTCGTTAGGGATTGGCGAGGGAGGGTCCTTCAGTGGTATCCTCTGTCCCAAGTGCCTCGCAACTCCCATCCCCGAGACCTTTCCCCCTTGACAATGAAGCCCATTCATTTGACCACACGCACCAGCGTCGTCACCTAGCATCATCATCATAATTACATCGACGGGCTCATCTATACATACAAAGAACGAAGCACGGATTTGGAAACATCCAAAGGGAACAATATGTACCTGAAGCATGATGCGGTGGGCCATGTGCGGCGGCCACACATGGATAGGAAGCTAGCAGGGGCGGGAGTAGGAGGACGATGATGAGAAAACAGATGGTTCTCCGATACATCTTGTCGTCTTGGGGTGGGGGGGCGGGGGCAGTTGGCTCGATGGGAGACTGAGAAGGTGAAGAAGAAGGAGCGGGGAAATTGCGTACGCAATTGAAGGAGTATTTAATGCATCGATGGTGTGTAAAGCTGAAAATCAAGGGGCAATATCGAAAAAAATCAGAAAAAAGGCTTCGGCGCAAACTAAAAAGGAAAAAAAAGAAACTACACACAAACAAAATGAAAAACGGTGCTCGAGTCAGTAGCCTAACGAGACAATGAGTGAGAGCTTGCTTTGTGCGTGGGGTGAGCTGTTCGTTATCTGATTGTGACGCTCTTATATCCCCAGCCAGCAACTAACGTGGATTGGATTTCGGCGCTGCTCGTTTTGCGTGTGTTGACGATGCATGGCTAGCTGTACGTTGCTTCCTAGTTCCACCCTCGTGACACATTTTGCTCTCTTTGCCAATTATCACGTGATTGCACATTCCCTTCACCTTCACGTCTGCCACAAGGCCAAATGAATCAAACTCGCAAACCCACCACTAGGTTGGATCGAAATGCAATTTAGTCTGCCAAAGGCCCATAACATTTGTCATTTAATAAGTTGGTGTATCATTATTTAGGGCGTGGCATAAATAGGCAAACTAAAAAAATCTGATTGACCATAACCTTTGTCATTTAATAAGTCCATGTATAATTATTATTTAAAAGGAAAACAAT
>NC_041390.1:603849160-603888400 GCF_002162155.2 Triticum dicoccoides | reverse complement strand
CTCCATCCATTCTAAAATATAAAATATATTTTTTGGAAAAAGTTAAATTTCATTAACTTTGACCAAGTTCATAATCGAAAATATCGACATCCACAATACTAAATAAATAAAATATGAAAATTCATTTCATGATGAATCCAATGGGGTACCACTTTGAAAGTCAAACTTAAAAGAAGGTTTGACTTTTTAAAAAACTAATGCACCTTATATTTTCAAACAGAAGGAGTAAAACAATTATGAAAACTCAACAACACCAACGCTGCGGCAAAGCACGCCAACCCTTCTAGTTTGTACTAATGGATGCAAAATTAACAATCGGATCATATAAACTATGTCAACTCCTTTGATTACAGATTTGAGAAATAAAAAATTATCAAGCCAGCTACCGTAGTTGTCTACCCCTAACCCTAAACTGCTAGGGTAAACTCTTTCCTCCAGGTTTCATCAGTGAGCACATGGATTCGCTTCCCCTCTATCCGCTGCTTCGGCGGTCGGTGGAGGGGAGGGGCATCATGGTGCCTCCGCTTCGGTTAGTAGTTTAGGTCAGAGTTATATATTTCTTACATGTGCGGCGCTCGGGTGGATGGCGACGCTTCTTTGAGTTTGTCTTCCGGGTTCTGATGCTCCTCGAGTTTGTCCATCTGGACGTAGTCTGCGGAGCTTCGGGGTAGGTTCCTTCCACCCCTTTGGGCGGTGAGGTTAGAGTTTTTTGTCATGTGGCGAGATTTGGTGTCAGATGCTTCAGATCTAAGGGTTCAATGGCGACGACAGCAGCTCCAGAACACGCTGGTCCTTAGAGACACGTGCACAAAGACTTTCCAACTATCATCGACAAGGTCAAGCACCTTTAACAATTGATCTGATCTTTTTCATAAACAAAAAAAACTACTGTAGTTGTACTTCATAGAATGGAGATAAGTGAGCATGAGAGCATCATACGAGTGGCTGTACTATATTGAACTGACTCCAACTTATTTGACACTAGCGACAGTGCTTTCGTACACGGCAGCAAGCCGTCCTTTATCCTCTGGTGCATATCCACGCAACACCCTGGAAAAAGCAGGGGATATTGATCGATCGAAGGAAGACAGCATAGTGTGCCCGAACATGCATGCCGTCGGACAGCCGGCCCCCTATTCGTTTATCGACATCGGCGGTGGCGGCGTCGGCGTGTACACCCCCTGGCTGGCCTGGGGTCTCGGCGAGGGAGGCCTCCACACCGGCGTCCTATGCCCCAAGCGCCTGGCAGCTCCCACTGCCAGCTCCTTCCCCTCACGCGCCGCGCTCCGGCCGAAAGCACCGGCGTCGCCACCTAGCAGCAGCACTGCAATCACATCGAGGCACCCGATTCATTTCATATACACATGATAAGGCTAGGATTCGAAGCACCCAAAAGGATCTTTGATTGCATATGTGCATATATATACCTGGAGGGGGCGGCGGCAGGCGAAGTGCGGCGGCCGCGCATGGATAGGAGGCCAGCAGGAGGAGGAGGACGACGGCGGCGGCGAGAAAACAGGTGGTTGTCCGTGGGTACATCGTGCCGTCTAGCGGGATCACAGAGCACTGGGCATGCACTGATGCTCCTACTACGGTTCGCTTAAATAACCACTGGTGAGACAGTGAGAGAGAAGAAGCTCTCTGAGACTCTCTACACGGCGTGAGCTGTTCGGCGATCTTTGGATCTTCGGCAGGAATTTGGATTGGGTTTTGCCCCTGCCCGTCTTGTCTCTTGCATACCTGTGTTGATCTTGAAGGCTTCATAGCCGCTTGTCCTGCCCTCCTACACGTGGTCGTGTGTATGCGATGCATATATGGCTAAGCTGCACCACACTAGAGGGTGATACACGCTTCGACGGCCAATCCGCGGTCATGAGTTAAGTTTTTCTTAACAGGCTATTATGTTTGAATAATACTAGCACACATGTCCATCCGTTGCAACGGGATAATAAAATTACATGCCTTTAGCTCAATATAAGAATGGATCAAGACTCCCACATGCCTGAATTCTCTAGTTCAACATGGCACCTTTTAATTAGAACCAAACTAGTATATTCTTTTTTATTGGCACGTGCCCATAATTTGTTTCATTTATAATTAATCAGCATATTCTCTTTTATTGGCACATGAAAGCTACCACTGTCAATAATTTATGGTGTCCCTTATTTTAAACGAGCCGACTTAGCTCGATGCGCCGGATGCAGAGCATGCCCAGTATGGGGGTGATCGAACTCACGACCTCAAAGACCCGACCACATGTTGCTAGCCACTCAAACAAACGTGTTTTGCTAACCAATTGTCAGCGTGAATATTAAAGAATATAATGCAATGTCAGATTCAAAACTTTTTTTTGAACTTTTCAAAAACTAATAACTATGAAATGCCAAATATACTTGGCAACGTGAACAAATTTTCAAATTATGATTTTTTAAAATTCCACACCTTTTTAAAAAGGCGAACAAAAGATTTGAACGGAACATTTCCTGAAATTCACATACATTTCTTAAAAACATGACCTTCTTATAAAAATACAAACATTTTCAAGCCGTGGACATTTTTTTTAAATGGAAACATGTTTTAAACATGCAGAAGAATTTTCGAAAATGAGTTTCTTTAATGCAAACATTCTTTTCAATTTTTAAACATGTCGGTAAAACAAGAATATTTTTTGAATTCTTTTCAAATGAATTTGTTTAAATCTTGACTTTTTAAATACAAAATTTTTCTAAAAATTGGGAATATTTTTAAAATTTTGAACTAATTTTGGCACGACAAAAAAATCCAATCATTTTTTAGAATTGGAACACATTTTTGTAATTCTTAAATTTTTACGAAATTTTGAATAAAAATTGAAATTGCGAACATTTTTTTTGAAAATTGTGAATTTCAGAAAAATAATTAAAAATAGACTTGCAATGGGAAAAATAAAAAAGAAACAGGAAATAAAAAGAGAACGAAACAGAAAAAAAATTGGAACAGAACACAAACAAAAATGGGCCGCCGAGTCTTGGGCGCCTTGTGCGTAGCTGAAACTATTTGCCGCATGAGCTGGAAATAGGATTTTCTTATTGCTGCGTGGGCAGGAAAAATGGGCTGACTTTACTGGGCCATAGGGCGCGGGGCCCATGGATGAAATTCTGCACAAATCGTTTTTCCTTTGCTAATAGACGGACGTTTAGTACCACCTTGGATAAAAAAAGATCTTTTGACGGTGAACGGATGAAAAAAATCGAAGAAACGCACCTTGCTTTATTTGTAGGTAATAGACTACATCTACGAAGAGCCTAACGAAAGCTTGCGTAAACTTCCTAACTAAACCTCTGCCCCCTAATTTTCACGGGGTGGACCCCTTCCTCCCTGGTCCCTCCAACCCCAGCGCTCCATGTTTCCTTTTACATAAGAACTAGAACATGGGAGGCGGGCGTGGCAATATTAACAAAAGAACAACATGTTTGAGAAAATTTAGTCATTGAAAAAATTCAAGAAAATTGAAAGGTTCAAAATTACAATGTTGGGTGTGGATTTGGAATGATAATTTTGAATAATTCAAATTATGGAACGGATCGACGTGGTCGTTGCTGGCGTGCAACAATCACTTGCACCATCGGTGTTCTCCCGCAGCACGAGGAGATCTTGCAGAAGGTATTAGGGGTACAGTGCATCATATTAGGAATGTCAATTTGGGATATCCATGGGCTCGAAACATCAAACAAATTTGAGTTACTTTCGCCTATGTTCAGCATGTGTATTCAGGTGGCTGATCTTTTGGGAGGTGGCATGATCCAGAGTCATTTGCTAATACCTCTGCTAGAGTGATATTGCGATGATGTCTTTGGTGAACAAGATGCTTACGAAATGCAAGATGAAGCTACCCTGAAACAAATGCTTCATGAAGTGCTAGATCTAGGAAGAAGAAAACAATTGTATGTATGCATCCATCAGTTATTTATTTATTTTTTTATAATCCTTGGCCTTGCGAGCAGCAAGTTTTTTTTCTTTCCGGTACAAAAAAGAGTTCACAACAACAAAAACAAGCATTTTGACTTTGTTGCTTCTGAGACCTAGACATCTCGTGTTGGGTTGATACTTTCTAGTTCAAGCATACAAAAAATCAGGCACAATAACTTACTGAATGTATATGGCGCTAGTGTGAATGTATACCCTTAACAGTGTGAGTGTTATTCTGCTGCTGTGATGCAGCTGATAGATCAAGCCGTGCTGAAATCTGCTTGAAAGAAAATACATTTTATTAGAAACAAACAATCATCGGCTCCTTGATCGTGTACTCGAGAATGTTTAGGCGTTTTATGCTACTGAGGTATGTTGTGTGGCACACATGAACTATGAACATTAAAAAATAGAGCACAACCGACAACAGAAAAGGATGCGGTGACTGGAATAAAAGTGAAGAGATAGCCCACAATACATAGCAAGTTAAAAAAGGTGCAAAGGACTAACAATTAGGAAATAGAAGAAGCCACCGGTCTGGTAGCCTTTCTTGCAAATAAAAATCTGATTTGACACCCAGTAATTACTGACATGAGAAAATTCTATCCATGGTCTTCCTCCCGTAATGGTCCTTGGTCAGAGCCTAAGGAGGAAGAAGAGAAGGCACCCAGGCCCGGATGCACGTGGAGAAGCGCGGAAGCGGGCAGAATGGCGACGGGGCGGCAAGGCGCGCCGCCGCTGCGGGGAACGAGCGGTTCCTCAGGATGGATGGGAGTTTTCCCTTACCGGGCCTTTGTGCGCATTCGGCCTCTGAAGGGCCCGGTCAAGCAGGGCACATTCAGCTTGACCTGCGGAGTAGCGGCCCGATTATGTGGGTCCAGTAGGTCGCGATGTAGTGAAAACGCGTAACGAAATAATCTGGACCGTTTCTATGCTGAATCCGACAGCTGACAACGTCAAATCACTGTGGTGGCTCGTAAGTGGCTTTGTTTTTAAGTAACCTTACGTGAGTCTAGCAAAGCCCATTATGTTTAGTGCCTAGTGGTGATCACTTTTGTACCGAAAATCGAATAACGGAACTAAATAGAGTTGACCGATATTCATGGTTGAAAAACTCTATGAAAGTGCAACTATCCCTAGGTGGTTTTGGTAATTCATAATAACATATAGCTCATTGAGCTAATGCTATTCCAAGATGATTATTTCAGAAAAGCTCAATGATTGGCATGGCATAGATGGTGAAAGTGGAACCCTCAAAATGCTAAGGACAAAGGATTGGCTCAAGCTCAAAAGCTCAAGACTCTTCAATTTATATTTTAGTGATCCAAGATCACATTGAGTCTTTAGGAAAAGCCAATACTATCAAGGAGGAATGAGGTGTTGCTTAATGAGCCTCTTGCTTCATGTGCTTAGTGATATGCTCCAAATCCCTCAACTACTTTCCCATATCCACATTTGACCTAAACCCTAAGCCAAACTCGGCCCTACCGATTCTTTCAATCCGGCGTCACCGAGTTTCACTTGTAATAGCCATTGCCAAACCCTAGCAAATTGGTTCTACCGATAGGGATCTCGGTCTCACCGAGATGGGATTGCAAACTCTTTGTTTCCCTTTCGTAACTTTTTGGTCTCACCGGAAAGAGCGAATCGGTCCCACCGAGATTGCAATGTAAATTCAGTGTTTCCTTTTTGTAACTTTTCGGGCTCACCGAAAGAGCAAATCGGTCCCACCAAGTTTACCTGACCAACTCTCTGGTTAGATTATTACCAAAATCGGTCTCACCGAGTTTGTGTAATCGGTCTCACCGAGATTACGTTATGCCCTAACCCTAACAAAATCGGTCCTACCGAGTTGCATGTCAGTCCCACCGAAAATCTCTAACGGTCACTAGGTTTACTATTTCGGTCTGACCGAGTTTGTTGATTAGGTCCCACCGAGATTGGTAAGTTGTGTGTAACGGTTGGATTTTGTGTGGAGGCTATATATAACCCTCCACCTCCTCTTCATTCGTGGAGAGAGCCATCAGAACACATCTACACTTCCAACTCATATGTTCTGAGAGAGAACCACCTACTCATGTGTTGAGACCAAGATATTCCATTCCTACCATATGAATCTTGATCTCTAGCCTTCCCCAAGTTGCTTTCCACTCAAATCTTTTTTCCACCAGATCCAAATCCCATGAGAGAGAGTTGAGTGTTGGGGAGACTATCATTTGAAGCACAAGAGCAACGAGTTCATCATCAACACACCATTTGTTACTTCTTGGAGAGTGGTGTCTCCTAGATTGGCTAGGTGTCACTTGAGAGCCTCCGACAAGATTGTAGAGTTGAACCAAGGAGTTTGTAAGGGCAAGGAGATCGCCTACTTCATGAAGATCTACCGCTAGTGAGGCAAGTCCTTCGTGGGCGATGGCCATGGTGGGATAGACAAGGTTGCTTCTTCGTGGACCCTTCGTGGGTGGAGCCCTCCGTGGACTCGCGCAACCATTACCCTTCGTGGGTTGAAGTCTCCATCAACGTGGATGTAGGATAGCACCACCTATCCGAACCACGGGAAAAACATCCGTGTCTCCAATTGCGTTTGAATTCTCCAAACCCTTCCCTTTACATTTTTGCAAGTTGCATGCTTTACTTTCCGCTGCCAATATACGCTTTGTATGCTTGCTTGAATTGTGTGATGATTGCTTGACTTGTCCTAAAATAGCTAAAATCTACCAAGAACTAAAATTGGGAAAAGGTTAAGTTTTTATTTGGTCAAGTAGTCTAATCACCCTCCCTCTTGACATACTTTCGATCCTACAAGTGGTATCAGAGCCTTAGTCTCCATTTGCGTTGATTTCCATAGCTTTTGGTGGTCATAGCCTTGGTTTCACAACCTAGGAGAGTATGGCGTCTAGCGAGGGAAATTATCACCGTAGAGGTCCTTACTTTGATGGTACTAATTTTGCTAGTTGGAAGCATAAAATGAAAATGCATATTCTTGGACATAACCCCGCCGTTTGGGCTATTGTGTGTGTTGGTTTGCAAGGTGACTTCTTTGATGGGAGAGAACCAAACCGTGAAGCTACCGCGGATGAGTTGAAGATGTTGCAATACAATGCTCAAGCTTGTGATATTCTCTTCAACGGATTGTGCCCCGAAGAATTCAACAAAATCAGCCGTCTTGAGAATGCAAAGGAAATTTGGGACACTTTGATTGATATGCATGAAGGTACCGACTTCGTCAAGGAATCCAAATTGGATGTGCTTCAAAGTCAACTTGACAAGTTCAAAATGAAGGATGGTGAAGGTGTCACTGAATTGTACTCTAGGCTTGCTCTCATCACAAATGAGATTGCCAGCTTAGGAAGTGAAGAGATGACCAATAGATTCATCATCAAGAAGATTCTAAGAGCCTTGGATGGAAAATATGATACCGTGTGCACATTGATCCAAATGATGCCCAATTACAAAGATCTCAAGCCAACGGAGGTAATTGGAAGAATTGTTGCTCATGAGATGTCACTTAAGGATAAAGAGGAACTTCACAACAAATCAAGTGGTGCCTACAAAGCCTCATGTGAAGCCCCTACATCATCAAGTGAGAAACAAAACTTCAATGAAGAATTGAGCTTAATGGTGAAGAACTTCAACAAGTTCTACAAGAGTAGAAGCAAAGATAGAAGCTCCAAGTCAAGGTCCTACAATGACAAAAGATCTTCTAGTCGAGAGCGAAACTGCTACAATTGTGGAAGACCCGGACACTATTCCAATGAGTGTACGACTCCCTACAAGAGAAGAGAAGACTCTCCAAAAAGAAGAAGCAAAAGAGAAGAATCACCACCAAGAGAGAGAAGGAGTAGAGATGATCGTTATGAACGAAGAGACTCACGGAGAAGCAAGGATTCAGAAAGGAAGGAAAAATCATCAAGGAGATACACAAAACAAAGACATCAAGCTCATGTTGGTGAATGGGTATTCGGCTCCGACTCCGACAACCACTCCGAGAGAAGTTATCACTCCGATTCCGAATATACTCAAGATGAAGGTGTTGCCGCCTAGCACTTGTCTCAACTAACTCCTACGACATATTTGACTCACCAAATGAAGGGATTGGAAGATGCTTCATGGCCAAAGGTCCTAAGGTAACACACCCCGAGTATGTTGATTTTAATAGTGATGACGATGACTTGTTAGGTGATGATGATTTACTTGTTGACAACTCTAGTGATGAATACTATGATAAAACGTCAATTAATCATGGTAATCAAGATAAAACGAATGACAATGATAAGGAGAAGATTGAGGCTCTAACTAAAGAACTAAACACTCTTAAGTTAGCTCATGAAACTATCTTCGAAGATCATCGAGAACTTTTAAGAGCTCATGAGAAATTACGCTTTGAAAAGCTCAATCTTGAGCAAGAGCATGAGTTTTTAAAGGCAATCAATGATGATCTCCGCAAGAAAAGTTCTTCTTACATTGCCAAGCGTTTACTCTTATCCGCTTACATGCCTCAATTCAAGTCTAGTAACAAGAACAAGAAAGGTTCTTCCTCTAGTAGTAACAATGATCATGCTAAATCCAATATTGTTGCTTCTAGTAGTTCTCTTGATTCCACTAATGATTCTCTTAGCCAAGTTACACTTGAGCAAGAAAATAGCTTATTGAAGGGAATTATAGAGAAAGGAGTGTACAAAAGCCTTGCCGGGAGTAAGCAATTCGAGGAAATTGTGCGCAAGCAAGGAAGGCACTGGAAGAATCAAGGTGTTGGTTTTGAACGAAAGTTCAATGCCAATGGAGTTGAGTGGGAAGAAGATCAATACCCCAAGACAAAGTTTGTTCCTCAACAAGAGAATTATGATACTTCCTTCAAGGGGACACAAGCTCAAGATGATCTTCCACCACAAGACTACAAGCAAAAAGGCAAGGACAAGCTTCAAGAAGAAATTGATGCATTTGAAGAAGCTCCTAAGACCTTAGTCAAGTGGATTCCCAAGACCACTTCAAGTTCCACTTCATCAAGTACGACTACAACTCCAAGGATTCCCATCAAGATGGTGTGGATCCAAAAGAAGAAGAACTAGAGAGTTCTTGAGGGTGACTCCGCCAACATACTTCACTCTTATCATTTTGGCAAGAACAAGTGCAATCAACTTCCACATCTTGCACTAGTTCAAGGAGTCACAAACCCTCTTGTTGGTAAGACAAGGGACAAGGTAACCTAAAAGCTTTCATGGATATCATCTTGTGTGTGCATCACTCTATGTCTATGGATATCCTTGTTTGTTCCTTGTGGGACTAACCCATGTAGGTATTGAAAGTGCAATTCACTCAAATGGATAGCTCCAAGTGATCTACATCAACATTGAGCATCCACATCTTCAACATCTACATGAAGTCATCATCGACAAAACCCAAGGTTAGTTCATCCCTCTTAGGGGGGATATCACATCTAGGGGGAGCTTTACTCTAAGACTTGAGCTAAAGCAACTCTAAAGATGTGAACACAACAATGCTTTATGTAAAAGTGGTAACCCCACTTGAGCTTAAACGATGAGTATGACCTATGATCAAGTGTTCTCACTTGACTCCTAAGTCAATATACTCATATATAGATGACCTAGTCATTGCAAATTGCTTGATAGATGCTAGAATTGGTTGTGCATGCTTTGTCACATATTTCAATTGCCATCTTATTGTGTGAGCATGTTGGTTGCATATTTTACTCATTCGAGAACATCCACTTGTTGTTTTGATTGTTTGGTTTTATTTTCTTTTGCCAAGTGGATGGACAAGAATGCCTAAGAACCTTCTCTAGCTATCTATGCTTTTCTCGTCTCAAACTCTATTCATGCTACATCACAAAATTTGATCAAGTCAGATTCGAACCACTCTGTGTGAGGAGCACTCGGAGTCCCCGATTCGTCATAGACTTAAACTTCCAAAACCTCTTTATGATTCTCGGTCTGACCGATATCCTACTTTCGGTCCTACCGAGATCATTAAGTTGATCCGAATTTTCGATCTCGGTGCAACCGATTTGAACCATTCGGTCACACCGAGTTGCAACAACTGTATACAGTTTTGCATCTCGGTGCCACCGAGTTGTTCCACTCGGTCACACCGACAGGGTCGGGCTATATATAGTCACGGGCAAAAATTTGGAAATTTCTCCGAACCCCTTCGCCCGCGCGATAGCTCGCTCTGCCAACGTGGTCTCCGGATCGTCTCCTCGCCGCCAGGCGCCTCCAGTCGCTGGTCTCCATCGCTGTCAACGGAATTCAACCCTGCCATTGCCGCCGTAGCGAGTCTCCGCCGAACTAGGGTATGGACTCGATCTCTGTGCTATTCCCCAATCCGATTCCTAGCACATTGTGATCATAATGATTCTTGCCACGTTTGATAAACTCCTATCCAGTCAATGAACTCTTAGATTAGGTTTGATTCAAAAATTTTAGGGTTAGGTTTCCGCCGAAACCATCTCGGACCCACCGAGTTGAAAAACTCGGTCCCACCGATTTGCCTTATGCCATTGCACAAGTAAGACTCGGTCTGACCGAGCATTGCTAATCGGTGTGACCGATTTTGGAACTTTGTGAAACCCTAGCAGTCTCGGTGCCACCGAACTGTGACTCGGTCTGACCGAGTTCACTAGTTTAGGTTCCAAAACTGCTTCGGTATCACCGAGTTTAAAAATCGGTAGATCCGAGATGATTTCTATGGGAAACTAAAACTAAGTTTTTGAATCATTCTTTTGCAAAAATCTCTGCATTTTATGATGCTCATCCACTCTACCTCATCTATAAACTATTCACAGGGTCAGCAGTCAGCTTGTTCATCATGTCTGATCAGAGTGACAGCTAGAACAGATCAGAAGAGCAGGTGCTCATGAGTGAGGGCACTAGTCCCTCCAGCTCTTCAGATGATGGCAGCAGAAGTACCCCAAGCAATTTGCCAAAAGCTGCCACCAGACAGAGGAAGAAGAGAACTTCAGATTCTGAGGATGAAGATTATGTGGCAGAGGAAGAGGAAGCCACATCAAAGAGAGTTGTGCTCAAGAAGGAATATGGCTCAGCTCAAGGCACAAAGCCAGGCTTAAAAATCAAAAGGCCAGCAGGTAGGTAGCCTATGCCAAAGGCCAGAGCTTCAACTCAGATTCCTGAAAAGCCTGCAACCATAGAGCCAGTTGCTGCTGAAGGAAAGAAAAGGAAGGAAAGGGTCAAGAAGACCGTAGCCAGAGTGCTTGGAAAGGCTTCCATCATGGAAGAAGAGGAAGAAGAAGAGGTTGCTGCACCAGCACCTAAGGCACCCAAGCTAATGGGTGATGCTATCAAGTCAGGGGCTACTGCATCTAAGCCCAAGGAAGCACCTAAGGCTGCATCAAAGTCCAAGATAGCTCCAAAGAGGAATACTAGGAGCATCCCAGCTGCTGAGAAGAACAAGGCCCCAGTGCCTGAAGCTGCTGAAGAAGATGATGAAGAGCATGTTCTGAGAAAGCTCAAGCCCAAGATCCCAGACCACAATGATGCTCATCCTGTGGCTGAGGACATGAAGCTCAGAAGAGACTCAGGGCTGAGGAAGTGGAGAGAAGCAGATCCATATGCTTCAAGGAGAAGGACTGCTGTTGACTACAGGTTCCACACTAAGGAACAGCAGGACTTCTATGAGACATTCTTATTGGACAAGAAGCTAATTGTATGTGATATGAGATGGGTAGACTGGGAATACATCAAGGACAATGAAGAGCACTATCCTGGAGTGCAAGACAACTTCAAGGCATGTGGAGTAGCTGACTTTGTTGGGAAGAAGCTCACAAAGTGGAATGAAGAGCTGATCATGCAGTTCTACTCCACAGCACATTTCTATCCAGATGGAAGGATCACATGGATGTCTGAAGGTACAAGGTACCACTCAACTGTTGAGGAATGGGCAAAGTTGATCAATGCCCCAGAGGAAAATGAAGATGACTTGGATGTCTACTCCAAGAAGAAGATGGACCACAACTCCATGTCTAACATGTACAAAGAGATCCCAAACAAGGCACTTGACACTTTCAAGTTTGGATCTGTACACTATCTTCTGTCAGGGCTGCCAACCATTAATTGGATACTGAGGCACACCTTGTTGCCCAAGTCAGGTGATCACAAGATGATCAGAGGCCATGCAATCAACTTGCTTCATATCTTTGATGTGCCACAGAAATTCAAAGTCATGAGCCTCATGATTGAAACAATCAAAAGGACTGCAGCAGACCAGAAGAGGAGCTGTGGATATGCCCCTCAGATCCAGGAACTGATCAACTCCAAGATGGGCACAGGCATATACCTTTTGGATAAGGAACATCTTCCTATTCATCCTGATTTTGAAGATAATGAAGTTATGATGAACAAAGATGAACCATCTTCGGCCCATGCACAAGCACAGAAGGAGAAGGCAAGGAAGGAGAAAGCTGCAAAGATGCGAACTCAAGAGGAGGCATGTGAATACTTCTTGAAAACCAAGCAAGAGCAGCTCAATTACTTTATTGCATCCACCCTGCGGATAGAGAAAGGTCTGGCCACCCTAACTCAGAACCAGGCGAGCTTAGAGAGAATCGTAGAACAATAGTTCTATGACTTGGATATCAAGGTGACAGAGATTCAGTCTGCAGTGGAACAACTTCAGGATGACATGCAGGAGAGGAGAGGCAAGACTACAACTGATGCATTTGCCAGAGTGCCAAGAGCTCAGAGATCACATGCAGTGCCAATTGCTGACACCAGAGCCACCACTTCTGCACCAGCTACAGCTTCAGTTCCACCAGCTCCAGCATCTACTTCAGCCTCAACTCCAACCACGTCTACAGAAGGCTTCGTCCTTGGAGTGCTCCGGACTCCACCACCACCAGAAGATCAAGCCTGAGAGTCGATCTAGCACTATGCATTTTCTAGGAACTTTTTGGTAACTTGTTGCCAAAGGGGGAGAAAAATGTATAGATCATAGGCTTCGAGAGAGAGAGTGTGTTGCTTTTATTCTCTCCTGCTTTATTTGGTGGTTCTTCGAAGTTTGTTTGCTTTGCTTGAGATACTATGCCGTTATCTGTGAGACATTGATGATCATGTGTTTGATCATAAGCTACACTTAGTGCTTGGTGAATGCTATTATCTTATCTATCTTATGTGATAATTCACTTTTCTTGGTGATGAGTGCATGTATTTCATTCTTGTCATTTTAAGCGCTCCACCAAGATGTATGTGACATGGAAGAGTAACCCATGACTCTAACTCTTTGTGCGTTTGCAGTCCAAAGCAAATCTTAAATATGCACAAATTTAGGGGGAGCTCTTACTTATCACATACTTCTCAAAGCGACGATATTTTTCATGCTTATTATCATTTGTCGAAGCTTTGATCTATATGTTGTCATCAATTACCAAAAAGGGGGAGATTGAAAGTGCAACTATCCCTAGGTGGTTTTGGTAATTCATAACAACATATAGCTCATTGAGCTAATGCTATTCCAAGATGATTATTTCAGGAAAGCTCAATGATTGGCATGGCATGGATGGTGAAAGTGGAACCCTCAAAATGCTAAGGACAAAGGATTGGCTCAAGCTCAAAAGCTCAAGACTCTTCAATTTATATTTTAGTGATCCAAGATCACATTGAGTCTTTAGGAAAAGCCAATACTATCAAGGAGGGATGAGGTATTGCTTAATGAGCCTCTTGCTTCATGTGCTTAGTGATATGCTCCAAATTCCTCAACTACTTTCCCATATCCACATTTGACCTAAACCCTAAGCCAAACTCGGCCCTACCGATTCTTTCAATCCGGCGTCACCGAGTTTCACTTGTCATAGCCATTGCCAAACCCTAGCAAATCGGTTCTACCGATAGGGATCTCAGTCTCACCGAGATGGGATTGCAAACTCTCTGTTTCCCTTTCGTAACTTTTCGATCTCACCGGAAAGAGCGGATCGGTCCCACCGAGATTGCAATGTAAATTCAGTGTTTCCGTTTTGTAACTTTTCGGTCTCACCGAAAGAGCAAATCGGTCCCACCGAGTTTACCTGACCAACTCTCTGGTTAGACTATTACCAAAATCGGTCTCACCGAGTTTGTGTAATCGGTCTCACCGAGATTACGTTATGCCCTAACCCTAACAAAATCGGTCCTACCGAGTTGCATGTCAGTCCCACCGAAAATCTCTAACGGTCATTAGGTTTACTATTTCGGTCTGACCGAGTTTGTTGATTCGGTCCCACCGAGATTGGTAAATTGTGTGTAACGGTTGGATTTTGTGTGGAGGCTATATATACCCCTCCACCTCCTCTTCATTCGTGGAGAGAGCCATCAGAACACATCTACACTTCCAACTCATATGTTCTGAGAGAGAACCACCTACTCATGTGTTGAGACCAAGATATTCCATTCCTACCATATGAATCTTGATCTCTAGCCTTCCCCAAGTTGCTTTCCACTCAAATCTTCTTTCCACCAGATCCAAATCCCATGAGAGAGAGTTGAGTGTTGGGGAGACTATCATTTGAAGCACAAGAGCAAGGTGTTCATCATCAACACACCATTTGTTACTTCTTGGAGAGTGGTGTCTCCTAGATTGGCTAGGTGTCACTTGGGAGCCTCCGACAAGATTGTGGAGTTGAACCAAGGAGTTTGTAAGGGCAAGGAGATCGCCTACTTCGTGAAGATCTACCGCTAGTGAGGCAAGTCCTTCGTGGGCGATGGCCATGGTGGGATAGACAAGGTTGCTTCTTCGTGGACCCTTCGTGGGTGGAGCCCTCCGTGGACTCGCGCAACCGTTACCCTTCGTGGGTTGAAGTCTCCATCAACGTGGATGTAGGACAGCACCCCCTATCCGAACCACGGGAAAAACATCCGTGTCTCCAATTGCGTTTGAATTCTCCAAACCCTTCCCTTTACATTCTTGCAAGTTGCATGCTTTACTTTTATACTCTTTGCATGCTTGCTTGAATTGTGTGATGATTGCTTGATTTGTCCTAAAATAGCTAAAATCTGCCAAGAACTAAAATTGGGAAAAGGTTAAGTTTTTATTTGGTCAAGTAGTCTAATCACCCCCCTCTAGACATACTTTCGATCCTACACTCTACATTTACGTACCACCTATGGAATGCTTCTTACAAACTCTTTCCTCAACCAATCTCTCGCTAATCCTCCTCCTCAATTTCAGGGCAGTCCCTTGGATAATTCTAAATGCACTGGCAATTATGGAGGGTTCACGGGCCTCTCCACATTAATAATCTCCCCCTCCCCCTAATTTTAGGGGGATGGAGCTCGTCTCCCCCTCTAATCTCCAAGCAAACACTGCCAGGTAGCACCATTTCGTCAAGTATGTAAAATATGTTCATCGTTCTAGCATTAATTTCTCATCCTCCTCCTCCCTAATTAAATGTTGCCATCTCAATCTGTAAAAACAATTCTGTAAGTTTTGCTCGTAGATGTAGCAAAGCTCTTCATGATCCTGATGGCGGTCCTCATGGTCGGCTCTCCGGCGAACACCATCGTGGCGGTGTTGGCTTTATACCATCATTGGCGAATCAAATTGTTATCATTATTGGAATCCAATTGTTATCACTTTGCTAGTGTAGATACTTTATACCATAATTGGACCTAAAATAGATAGGTACTTCCAGTGGTGTACCATCATTGGAATTGCACTGCTAATGTAAAAACACCAATGATACTACCACACCTAGAGAAAAGTCATCTCAAAGGTTTTTTTTGTAAAAGAAACAATATTTTGTTACTGAATTGTAAAAGAAATAGTAATAATCATTTTGTTTCATTTTGTTAGGTTCATCTCTAAAAATTGTCATTTCTGTTTCTAAGCCAACTTTGACATGTTCCTTCATTGCCAATGTCATCATACTTCTGGTTTGTCATTTTGTGATGCTCGGTTCATTGCTAATTCACTACAAGATGCATGTGAGTCGTTAGAAATGGGGAATTTCATTCTCCGTTACATGTTTGCTTTAGCGTCATTCAATTGAGCGAGAGAGATGGTTATATCCGGACAAAAGAAAACCACTCGACACAATGCTTGTTTAAGTGTCAACGCGTTGGGCGACAAGAGAGAGGGGGGCTGTGGAATCATGACTTAGAAAAGGTGGGAGGGAGGGCGAGCATGGAGAAAATCTTTCACTCCTGGGAGAGAGAGAGCATGGAACTGATCGTATGATTCATTTTTGCAACGCCAATGGCTGGCATTACATGAGCGCCAATTGTTGGAATACCTGCTACTCTAGCATTACAATGGAGCAATTTGCCCGTTGATGTTGAATTAGACAACCTTGAAGCAGTGAATATGATTCTTACTAGGGATATGAATAGATCAAAATATGCTTTTCTGATAGAGGAGATCAAAGCTAGTTTGATCGAGCATAATTCTTGTATTAGTCATGTTGTGCGCAGCAAAAATAATGGTAGTCACTTTTTGGCAAATTTTGGATGATCGCAATGCCGAACTGTTGTGTGGCTTGGATCGGGTCCTGATGAACTCCTCGACATTGCCGGTCGTGATTGTAACCCTGGATAGTTTTGAGTAATACAAGTATTATCCTGCAAAAAAAATGAACTAACTCGTGAGATTAAAAAATCTAGATCTCAGGGGCTTGTGCTCAAGTTGGATTATGAGAAAGCATATGCTAGGGTTAGTTCGAATTTTCTTTTTGAGATGCGTAATTCTAGAGTCTTTGGTCAAAAATGGATTTCTTGGATTAGAACTATCTTATTGCAAATCACTTTTAGCGTGAGGATAAATGACACTAATGATGCATACTTCATGGGAGGGAAGGGGCTTAAGCAAGGTGAGCCCTTCTCTCCTCTCCTTTTTAACCTTGTGACATAAGTTTTTTCCAAGATGTTGATTAAGGCCTCAAAGGATGGTTTGATTTCTGGACTCCTCCCACATGTTATTCCTCAAGGGGTGATCAGTCTGCAGTATGCAGATGATACCCTCCTCTTCCTAGAGGATTCCTATGATAAAGCTAGAAATTTTAAATGGATTCTCTCTTGCTTTGAAAACCTCTCTGGATGAAAATTAATTTTCATAAAAGTGACTTGCTGACTATTAATATTGATGAGGAGAGATCAAAGATTTTTGCGTGTTATAAGATGGGATCTTTTCCCATTAAGTACTTAGGGGTGCCTTTGCATCATGATAAGTTGAGAAGGGAAGATTTGCAACCTATCATTGATAGGATCATTAAAAATATACCTGGATGGCTAGGGAGATACCTCACTTACGAGTAATGCTACACGTACAAACGAGTTACAAGGTTTTACAAAGAAGGTTAATTTGATTGGTCAATAGGTGGGGAGGCAGCCCACCCCCCCTGAAAATCAGGGGGGAGGGGCAAGTTTGTGATTGGTTGGTAGATAAAAAATATTCCTAGTCAGCGTGTAATTGCGTGTAACTCTTTGTATGTTTAGCATTCTTGCCTCACTTACAAAGGAAAATTGATTTTGTTGTGTGCTTGTATAGTTAGCACTCCTGCTTATCTAATGTCTGTAGTTAAATTTTCCAAGTGGGCGATTAATGCCATAAATTCACAAATGGCTCACTTTTTCAGGGGTGATGTAGATGGACAACACAAGTACCATCTGGGCAATTGGGGCCTGGTTACTAGAAAGAAAAGTTTTGGTGGACTTAAGAGTCCCTAACTTGAAAGATTTTAATATGGCCCTTTTGGCCTCTAGGGGTAAGCGTTTCTTTGAAAATGAAGATAAAGATTGGAAAAAAATATTACGTACAAATACAATGTGCACTTCCCCAATATCTGGTGGTCCACACAAGGCTTTGGTTTCCCTTTTGGAAGAGTGTGACCTGGGCTTTGAATGCCTCCAGAACCTTCTACACTTGGAAAATTGGTAATGGTGAGAGTATAAGTTTTTGGCATGACACTTGGGCTGGGGATTGTTCCCTATAGAATTTGTTTTGGGATTTGTTTGAAATTTGTAACCATCCCGACTGCTCGGTTGCCTAGGTTTGGGATGGTTATACTCTGAAAATCTCGTTCAAGCGATGCATAGAACAGATGGGGATGCTGAGGTAGGTGCAGCTGATAGAACATATAACAAAATTCTCTCTGTCTGACTTGCCTGACACACCTATTTGGATCCTGGAACCTAAAGGGAAATATTCGGTTAAAACCTTTTATAATACCATTACCTTGGTGGAATGATATCCCCTATTGGAGACAACATCCGGAAAGTTCTTTATCCTCAAAACGTTCATGTTTTTATGTGGTTGTGTGTCTACAATAAAATACTGACTAGAGATAATTTGGAGAAAGGAAGACAAGTAGATGATATGTCATGTTTGTTCTGTAATGATGATGAATCAACTCAACATCTCGACTTTGATTGCATAGTGGGCCAATGTGTTTGT
Source organism: Triticum dicoccoides (assembly GCF_002162155.2). Lineage (NCBI taxonomy): Eukaryota > Viridiplantae > Streptophyta > Magnoliopsida > Poales > Poaceae > Triticum > Triticum dicoccoides. The sequence goes on along the minus strand of NC_041390.1, from coordinate 603,870,061 downwards.
AACCTGGTCTCTGAATGTTTTAATATTCAAAAGTTAACTTGCTTTGATGATGTTTAGGCTATTTGGCGATGGCACAAAAGTAAACATGTTCTTAATATGGTGGTTGTTGCATCCTTATGGAGCATTTGGAAATTGAGAAATGAATTCTGTTTTCAGGGACATACGTCCAAAAGTTTAAACTGCGTTCTTGTTAGGCTCAGGGGTGTTCTTCAGCGTTGGGTGGTGCTCTGCGACGACACACAAGCGGAGCTCCTACAACACTACATTTTACTGCTGGACAAGCATCGCGAGGAACTTCTTCGGATTGCTTGGAGATAATCCCCACACCGCTCTGAGATGACGTCGAGCTACCTTTATGCCTTTAAGTCTGTAATATATTAAGGAGTCTTATGGTGGTTGTTTGCTGGTGTTATTGTTTCTAATATCAGTGTAGTCGCTTTGCTTGTGGTTCCCACACATCCCTGTTTTGGTTTGCCTAGGTGCGTTGGTAGGGTGTGAGTTTGGAGGCAGGTTTGCCTAGACATGTTTCTATTTTCTCTGTTGCTGCTTCATCAATAAAATGGGGCAGGGGGGAAACCCTTTCGTTAAAAAAAAGAGGTAGAGAGCCACACAATTAGGTTAGTCCCAAATATAAGGAGAACATTTAAAATCGGCTGGCCAGCCAAACTTTCGGTCGGTCACGCTGCTAGCGTGGCGTAAGTACAGGTGGGCCATGCACAGCTTCCTCTTATCCACTTAGGAAGGAGCGTCTCATCCACTCATTCCGTCTCATCTTTTTTCCTTTGTGTCTTCTCCGGTAGATTCTTCAATCCTCTTTGCTTCGTCTCTCGTCCCCCACAGAAACCCACCATGAATTTCTTGGAGATCAAGCTTGTCTCCCTCTCTCCTCCATGCAGTAATCCGCCACGGATTCCAAGAAGGGTGGGCTCATCCGTGCTACCCTCTTCCTTTTCCTCTGCAATAATCTGCCATTTGATCCTCCTATGTCAGCTCATCGCGCGCTCCAACAGGGCGCGCTACAACCGGCGCCCGTTTTTGCTACAACCGATGAGCAGCCGCGCTACAAAGCCAAGGGAAGGGGAGAGACAAGGCCGCCGGCGTGGCGTGCTGCAACCAGTACGGGGGGAGTTGCAATCGTGGATAGAAGAGCTGCAACCGCAGTCCGCTGGAGCTGCAAGGCGATCCTTGCGGCGGGGATGCTGGAACCGTATTGATGAAATGCTGGAACCGTATTGACAAAATGCTGGAACGATGTTTTTCGGATGCTGGAACTGCGATGACAGGCCCGCCGAAATGCTACAGTTGCACTTGCTAGATGCTGGAACCGCGTTGTGCTGATTCTGGAACCATGGTGACTGCGAAACACTGTATGTTGGGACCGTACTGACCATGCCCGCGCAGATGCTGCAACCGGCACAACGGCAAGCTTGAACGAGCACAGCGACGAGTTGCAACCGAAGGCGCCAGATGATACAACCGACGCACGTCGAGATGGAACCGAAGGTGGCAAATCCTACAACCACCCCCAAGATTTGCTGGGATCGTAGCGATTTTTTTTCTGGGACCATGGTTGCGGGTGCTATGTACTAAGGGAGGGTGATGATGCAATGTGATTGGTGCGGTGGCGACAACGATAAAAGCTAGGGGCGAACCGGCGACAGGGGAGGAGCTAAGGAGATGCGGGGCCGCACAGGAGATGCGTGTAGGGGAGTGGGTCTAGCAGGAAGAGCTACAGGGAGTTCGCGGGCGTGAGGAAGAGGACGGCTGAGCCCACAATCCTTTTTTGACGTGACACTCAGTGGACTCGATTCCGTGCGGGGCCAGATCTGACGGCCCGCAGGCGATCGGCCAAGTGTTTAGGCCGACGCACCGGTGCCTATCACTGGCCCAAATATAATGCAGGCATGCAGCCCGCTAAAAGTCCAGAACAAACCTCACTTTATATTAACCTGATTTTACGATTCTGTGAAAAAAAAAGGAAAAACTTGTTTTTATTATTCTCAGCAGACGAAAAAATCAACTCATTTCCCGTGATCGATCAACGCCAGGAAGGAACCGACTAGGGACTTACACGAAAAATAAAGAAATGCAACTTGTTTCCGCTTCTTAGAGCATCTCTAGTCAATTTCTCAAAACCGTTCACTCCTCTTAATTTTTCATTTTCAGTTAAACCCTCGCGTGTCGGCTGGCGGTTATATTTGAGCAGGCTCATCCGAGTCTCGGGATAATTTCGGCCCTTCCCCGGGCGCCGACCCTCGCTCCCTCTTGGATCAAAGCCCACATCGCAGGCCTCTACTCCGCACTCCCCACATATCTTGTAATCAACCTGGCTACTCCCTATCGCCCCAAATGTCCGGATCCATCCAACGGAAGTCGCCATCACCAAATCAACGCCGACGACATGGATTGGGAGAATCTCATGCCCGAGGAAGATTAAGTTATTCGGCTTTTAATATTTTTGACGGAACCTTGTTAAAGGGCAGGTTGCTCCCGCAATTTCATATAATAGGAAACAATGAAAACACCGAGTGACATGGTTTATAAGGGAAAATATAAAGTGCTTCTGCAATTTGGTTTTTAATACCATACTAGTAGTTTTATTTTGTTCGAATGTAGTAATTTTAAGTTCATGTTTTGCAATGTATTGAATTGTTCTACATTTGTGTTTGAATTTGTGTTTGAAATGAATTAGTGTGAAAAAAGTTTTAGAGGGTTATTTAAGAGTTCGGCTTGGAACCAATTTTATTTAACTTTTCAAATATAAGGAGTTAGGGTTAAGAGGTTGTTTGAGGAGCTAGATTATAATGGACCGGTTAGAGATGCTTTTCGGTTATTATATCAACATGCATGGCCTGTCTAAACAGAAGGTGCACGACGGTGGACAGCTAACGTTTTGGAGTTGGGACTATATGTTGGTAATTGAACATTCAGGTATGAGCATGCTTGCCAACCTGTGTGTCCATCCCCGCAACTGAGCTAGCTACTGAAGAAAAACTATATGTTTATAAACTTTGTTTGATGGTGAATTGAAAGATATATTTTTTGTCATATAACACATGCTTCGCTAATCAAATTGAAAACTTAAAAACCTGTGCCCAACTAGATAGAGTTGGTATTAGGGAGATTGGGCTCCATGGTATTTGGACACCGTACTCAACTTTTTTCAGCCATGTTGCAACATCGCCGAATTGCACTTTCAAACTAGCACTGCTAAACATGAAGAAAATGTAAATGTAAAAAGAAGCAACGTTCAACCAATGTCATTATCTACTAGATGATGACGGGCACTCCTTCACTGCCACAATTTTCATGACTAATTTATCCTCTTCATCTTCTAGCGGTCAGCAAAATCAGAGTATGTCCATCCCCCAGACCATGTGGCGGGCCTAGTCAACCATCTTGAAATCAATCAAAAGTGTATGTCCATCCCTTGGGGACGGAATGACCGTCACCACCAAAAACTATAATTATATTTATTCACACTCTACCACATCCACTTACAATACTACAACTATTGTAGCAAACTCAACCATCCAATTGGTGAAAAATGAATTAAGTATGGGAGACAAGTGTGCTTACTGGCCAATTTTTGCGTGTGTATTTGCATGTCGTGGTCTACCTGGGAGGAGGGTTGCTAAGATACTGGTGGTTTATGTGGTTAAGAGGTGTACATGAAGTATCAATTAGATGTTGGTTGAGGAAACTACACAAGCACACTGTCATACCAACGGAGTGAGATGATAGAATATTCAAGAAGAAAAATGAAGTATGCACTCAAGTGCAATGAGTTCACATCTATCATGAAACATGCATGCACGACGCATGATGGGAGGAGGATAGCAAACACACATCTGAAGGCCTTGACAAATAAGTTAGTAGCACTGATGAGAGAGCTAGCAAGAGAAGAGAGTTGTGATGGCTACTGATGAAATGGCTACGGATGGAACATCTCTGATCATATCCACTCCTACTGCTCTAGATGTCGCTACCATGTGAGGGGTCTTCTCGGGCCCAAATGACCATACATCAATTGCAACGACTTTCTAGGCATCGCAGACAACTAATATATTGGATCTTTGGAATCAAATACGAGGTGCAGAAAAGGAAATATGCATTTGAACAGCTATTTGACATTGGTACCTAGGAGAAAAGGGCATGCAAGACTATGTGTATCAATGGACCACGAGGTTCGTAAATGCTCACTTGAAGAGTGAAAGTAATTAGCATCCAGCTCCCCTTGAGTATGCTGGCCTATGTTCTTAATTATTTGTAAGTATAATGAACTTCGCGGATAAAATTATCGGAGCCATGTGTACTACTACTTTCAAAAAACTTGACGTGAGCAAAAATATTGTATCGTTTTTTATGTTTTCTAGAATACAAGAGTCAGCAATCGAACACATAAAAAATCACACTGGGTTGTGGCATGTACGAAAATACAAAGTGAGTTCTCAAGTGTTTTCGTCGAGCTGCCACACTCATCGTTCCATTTCAATGAACACTTTATTTATTTATTACTCATTTTTCCATGATAACTATCACAATATTTAATTATACACTCAGCAAATTTAATTACATTTTTTATTTCATTATAACTTATTCTATCAATATACGATAAATATGATTCCATATCTCCATTACACTTAGCAAAATTAATTACATTTTATACTTATTTATTACTCATTTTGTGTATATGGAGTTGTACTAATTCTATTCTATTTTTACACATAGCAAAATTAACCACATTTCCTACCTTCATATAGCTCAATTTATAAATGAATGACCATGAGTAGTAGATCGTCCTATTACAAAGCAAGATTAACCATGTGATGATATTGTTGCATGTTAAGATAAAACATTCTTCCATACAAAAATTAGCATCGATAAATGTAGATATGGTTATACTCAATTTAAATCATATTTTGCAAGATCAGTCAAATTTTTTATTTAATTTTGAAACATTCCCCTCAAATATAAGAAAAAATTAAAACAAGTAATAACCATATGCCTCCACATATTAATTTATGCCCCTTAGGTAAAGTAATATATGTATATCCGTATATGTTAGTCTTCACTTCTGGGTTCTTAAATATATTTGCAAATGGATGTAAATTATATAGTCTAACAAATATCTTGATACTGGGTTCTAGATTAGGAGTATATAATTTTCTATCATATGTGTAAGTAAGTAGACAATTCTAGAGATGACTACAAGGATTTACTGTCAAATAGTTTAAATGTTAGTTTACTAGTTTTAATATCGTCAAGTAACTATCAATTTCTTCATTTTCCATGCAGATAAGTGTGATTGTAGTCAAACTAGTCTTGCGTAAGCGTAATTGCATTCAAGCCTCTATGACATGCTATAACCACTTTCCTTCTGAACAAATCACAATTATCGAAACAAGGCACCCTAGAGCCACAAGAAATCAAATTAAACATAAAACTTACCTGACAGAGTAGCATTAGGCGCATCTTAATCACCGCCCGAGCACACTTGATGACTGATCCCCTCCAAGCTTGATGACCACCACCATAGATCAAGATCCAAGGTTGCTTGCTCAAGACTTTGCACCAGCAATCTGGTGAACCAAAACGGAGACAAGGCAGGACACATGTCTCCATGTCGGTCAAGATGTAAATTGTCGTTACAACAAGGTGGAGCATATCAGGGTCAAACATACGAGATCTAGCATCGCGGAGTACTTAAGAGGGGGCAATAGATAGTCGTGTGGTGACATGCAACGACATAGTGGGTACTCAAAGGAATCGGTCGGTGTCATCATGAAAATATACTCTACTGCTCGTTTGGTGGCGCAAAATATAGTTAAGACCTAGGAAAGATCATTGGAATTTTTTTGACAAAATGCCCCAACAGTAGCAGATTATTTAAGCAGACTCGAATGTGATATATATTTGGGTTTTTTTAAGCGGGCAAATAGGCAGGACCATACTCTACTAGTCCTTATGCCAAAAGTGGCTAGGCCAGTGGAATTGGTTCAATTTAGACCGATTGCACTTTCTAATGTTCTCTATAAGATAGCTTCAAAAGTTATGTCAAATAGGATGGAAATTATTCTTCCATGAATCATTGCGGAAGAACACTTGGTGTTTGTAGCGGGAGTGTTGCTCACAGATAATGTTATCACTGCATCTAAGTGTTTACATTTCATGCAGGGGAAATGTAAAGAAATAGCACATCATTTTTGTACCCTAAAATTAGATACTAGGAAAGAATATGATCGTTTGGAGTGGAGCTATGCACAAGGAATCATGCTGAAACTAGGGTTTCATAGTCACTGGGCGGACATGACGATGATACTTATTTCTCCGGCTTCTTAATCTGTCCTTTTCAATGGATCGAGGCTGCAAACTTTTTCTCCTCTCAACGTATTGGACAAGGTGATCCTATATTCCCATATTAGTTTCTTCTTGCAACGAATTATTTTTTAGCCTATGTAAAGAGCGTTGTCTATCATCAAATTGTTGGGGAACGTAGCAGAAATTCAAAATTTTCCTACGTGTCACCAAGATCTATCTATGGAGAAACCAGCAACGAGGGGAAGGAGAGTGGATCTACATACCCTTGTAGATCGCTAAGCGGAAGCATTGAAGTGAACGGGGTTGATGGAGTCCTACTCGTCGTGATCCAAATCACCGGAGATCCTAGTGCCGAACGGACGGCACCTCCGCGTTCAACACACGTACAGCCCGACGACGTCTCCTACGCCTTGATCCAGCAAGGGGAGAAGGAGAGGTTGAGGAAGACTCCATCCAGCAGCAGCACAACGGCGTGGTGGTGGTGGAGGAGCATGGTGATCCAGCAGGGCTTCGCCAAGCACCGCGAGATATGAGGAGAAAGAGAGGTAGGGCTGCGCCAGGGAGAGGTCAAGAACTCATCTGCGGGCAGCCCCCCAAGTGCTCAAGTATATATAGGGGAGAGGGAAGGGGTGCGCCCCACCTAGGGTTCCACCTAGGGGCGGCGGCCAGCCCCAATCCCATCTATGGGTGGCGGCCAAGTGGAGGGGAGAGGGGGAGGCGCACCAGGGTGGGCCTTAGGGCCCATCTACCCTAGGGTTTGCCCCCTTCCCCTCTTCCTTGCGCCTTGGGCCTTGGTGGGGGGGGGGGGCGCACCAGCCCACCTGGGGCTGGTCCCCTCCCACACTTGGCCCATGTAGCCCTACGGGGCTTGTGGCCCCACTTGGTGACCCCCGGGACCCTCCCGGTGGTCCCGGTACGTTACCGATAAAACCCGAAACTTTTCCGGTGACCAAAACAGGACTTCCCATATATAAATCTTTACCTCCGGACCATTCCGGAACTCCTCATGATGTCCGGGATCTCATCCGGGAATCCGAACAACATTCGGTAACCACATACAAACTTCCTTTATAACCCTAGCGTCATCGAACCTTAAGTGTGTAGACCCTACGAGTTCGGGAGACATGGAGACATGACCGAGATGACTCTCCGGTCAATAACCAACGGCGGGATCTGGATACCCATGTTGGCTCCCACATGTTCCATGATGATCTCATCGGATGAACCACAATGTCAAGGACTTAATCAATCCCGTATGCAATTCCCTTTGTCCATCGGTACGATACTTGCCCGAGATTCGATCGTCGGTATCCCGATACCTTGTTCAATATCGTTACCGGCAAGTCTCTTTACTCGTTCCGTAACACATCATCCCGTGATCAACTCCTTGATCACATTGTGCACATTATGATGATGTCCTACCGAGTGGGCCCATAGATACCTCTCCGTTTACACGGAGTGACAAATCCCAGTCTCGATTCGTGCCAACCCAACAGACAATTTCGGAGATACCTGTAGTGTACCTTTATAGCCACCCAGTTACATTGTGACGTTTGGCACACCCAAAGCACTCCTACGGTATCCGGGAGTTGCACAATCTCATGGTCTAAGGAAATGATACTTGACATTAGAAAAGCTTTAGCATACGAACTACATGATCTTGTGCCAGGCTTAGGATTGGCTCTTGTCCATCACATCATTCTCCTAATGATGTGATCCCGTTATCAATGACATCCAATGTCCATGGTTAGGCAACTGTAACCATCTATTGATCAACGAGCTAGTCAACTAGAGGCTTACTAGGGACATGGTGTTGTCTATGTATCCACACATGTATCTGAGTTTCCTATCAATACAATTCTAGCATGGATAATAAACGATTATCATGAAAAAGGAAATATAATAATAATCAATTTATTATTGCCTCTAGGGCATATTTCCAACAGTCTCCCACTTGCACTAGAGTCAATAATCCAGTTCACATCGATATGTGATTAACACTCAAGGTCACATCCCCATGTGACTAACACCCAAAGAGTTTACTAGAGTCAATAATCTAGTTCACATTACCATGTGATTAACACTCGATGAGTTCTGGGTTTGATCATGTTATGCTTGTGAGAGATGTTATAGTCAACGGGTTTGAATCTTTCAGATCCGTGTGTGCTTTACAAATCTCTATGTCATCTCCTAGATGCAGCTACCACGTTCTATTTGGAGCTATTCCAAATAACTGTTCTACTATAGGAATCCAGTCTACTACTCAGAATAATCTGGATTAGTGTCAAAGTTTGCATCGGTGTAACCCTTTACGACGAACTCTTTTACCACCTCCATAATCGAGAAAATTCCTTAGTCCACTAGTTACTAAGGATAACTTTGACCGTTGTCCTGTGATCCATTCTTGGATCACTCTTGTACCCCTTGACTGACTCACGGCAAGGCACACTTCAGGTGCGGCACACAGCATAGCATACTGTAGAGAGCCTATGACAAAAGCATAGGGGATGACCTTCGTCCTTCCTCTTTCTTCTGCCGTGGTCGAGCTTTAAGTCTTAACTTCATACCTTACAACTCAGGCAAGAACTCCTTCTTTGACTGATCCATCTTGAACACCTTCAAGATCATGTCAAGGTATGTGCTCATTTGAAAGTACCATTAAGCGTTTTGATCTATCCTTATAGATCTTGATGCTCAATGTTCAAGTAGCTTAATCCAGGCTTTCCATTGAAAAACACTTTTCAAATAACTCTGCATGCTTTCCAGAAATTCTACATCATTTGCGATCAACAATATGTTAACAACATATACTCATCAGAAATTCTATAGTGCTCCCACTCACTTCTTTGGAAATACAAGTTTCTCATAAACTTTGTATACACCCAAAACTTTGATCATCTCATCAAAGCATACATTCCAACTCCGAGATGCTTACTCCAGTCCTTAGAAGGATTGCTGGAGCTTTGCATACTTGTTAGCATCTTTCAGGATTGACAAAACCTTCCGGTTGTATCACATACAACCTTTCCTCAAAAATCGTCGAGGAAACAATGTTTTGACATCCTATCTGCAAGATTTCATAAATAATGCAGTAATTGCTAATATAATTCCAACAGACTCTTAGCATCGCTACGAGTGAGAAAGTCTCATCGCAGTCAACTCCTTGAACTTGTCGGAAAACATCTTAACGACAAGTCGAGCTTTCTTAATGGTGATACTTACCATTATTGTCCGTCTTCCTTTTAAAATCCACATGTACCTAACAGCCTTACGACCATCAAGTAGTTCTTCCAAAGTCTACACTTTGTTTTCATATATGGATCCTCTCTCGGATTATATGGCCTCGAGCCATTTTGGAATCCAGGCCCACCATCGCTTCTCCATAGCTCGTAGGTTCATTGTTGTCTAGCAACATGACTTCCAAGACAGGATTACGTACCACTCTGAAGTAGTACGCATCCTTGTCATCCTATGAGGTTTGGTAGTGACTTGATCTGAAGTTTCATGATCACTATCATAAGCTTCCACTTCAATTGGTGTAGGTGCCACAGGAACAACTTCCTGTGCCCTGCCACACACTAGTTGAAGAGACGGTTCAGTAACCTCATCAAGTCTCCACCATCCTCCCACTCAATTCTTTCGAGAGAAACTTTTCCTCGAGAAAGGACCCGATTCTAGAAACAATCCCTTATTGCTTCCGAATCTGAGACAGGAGGTATGCCCAACTGTTTTGGGTGTCCTATGAAGATGCATTTATCCGCTTTGGGTTCGAGCTTATCAGCCTGAAACTTTTTCACATAAGCGTCGCAGCCCCAAACTTTTAAGAAATGACAGCTTAGGTTTCTCTAAACCATAGTTCATACGGTGTCATCTCATCGGAATTACGTGGTGCCCTATTTAAAGTGAATGTGGTTGTCTCTAATGCCTAACCCATAAACTATCGTGGTAATTCGATAAGAGACATCATGGTATGCATCATATCTAATAGGGTGCAGTTATGATGTTTGGACACACCATCATACTATGGTGTTTTAGGCTGTATTAGTTGTGAAACAATTTCCACAATGTCTTAATTCTGTGCCAAACTCGTAATTCGGACATTCATCTCTATGATCATATCATAGATATTTTATCCTCTTGTCACGACGATCTTTCAACTTCACCCTGAAATTACTTGAACCTTTCAATAATTCAGACTCGTGATTCATCAAGTAAATGTACTCAACATCTACTCAAATCATCTGTGAAGTAATAACGATATCCACTACACGCCTCAACACTCATTGGACTGCACACATCAAAATGTATTACTTCCAACAAGTTGCTTTCTAGTTCCATTTTACTGAAAACGAGGCTTTCAGTCATCTTGCCCATGTGGTATGATTTGCATGTCTCAAGTGATTCAAAATCAAGTGAGCCCAAACAGTCCATTTGCATGGAGTTTCTTCATGCATATACACCAATAGGCATGGTTCGCATGTCTCAAACTTTTCAAAAACGAGTGAGCCCAAAGATCCATCAATATGGAGCTTCTTCATGCGTTTTATACCGATATGACTTACGTGGCAGTGCCACAAGTAGGTGGTACTATCTTATATCTTTTGACATGAACATGTGTATCACTACGATCGAGATTCAATAAACCATTCATTTTAGGTGCAAGACCATTGAAGGTATTATTCAAATAAACAGAGTAACCATTATTCTCCTTAAATGAATAACCGCATTGCGATAGACATAATCCAATCATGTCTATGCTCAACAAACACCAATCTCGATTGTAGAGGGAGCGTGCGATGCTTGATCACATCAAGCTTGGGAAAAACATCCAACATATATCGCCAGCTCACCTTTAGCTAGTCTCCGTTTACTTCGCAGTCTTTTATTTCGAGTTTACTAACACTTAGCAACCGAACCGGTATCTAATACCATGGTGCTACTAGGAGTACTAGTAAAGTACACATTAACACAATGTATATCCAATATACTTCTATCGACCTTGCCAGCCTTCTCATCTACCAAGTATTTAGGGTAATTCTGCTCCAGTGGCTGTTCCTCTTATTACAGAAGCACTTAGTCTCGGGTTTGGGTTCAACCTTGGGTTTCTTCACTAGAGCAGCAACTGAATTGCCGTTTCATGAAGTACCCCTTCTTGCCCTTGCCCTTCTTGAAACTAGTGGTTTCACCAACCATCAACAATTGATGCTCCTTCTTGATTTCTACTTTTATGGTGTCAAACATCGCGAATATCTCAAGGATCATCATATATGTCCCTGATATATTATAGTTCATCACGAAGCTCTAGCAGCTTGGTGGTAATGACTTCGGAGAAACATCACTATCTCATCTGGAAGATCAACTCCCACTCGATTCAAATGATTGTTGTACTCAGACAATCTGAGCATAAGCTCAACAATTGAGCTTTTCTCCGTTAGTTTGCAGGCTAAGAAAATCGTTGGAGGTCTTATACCTCTTGACGTGGGCATGAGCCTGAAATCCCAATTTCAGCCCTCGAAACATCTCATATGTTTCGCGATGTTTCAAAACGTCTTCGGTGCCTCAACTCTAAACCGTTTAACTGAACTATCACGTAGTTATCAAAATGTGTATGTCAGATGGTCGCAACATCCACAGACAACGTTCGAGGTTCAGCACACTGAGCGGTGCATTAAGGACACAAGCCTTCTATGAAGCAATGAGGACAATCCTCAGTTTACGGACCTAGTCCGCATAATTGCTACTATCAACTTTCAACTAATTTTTCTCTAGGAACATATCTAAACAGTAGAACTAAAGCGCGAGCTACGACATAATTTGCAAAATCCTTTTGACTATGTTCAGGATAAACAAGTTCATATTATGAACTCCCACTCAGATAGACATCCCTCTAGTCATCTAAGTGATTACATGATCCGAGTCAACTAGGCCGTGTCCGATCATCACGTGAGACGGACTAGTCAACATCGGTGAACATCTTCATGTTGATCGTATCTTCTATATGACTCATGCTCGACCTTTCGGTCTCTGGTGTTCCGAGGCCATGTCTGTACATGCTAGGCTCGTCAAGTCAACCTAAGTGTTTTGCGTGTGTAAATCTGGCTTACACCCGTTGTATGTGAACGTAAGAATCTATCACACTCGATCATCACGTGGTGCTTCGAAACGACGAACTTTCGCAACGGTGCACAGTTAGGTGGAACACTTTCTTGAAATTTTAATGAGGGATCATCTTATTTACTATCGTCGTTCTAAGCAAATAAGATGTATAAACATGATAAACATCACATGCAATCAAATAATAGTGACATGATATGGCCAATATCATATAGCTCCTTTGATCTCCATCTTGGGGCTCCATGATCATCTTGTCACCGGCATGACACCATGATCTCCATCATCATGATCTCCATCATCGTGTCTTCATGAAGTTGTCTCGCCAACTATTACTTCTACTACTACAGCTAACGGTTAGCAATAAAAGTAAAGTAATTACATGGCGTTGTTCAATGACACGCAGGTCATATAATAAATAAAGACAACTCCTATGGCTCCTGCCGGTTGTCATACTCATCGACATGCAAGTCGTGATTCCTATTACAAGAACATGATCAATCTCATACATCACATATCATTCATCACATTCTTCTTGGCCATATCACATCACATAGCATACCCTGCAAAAACAAGTTAGACGTGCTCTAATTGTTGTTTGCATGTTTTACATGGCTGCTATGGGTTTCTAGCAAGAACGTTTCTTACCTATGCAAAAACCACAACGTGATATGCCAATTGCTATTTACCCTTCATAAGGACCCTTTTCATCGAATCCGATCCGACTAAAGTGGGAGAGACAGACACCCGCTAGCCACCTTATGCAACTAGTGCATGTCAGTCGGTGGAACCAGTCTCACGTAAGAGTACGTGTAAGGTCAGTCCGGGCCGCTTCATCCCACGATGCCGCCGAATCAAGATAAGACTAGTAACGGCAAGTAAATTGACAAAATCAACGCCCACAACTGCTTTGTGTTCTACTCATGCATAGAATCTACGCAATAGACCTAGCTCATGATGCCACTGTTGGGGAACGTAGCAGAAATTCAAAATTTTCCTATGTGTCACCAAGATCTATCTATGGAGAAACCAGCAACGAGGGGAAGGAGAGTGCATCTACATACCCTTGTAGATCGCTAAGCGGAAGCGTTCAAGTGAACGGGGTTGATGGAGTCGTACTCGTCGTGATCCAAATCACCGGAGATCCTAGTGCCGAACGGACGGCACCTCCGCATTCAACACACGTACAGCCCGACGACGTCTCCTACGCCTTGATCCAGCAAGGGGAGAAGGAGACGTTCAGGAAGACTCCATCCAGTAGCAGCACAACGGCGTGGTGGTGCTGGAGGAGCATGGTGATCCAGCAGGGCTTCGCCAAGCACCGCGAGATATGAGGAGAAAGAGAGGTAGGGCTGCGCCAGGGAGAGGTCAAGAACTCATCTGCGGGCAGCCCCCCAAGTGCTCAAGTATATATAGGGGAGAGGGAAGGGGTGCGCCCCACCTAGGGTTCCACCTAGGGGCGGCGGCCAGCCCCAATCCCATCTATGGGTGGCGGCCAAGTGGAGGGGAGAGGGGGAGGCGCACCAGGGTGGGCCTTAGGGCCCATCTGCCCTAGGGTTTGCCCCCCTCCCCTCTTCCTTGCGCCTTGGGCCTTGGTGGGGGGGGGGGGGCGCACCAGCCCACGTGGGGCTGGTCCCCTCCCACACTTGGCCCATGCAGCCCTCCGGGGCTTGTGGCCCCACTTAGTGACCCCCGGGACCCTCCCGGTGGTCCCGGTACATTACCGATAAAACCCGAAACTTTTCCGGTGACCAAAACAGGACTTCCCATATATAAATCTTTACCTCCGGACCATTAACTCCTCATGACGTCCAGGATCTCATCCTGGAATCCGAACAACATTCGGTAACCACATACAAACTTCCTTTATAACCCTAGCGTCATCGAACCTTAAGTGTGTAGACCCTACGGGTTCGGGAGACATGCAGACATGACCGAGATGACTCTTCGGTCAATAACCAACAGCGGGATCTGGATACCCATGTTGGCTCCCACATGTTCCACGATGATCTCATCGGATGAACCACGATGTCAAGGACTTAATCAATCCCGTATGCAATTCCCTTTGTCCATCGGTACGATACTTGCCCGAGATTCGATCGTCGGTATCCCGATACCTTGTTCAATCTCGTTACCGGCAAGTCTCTTTACTCGTTCCGTAACACATCATCCCGTGATCAACTCCTTGATCTCATTGTGCACATTATGATGATGTCCTACCGAGTGGGCCCAGAGATACCTCTCCGTTTACACGGAGTGACAAATCCCAGTCTCAATTCGTGCCAACCCAACAGACACTTTCGGAGATACCTGTAGTGTACCTTTATAGCCACCCAGTTACGTTGTGACGTTTGGCACACCCAAAGCACTCCTACGGTATCCGGGAGTTGCACAATCTCATGGTCTAAGGAAATGATACTTGACATTAGAAAAGCTTTAGCATACGAACTACATGATCTTGTGCTAGGCTTAGGATTGGGTCTTGTCCATCACATCATTCTCCTAATGATGTGATCCCGTTATCAATGACATCCAATGTCCATGGTCAGGAAACTGTAACCATCTATTGATCAACGAGCTAGTCAACTAGAGGCTTACTAGGGACATGGTGTTATCTATGTATCCACACATGTATCTGAGTTTCCTATCAATACAATTCTAGCATGGATAATAAACGATTATCATGAACAAGGAAATATAATAATAATCAATTTATTATTGCCTCTAGGGCATATTTCCAACACAAATCTTCATGGATCACTAGTAGAAAAAGGGCCTATTGTCCCGGTTCGTAAGGGCCTTTTGTCCCGGTTCCTGAACCGGGACTAAAGGGTCGGTACTAATGCCCTGTCCCTTTAGTCCCGGTTCAATCCAGAACCGAGACAGATGGGCCTCCACGTGGCCTATGCACGGAGCCCAGGCAGGAGGGCCTTTTGTCCCGGTTGGTGGCACCAACCGGGACCAATAGGCATCCACGCGTCAGCATTTCTATGGCTGGGGTTTTTGTTTTTTTTGAAGGGGGGGGGGTTTGGGTGTTTTGGGGGGTTAATTTAGGTGTTTCATATATTGTGTTAGCTAGCTATAATTAATAGAGAGAAGTGTCCTCTCTTATGTCCGTGCTTGGTCAACGCTACGTACTATACATACATATAGAGAGGACTAGACACGCTAGCTAGCTAGTAAGCAAACGAAGGAAACAGAAGACCGTCATGAACATATATGCATACAGAGAGAAGTGATATCGACCACCTCTCCTTCTCCGAGAGATTGGTCGAACAACAAGTTCTCGTATATCTATCCGACACTACCGGCTACATATATACAATAATTATCTCTTACAAATATAATCTCCTAACATACGGACTCATGGTCCACATAGTATTCTCCGTCTTCAGCGATCACGTGGTCAAGAAAGAATGCCGCCAATTCCTCTTGAATTGCTCGCATGCGAGCTAGTGCTAGGAGTTCATCCCGCTTCCGAAACATCTAATTTGAAGAAGGGGGTCAATACATATATATATATATGAATGAATGAAACTCAACACAAATGATGGTAATAAAATAAAATTGTGAATGTTGTTATTTACGCACTTCATATTGTTCGTTAGAGTAGCCCCGCTCATAGGTCGTGTGGCGGATGGACTCGCAAACGTAGTATCCACATAAATCATTCCCTTGTTCCTGGCACAACCACTTTACAAGAAATAGAGGTCAATCAAACTGATAAGCAAGAATGCCAAATGGTATTGATGAAACTAGCGCTTGAATCAATAGGAGATGCACGAAACATGCTACTATAGTACTTACTTTCGGGTGTCTAAATTGCAGCTTCTTCGGGAGTCCCGGAGCTTTTTTGGTGAATTTTTTTCCAAACCCTGCTAGACAAAGAAAACAATTACTTGATATATCAGGAAATGAACAAAGTTGCTGATATGGTGGATAATGATCGATTTAACTTACTTCTCGAGCATTTGAGTCATGTTCGCATAGTCCTGGGGATCTTTACATCTTGAGTCTAAGACGGTTACTAGTCCCTGCTCAAGCTTAATCTCTAGGAGAATATAGTGGAAACTGCACACGCATGCATAACTCATCAATTACATTACTATAACCTTGACTAATATATAAGGGAAACCGAATATGCACAAGACAGTAACACTCACTTGAAGTTGTAAGGAAAGAGTATTATATCTTTGTTTTCATTTGTTACCAACGATCGTAGCAAGTTGGCCTCGGTATCTGCGGCATGAAATTTAACCTCAGTTGCATCTATGAGATATGTGTTAATGAACCCAATATCACCGACTTGTCTTTTCTTCAATTCGACGATCTTCAATCTGCATAATATAGTCAGGATAATTATAAATACATGCAATGAAAGAGCTGAGCTATATAGAGAGACTTAATGACAGAAGTAGTACTACTTACAGACAGTAGCAGGTGACCGTTGCTTTATCGAGGGCCAATTGATTGAAAAACTGAAAGAACTCCTCAAATGGAACAGGCAACAGATCAATTCCAACGAGGTCATGCTCCTTTTTAACTCTCACATACAAAGTAATCCTCCCCCCAGACTCTCTGCAGATTTTCAAGTATCAATCATGCAATCTTCGCATCATCGTTGATAGAGATCTTTCATCTTTGACGAGAGGCTTCCCGTACTCGTATCTTTGTATCTGCACCTCCATGAAATCATAATGTACATCGTCGGGCAGGTAGTCTCCAAGATTGCTATAACCGGGCACCATCCTCGGATCATTAGTGACGATGTCGCTAGGCACCTTGAGCGGGGGGCATGATTGCTTCGCTTGTTCGCCGAGCTTGACAATTTGTTTCCCAGCTCGTCATTCTTTCAGCCTTTGATCATTGACAGTACTTCCCGACCACTCCGCTTCGGCAAATTCCTTTCCAATAATGTGCTCATAGTTTCCTTTCGGCGGAGACTTGGGTGGTTTTGTTAGGGCAGCCAGAGTGCGCTTCGCTTTCACCGGATCTACCTTCTCCTCCGGAGGTGGATGTTTCTTTGCTCTCACCCTTTCAAAGAAGTTCCTCACTTCTTCTCGCGTGATCTCGGCGTTCTCCTCCGGGGTCCTCTCGTGGTAACTTCTTTGGAGTCTTCAGAGAAGGACCGAATCTGTATGTCCTCCCACCTCTGGCTGTACTGCTAGACGCCGGCAGAGCAGACGGAGTGGTTATCTTCTTTACTTGCTTACGAGGCGGAGGAGAAGGACTACGACGCGCCGGAGCAGCCGGAGTGGCGGCAGGTCTCTTCCGCCCTTCCTGACGAGGCGGAGAAGGAGGAGGCTGGCTTCTCAGGCGTGCCGGCGCAGGCGGAGAAGGAGGCGGAGTGTCGCCACGCGCCGGAGAAGGAGCCGGCCGAGTGCCCTGATCGTCACTCGCCGGAGGAGGAGGCGGTGGAGGAGGCGGAGTGCACTGACTCGCCGGAGGAGGAGGAGGAGGCGGAGGCGTCTAGTTCGGAAGGTTGATGAGCTCCTTCCGCCATAGGCATGGAGTCTTCAGAGCAGAACCCAGCCGAGTCTCCCCTTCACTGGTAGGGTGGTCAAGCTGGAGGTCCTCAAATCCCTCCGTTATTTCATCCACCATCACCCTAGCATATCCTTCTGGAATCGGCCGACAGTGAAAAGTTGCGCCGGGTTCAGTAGGAAAAACAGAGCCAACAGTCGCCTTGACCTTCATATTAATCCATTGCGTCATAAGGTGGCAATTTTGAGACTCCGTGATAGCATCCACGGGATAGCTAGCAGGAGCCGCTAATACATGCTTCGGCTGAAGCAGCTCGGTGGAAGCCACACTGCTTCTCCGCTGAGATGGCGGGGTAGCTTCGGGGGAAGCTTCGGCAGTTCGTTTGCTGCGATTTGCTTCTCGTTCCTCTATCGCTTGTACCCTAGCGTGCAGCGCCTGCAGTTGGGTCTGCTCCACTTTCTTCCTCCTCTCGTGGCATTTGTAACCGCCTGCATCCGGAAACCCAACCTTCCATGGAATGGAGCCTGGCGTGCCTCGTGTCCGTCCAGGGTGCTCAGGATTCCTGAGGGCCATTGTGAGCTCGCTGTTCTCTCTGTCTGGATCGAACGTCCCTTGCTGCGCTGCTTCGATATAATGTTGAAGCTTCTTGACTGGTATGTCCATTTGATCGTTCGTCCAAATGCACTTCCCTGATACAGGGTCCAAGGTTCCGCCAGCCCCGAAGAACCAATTCCGGCAACGATCTGGCCAGTTAATTGTCTCTGGTTCGATCCCTTTATCAATCAGATCATTCTCAGTCTTGGCCCACTTAGGCCGGGCTACGAGGTAGCCACCTGACCCCGTGCGATGGTGATGCTTCTTCTTCGCAGCATTTTGCTTGTTTGTCGTCGACATCTTCTTACTCTTTTCCGATGTCTTGTGGGCCACAAATGCGGGCCAGTGGTCTCTAATCTTCTCATATCTGCCCTTGAATTCTGGTGTCTCTTTATTTTTGACAAACTTATTCAACTCTTTCTTCCACCTCCTGAATAGTTCTGCCATCCTCTTAAGAGAAAAAGACTTGATTAATTGCTCTTTAACTGGCTTCTCCGGACCATCCTCTGGCGGTAGGGTGAAATTTGACTTCAGCTCAGTCCAAAGATCATTTTTCTGCATATCATTGACATAAGACACCTCAGGGTCTTCTGTAGTCGGCTTTAACCATTGCTGGATGTTGATCGGGATCTTGTCCTTAACCAAAACCCCGCACTGAGCAACAAAATGCGCTCTTTGTCCGGAGGGGTTCAATCGGTTGGCCATCGGACGCGATTGCTATGATCTCAAACTTTTCATGCGAGCTCAACTTTTTCTTCGGGCCTCGTCTCTTTACTGAAGTTGTGCTCGATCCGGAGGGCTAGAAAAAAGAACAAAGACTTAATTAATATGTGTACATACTAAAACAATGAATGCATCAATTAGCTAGTCAGTAGAAGCTTAACTAATATATATACCTGGCCGGACTCGGTTCGGTCACCGGAGACGTCATCACGGTCTCCTTCTTGCACCGGCATTGGGTCACCTGAGCCGTCCTCACGGTCTCCTTCTTGCACCGGCATTAGGTCACCGGAGCCATCATAATCATAGCCAGCTGCTTCCAGACCATCGGTGTCGTTGAGAAACAACGAGCAGATGACATCACTTCCTCGTGCGATTATGTCCCCCAACAACACTTCTTGTACTTCGTCTCGGGCGGTGTCCATAGTTTCTACAAATATTTACAACATGGAAATTATTATTCAAACATGACAGATGGATATATTAGTGGCAAACGTAGAACTAATATTAATTAGTGGCCTCGACGCTGCTTCTCTAGGGTTTGGGGTGGCCTCGACAATGCTTCAAGGATAAAAAAAAGAGGAAGAAGAAAAAAAGAGGAGAAGAAAGAATAGAGGAGTAAGAACTCCTCTATTCTTTCTTCTCCTCTTTTTTTTCTTCTTCTTCCTCTTTTTTTTATCTGGAACGAGGGTCGTCGAGGGTCGCCGAGCGGTAGAGGAAACCCTAAATAGCAAGTATCGTCGATGTGAGATACATGTGGCCGTCGGTGTCGGACACTACATCCACGTCCCACAAGTGACGCGGGTCGACGCCCGCGTCACTTGTGGGACGTGGATGTACTATCCGACACCGACGGCCACATGTATCTCACACCGATGATACTTGCTATTTAGGGTATATCGACCCCCCCTCGTGTTGAAGTTATCAGGAGGTGGTATATATATCGACCCCCCTCGTGTTGAAGTTATCGGGAGGGGGTATATCGACCCCCCCCCTCGTGTTGAAGTTATCGGGAGGGGGTATATCGACCCCCATCGTGTTGAAATTATCGGGAGGGGTATATCAACGACGACAGACCCGATAAAACATAAGAATACGAAGAAGAAATAAAAAGAGGAGAAGAAGAAAGGAATAGAGGAGAAGATCGAAGAAAAAAAGAAGAAAAAAAAGAGGAGAAGAAGAAAGGGATAGAGGAGAAGAATAAAAAATAGAAATATTCTCTTCCTTTTCTTCCTCTCCTCTTCTTCTCCTCTTCCTTTTCTTCCTCTCCTCTTCCTCTCCTTTTTCCTCTTCTTATTTTCCTTTTTCCTCTCCTAAATATATAAAACTTTTCTAGAAATGAAACTAACCTAAAATGTACTAAATCAGAGAACATATATAGATAATCCTTTTCTAAATATTTAAATCCAACTTTTGCATATATGAACATATATACACAGAGAACATACAAACATATATACATTTTTATAAAAAAGCAAAATACAAAATACAAACATATATATGAAAAAAATATGAAAAGAAGAAATATACACAATATATATACTGATATATATATATGTATAATATACACAAAGAAGCAATATACACAATATACACAAGCATATAATATATGAAAAAAACAGGGGAGGGGCGCCGGCCGGACCAACGGAGGGGCAGGGCGACGGCGACGGG
>NC_041390.1:603847969-603848846 GCF_002162155.2 Triticum dicoccoides | reverse complement strand
TGGCACCAACCGGGACTAAAGGGGGGCATTGGTCATGGTTCGCCAATGCCCCCTTTTAGTCCCGGTTGGTGCCACCAACCGGGACCAAAGGCCTGCGCCTGCCAAAGCCGTGGTGCGGTGGGATGTTTAGTCCCACCTCGCTAGCTGAGGAGCGACTGCACCTGTTTATAAGCGCTGCCCCGCCATCTCCATCGAACTCCTCAGAACTGTAGGCCTCTTGGCCTAATCTCACACCGCTATGCCTATGGGCCTGTTGGGCCTTCTGCGGGCCTGAATCCTGGCCCATGGATGAGCTTCTAGTCGTATTCAGGCCGTGGTCGCCTAGTAGGTGGCATT
Organism: Triticum dicoccoides; assembly: GCF_002162155.2. Lineage (NCBI taxonomy): Eukaryota > Viridiplantae > Streptophyta > Magnoliopsida > Poales > Poaceae > Triticum > Triticum dicoccoides. Next base: position 603,848,510 of record NC_041390.1, on the reverse strand, counting down.
TTTTACTATTTATTATTTCATTTCTACTTAGAACTAAATACTTATAGTTTTTCAGTGATTTTTTTCTTTTGGGTCACAAAAATTATAAACTTTCTGTTAGTGCAATTAGTTTTAAAATTTGAATAGTTAAAATTTGAATTTTTTAAAATTTGTGTGAATCACTAGTTTATGAATAACTTTACTATAAAAATTGATTTTTGAGTCATTCTTTTTCCTGCTATTTAATATTACTGTGTTTTATCATTATACTCAATTTGGTAATTTTAGTTAGTCATAACAAATATTATAGGCATTTTTTCTTTTTTGCTATTTATTTTTCATTTCTACTTAGAACAAAATACTTATAGTTTTTAGTGATTTCTTTTTTCTTTTAGGTCACAAAAATTATAAACTTTCTGTTAGTGCCATTAGTTTTCAAATTTGAAAAAACTTTTTTTGTTTTTTTGCTTTTAGTGCCTATTTTTTTCCAGTTTTTTGTTTTGTTTTCTGCATTATTTATTTTCTTTTGTTTTTTGCTTTATTTTTTAATTATTTTTGCTTT
>NC_041390.1:603847108-603847959 GCF_002162155.2 Triticum dicoccoides | reverse complement strand
CAAATTTGAAAACACTCTTTTAGTTTTTTTGTTTTCTTTGTTGCTTTATTTATTTTATTTTGTTTCTACTTACAACAAAATACTTATTGTTGCTATTTTTATTTTTTTCAGTTTTTTGTTTTGTTTTCTGTATTATTTATTTTCTTTTGTTTTTTGCTTTATTTTTTAATTTTTTTGCTTTTAGGTCAGCAAAATTATAAACTTTCTATTAGTGCCATTAATTTTAGAAAAATTATAAATTTTCTGTTAGTGCCATTAGTTTTCAAATTTGAATAGTTAAAATTTGAATTCTTTGAAATTTGTGTGAATCACAAGTTTGTGATTAACTTTACTAAAAAAATGAACATAGATGCACCTATAGAGAAAATTCGACCTAAATTCATAGTTTTCAAATGAACTCTGAAAAAGTTGGCATAGCATACTCGTGTGTTACAAAGTTGGCATGGTATCATCATAATAGTTGCGGGAGAAAGTCTTCACTTTTTCTTTGCTTGTGTCATTTGCTTATTGCGCCGTAACCATGGATAATCTTCATCGTTTATCAGGATGCTTGGGTCAGCCTTGACATTGAAGGGAGGAATTTCATGAAACTTTTTATAATCTTCAGACATGTCTGTCTTGCCCTCCACTCCTAGGATATCCCTTTTTCCTGAAAGAACTATGTGGCGCTTTGGCTCATCGTATGATGTATTCACTTCCTTATCTTTTCTTTTCTCGGTTTGGTAGACATGTCCTTCACATAGATAACCTGTGCCACATCATTGGCTAGGACGAACGGTTCGTCAGTGTATCCAAGATTTTTCAGATCCACTGTTGTCATTCCGTACTGTGGGTCTACCTGTACCCCCCCC
>NC_041390.1:603835987-603846985 GCF_002162155.2 Triticum dicoccoides | reverse complement strand
AGATTGACCCATTTGCACTTAAACAAAGGGACCTTAAAATCATGTCCGTAGTCAAGTTCCCATATGTCCACTATGTAACCATAATATGTGTCCTTTCCGCTCTCGGTTGCTGCATCAAAGCGGACACCGTTGTTTTGGTTGGTGCTCTTTTGATCTTGGGCGATCGTGTAAAATGTATTCCCATTTATCCCGTATCCTTTGTAAGTCAATACAGTCAAAGATGGTCCCCTGGACAACAAGTACAGCTCATCACAAACAGTGTTGTCACCTCTGAGACGTGTTTCCAACCAACTGCTGAAAGTCCTGATGTGTTCACATGTAATCCAGTCGTCGCACTGCTCCGGGTGTTTGGAGCGCAGACTGTTCATGTGTTCATCGACATACGGGGTCACCAAGGTAGAGTTCTGTAGAACTGTGTAGTGTGCTTGAGACCAAGAATATCCGTCCCTGCATATTATTGAGTCACTTCCAAGAGTGCCTTTTCCAGTCAGTCTCCCCTCATACCGCGATTTAGGGAGACCTATCTTCTTAAGGCCAGGAATGAAGTCAACACAAAATCCGATAACATCCTCTGTTTGATGGCCCATGGAGATGCTTCCTTCTGGCCTAGCACGGTTACGGACATATTTCTTTAGGACTCCCATGAACCTCTCAAAGGGGAACATATTGTGTAGAAATACGGGCCCCAGGATGACAATCTCGTCGACTAGATGAACTAGGACATGCGTCATGATATTGAAGAAGGATGGTGGGAACACCAGCTCGAAACTGACAAGACATTGCACCACATCACTCCTTAGCCTTGGTACGATTTCTGGATCGATCACCTTCTGAGAGATTGCATTGAGGAATGCACATAGCTTCACAATGGCTAATCGGACGTTTTCCGGTAGAAGCCCCCTCAATGCAACAGGAAGCAGTTGCGTCATAATCACGTGGCGGTCATGAGACTTTAGGTTCTGAAACTTTTTCTCTGGCATATTTATTATTCCCTTTATATTCGACGAGAAGCCAGTCGTGACCTTCATACTGAGCAGGCATTCAAAGAAGATTTCTTTCTCTTCTTTCGTAAGAGCGTAGCTGGCAGGACCTTTATACTGCTTCGGAGGCATGCCGTCTTTTTCGTGCAAATGTTGCAGGTCCTCCCGTGCCTCAGGTGTATCTTTTGTCTTCCCATACACGCCCAAGAAGCCTAGCAGGTTCACGCAAAGATTCTTCGTCACGTGCATCACGTCGATTGAAGAGCGGACCTCTAGGTCTTTCCAGTAGGGTAGGTCCCAAAATATAGATTTCTTCTTCCACATGGGTGCGTGTCCCTTAGCGTCATTCGGAACAGCTAGTCCGCTGGGACCCTTTCCAAAGATTACGTGTAAATCATTGACCATAGCAAGTACGTGATCACTGGTACGCATGGCGGGCTTCTTCCGGTGATCTGCCTCGCCTTTGAAATGCTTGCCTTTCTTTCGACATTGATGGTTGGTCGGAAGAAATCGACGATGGCCCAGGTACGCATTCTTCCTGCATTTGTCCAGGTATATACTTTCAGTGTCATCTAAACAGTGCATGCATGCGTGGTATCCTTTGTTTGTCTGTCCTAAAAGGTTACTGAGAGCGGGCCAATCGTTGATGGTCACGAACAACAACGCCTTTAGGTTAAATTCGTCTTGTCTGTGCTCATCCCACATATGTACACCATTTCCATTCCACAGCTGTAAAAGTTCTTCAACTAATGGCCTTAGGTACACATCAATGTCGTTGCCGGGTTACTTAGGGCCTTGGATGAGAACTGGCATCATAATGAAGTTCCGCTTCATGCACATCCAAGGAGGAAGGTTATACATACATAGAGTCACGGGCCAGGTGTTTTGATTGCTGCTCTGCTCCCTGAAAGGATTAATGCCATCCGCGCTTAAAGCAAACCATACATTCCTTGGGTCCTTTGCAAACTCATCCCAGTACTTTCTCTCGATTTTTCTCCACTGCGACCCGTCAGCGGGTGCTCTCAACTTCTCGTCTTTCTTCCGGTCCTCACTGTGCCATCGCATCAACTTGGCATGCTCGTCGTTTCTAAACAGACGTTTCAACCGTGGTATTATAGGAGCATACCACATCACCTTCGCAGGAACCCTCTTCCTGGGGGGCTCGCCGTCAATATCACTAGGGTCATCTCGTCTGATCTTATACCGCAATGCACCGCATACCGGGCATGCATTCAGATCCTTGTATGCACCGTGGTAGAGGATGCAGTCATTAGGGCATGCATGTATCTTCTCCACCTCCAATCCTAGAGGGCATACGACCTTCTTTGCTGCGTATGTACTGTCGGGCAATTCGTTATCCTTTGGAAGCTTCTTCTTCAATATTTTCAGTAGCTTCTCAAATCCTTTATCAGCCACATCATTCTCTGCCTTCCACCGCAGCAGTTCCAGTACGATACCGAGCTTTGTGTTGCCATCTACGCGATTGGGGTACAACCCTTTTTTGTGATCCTCTAACATGCGATCGAACTTCAGCTTCTCCTTTTGACTTTCGCATTGCGTCCTTACATCGACAATGACCCGGCGGAGATCATCATCATCGGGCACATCGTCTGGTTCCTCTTGATCTTCAGCAGCTTCACCCGTTGCAGCATCATTGGGCACATCGTCAGGTTCCTCTTGATCTTCACCAGCTCCCCCCGTTGCAGCATCACCGTATTCAGGGGGCACATAGTTGTCATCGTACTCTTCTTCTTCGCCGTCTTCCATCATAACCCCTATTTCTCCGTGCCTCGTCCAAACATTATAGTGTGGCATGAAACCCTTATAAAGCAGGTGGGAGTGAAGGATTTTCCGGTTAGAGTAAGACCTCGTATTCCCGCATTCAGTGCATGGACAACACATAAAACCATTCTGCTTGTTTGCCTCAGCCGCATCGAGAAACTCATGCACGCCCTTAATGTACTCGGAGGTGTGTCTGTCACCGTACATCCATTGCCGGTTCATCTACGTGCGTTATATATAATTAAGTGTCCAAATTAATTGAAGTTCATCATCACATTAAAACCAAAATACATACATAGTTCTCATCAAACAACATATAGCTCTCCAGAGCATCTAATTAATTAAACCATACATTGAAACTATGTAAAACATTTCAATGCGAAAACAAATGCGATCATAATCGCAACCAAGGTAACAATTGATCCAACGGCATAATGATACCAAGCCTCGGTATGAATGGCATATTTTCTAATCTTCAAGCGCATTGCATCCATCTTGATCTTGTGATCATCGACGACATCCGCAACATGCAACTCCAATATCATCTTCTCCTCCTCAATTTTTTTATTTTTTCCTTCAACAAATTATTTTCTTCTTCAACTAAATTTAACCTCTCGACAATAGGGTCGGTTGGAATTTACGATTCACATAATCCTACATAAATAAAATCTATGTCACGTTGGTCGGCATAATTTTCATAAACAATAAATGAACCAATAGTTATAAAGATAATATATATACCACATCCGAATCATAGACAGGACAGGGCCGACGGGGGCGGATACCAAAACCATCGCACTATATAAGATGCAATAATAAAAGTAAGAAAATAATACAAGTATCTATGTAAACATACAAGTAAGAATATTTTTTCCTTTCAAAAAGAACATAAGAACAAGAGGCTCACCACGGTGGTGCCGGCGATGAGCTCGACGCGGGTGATCGACGGCGGTGAAGACGGGGACGGGGCGTGACGGACCGCTAAACCTAGATAAATATTGAGAAAAATGGAGCTTGAAGGTCGAGCTTGGAGAGGAGAAAGCTTAAGTACTGTGGCTCGGGCATTCCATCGAACACCTTGTGTGCATAGGAGGTGAGCTAGAGCACCACCAAGCCCTCTCCCCCTCGGCCAGAAAAAACTGAGCAGTGTGCTCTGCTCTTACGCGAGGGGGTATATATAGGCACCTCATTGGTCCCGGTTGGTGGCATGAACCGGGACTAAAGGGGAGCCTTTGGTCCCGGTTCAAGCCACCAACCGGGACCAATGGTGGTGGGCCAGGAGCGAGGCCATTGGTCCCGGTTCGTCCCACCAACCGGGACCAAAAGGTCCAGACGAACCGGGACCAATGGCCCACATGGCCCGGCCGGCCCCCTGGGCTCACGAACGGGGTCCAATGCCCCCATGGGTCCCGGTTCTAGACTGAACCGGGACTAATGGTCTGACCCGGCCTGGACCGTTGCCCCCTTTTCTACTAGCGATTAAAAGTGTATGTGTTAGTTCCGACAGTTAGTCACTTGTTATTGGCAGATGATAGTTTTCTATTTCTTTGGGCAGATGTGGGGAGTGCAAAACAAACTATTGAGGTTCTAGACATATATTGTAATGATTCAGGTCAGAGAATTAACCTTGAAAATTCATCAATATTTTTCAGTAAGGGGTGCAGGGTTTTTTTGCAATGACTAGTAAAGGATATACTCAATGTCCAATTTGAATCATTGATTGAGAAATATTTGGGAATGCCAACATATATAGGAAGAGATAAAAGTGGAAACTTTAAATATTTAAAAGATAGAATATGGACTTATGTACAAGGATGGATAGAGAAAACGATGTCGGCTGCAGGTAAGGATGTATTGATCAAGCCGGTGGCTTAGGTGATGCCAGTGTTCTCCATTTCCTGTAGGCTTCCCTAAAGGGATGTGTAAACATATAGATACATTGTTCCATAACATTTGGTGGGGAAGCAAGACGGCAAACGGAAAAAACATTTGGTTGCTTGGTCGGAGATGACTAAACCCAGGTATACAGGAGGCATGGGTTTCAGAGACACTTTTCTTACAACATATTTGGCCTCTCGTCGTTCGAAGGTTTGGAGGGCGATGCTTGATGGTCTTGATACTTTAAAACTAGGCCTTATTAGGCGGATCATTAGCGGAGAAGGGACAGATCCATGCGAAGGCAGTTGGGAGCTCCTATTCGGCACTGAAGGTCTCCTGAGGCTCGTGAAAAGAAGAAAAATCTCAGGCTAAACATGGCAAAGCTGGGATTCAAACCACGCATGGTTCCGTCCTTGGACAAAGTATCAGCCGAACAACCACTAGACCGAGAGCACATAGTTGTCTACAAACCTGACACATTGCTATTTAATACTTCTCTTCGTACAACATGAACATAGCCATATAAACCATTTGTAAAAAGAAATCATATATAAATTTTAAAAGTTATAGATTTGCAATAAAAAAGTTCACCCTAGCATGGTAATTTTTTTTGAAAATTTGAAACGGTCATTGAATTCGAAAAAGTTCATCGATTTTGAAAAAAAATTCATCGAATTTTGAAAAAGGTTCATGAATTTGACAAAAGCTCAATGATTTCGAAAAAAGCTCATCAATTTTGAAGAAAAGTCACCAACTTTTAAAAGTTTGTCAATTTAAAAAAATAATCAATTTTGAAAAAAGTTCATTGTTTGTGAAAAAAAATCATCGCTTTTGAAAAAAGTTCATCGATGTTAAAAAAATTACAAATTTGGAAAAAGTTCATCGATATTGGAAAAACGTTCATCACTTTTAAAAAAGTTCAGAGAATTTGAGAAAAAGTTCATCAATATTGAAAAAAAGTTTTTCGACTTTGAAAAAAGCTCATCAAATTTGAAAAAAAAGTTCATCGATTTTTAAAAAAAAGTTCATCAATTTTTTTAAAAAACATCAGATTTAAGAAAAGTTCATCAAGTTTGTAGAAAAAGTTCACGAATTTGAGAAAAGGTCATCGACTTTTAGGAAAAAGGTTCACGCATTTTGAGAAAAGTACCAAAGAAAAAGGAAAAAATAAAACAAAAAAATAAAAGAAAGAAGACAAAAGAAAAGAAGAAAAAGAAGCTGTAAGGCACGTCATGTGAAGCGGTTGGAGTGGTTAATGCAGCCAAATACGAACCACGGCGCCTCAGGTTTGAATCATAGCAGGGGCACCTTTTTGCGGGATTTATAAAATGATACATGGGCTGGCCCATCTCGCTGCGCTTCAGGCGCCCGTTAGCAAAATGGCCTATAACGGGCGCCTGAAGCGCTAAATAGGAAGTGCCAAGGCAATTGGCTGCCCGGTAATGGCTCTTTGCGGACAAGAACTTGGTTATTGGATGGGCCGCCTAGAAAGGTCAATGAGCTGATTAATCATACATCTGCCACATGGAACATAGAAAAATTGGACCAGGTTTTCCTGCGAATGGATGTTGATGTTATGAAAAAATATCGCTTTGAGTAATAGAAATCAATATCTTTTGGCATGCCATTATGATGGTAAAGGATTTTTTTTGGATGGTCAGCATATAGGATGTTTGTCACCACCGGATCGGCTGCAACATTGTATTTGAAGCATGAAAAGAAACAGTGGACATCGCTATGGAAGGTTCATGTCCCAGCAAAGGTTTGTGTTTTTCTATGGAGATTAGCAAAACAATCTATACCAATTGGTGATGTGTTGCACAAAAGGATGATAAGTGTCTGACTTGTGGTCAAGAGGACTCATGGAGACACTCATTTATTGAATGTATGACTTCGAAGTCTGTTTGGGCATTGGCGCCAGAAGGTGTCATGGAAGCAGTAGCATATTCACACGGATGGGAGGCGGGAGAATGGATCTCCTCTTTGATCGATGTTCTTTCCCACCAGCTGCTTGTGGAGACTTTTGTTACATTATGGGATATAGTATGGCGCATGAGGAGAAAGGTGATTTATGAAGATCCTTTTCAGAGCCAGTTGTCCACTAGGTGCTTTGTTCAAAACTTCTTGGAGGAACTTCAAATATGTGAGAAGAAGTAGGTTGCATCTACCTTGGAGTCAAGTTCGCAACGTGAACTCGGGTGGATTCCCCCCTCGGAAGGGTGCATGCATGAAGATGAATGTTGAAACCACGACCGGAAAAAAATGATGTAAAAGGTGTTGCAGGCTTGCAGCCATGGTCAGAAAGAGAGATGGAATCGCGGATCTGAGATACTCGAGGCTCAATCAGTGGTCATGGATACAAATCAAAGGTAGTAAAATTTTAGGCAACTGATATGTAGATGATCTCTTTTTTAGATAAATAGTGTTGCTATCTTTTTTCTTCTTCTGGATAAACAGTTTTGCTATCTATCTATGCTTACATGCCAGCAACGGGCCAGCTTCATCATGGATAAACAGTGTCACTTGTAATTAACCTATTTTACTAACTAGTACTAGTTTCCCATGATCCATCAGGATGAGAAAGGAACCCCGCAGAGAAATAAAAGATGCACACGCAACACTGCGATTGTGCGAAACACAAACAAATGAGCATCACAGAAGTATATACGTACCTAACCTTCATTAGGTACTTCCCCGCAAAAAAGAAAAACTCCATTAGGTACTAATAATCGGTGAAAAATAAATAAGAAACAGGGCAAAGTAATCATGTCAGCTAGCTCCTTGGATCACGGGTGCAATCAAGCCAACTGCTCCCTGCTTCAGCATTGGAGTCGCATCCAGTGCCAATTTAAAAACACCCGTGATAAACCTTAAAGAAAAAGTAGAGGGGTATATTTTGACGATGATTATGTCCCGTCCTTTTATTCTCATGTCAACAGGAAATGTGTTGGAATTTCGCCTGCATATACGCTGTCGAGAGACCGGCCAGGACTGGTCGGTGTCTGCACAAGGTTGATGGCCACTAGAAGACATTCGACACGCAACGGCCCAGCACCTCTGATGGGTCAAGCGTACCGACCCATACGCGTACATGCATGCACCCCTTGCAAAGCTTGAAGAATTTTCTTTTCCTTATTATAATCATTTTGGATTCCAGCGTTAAACCGCCAACGGGATACGTATTGTTGGTTATCCTGTCAATTTGGTTATCAGCACTGTTGTCTTTTCTTGAAAGAAAACTCCTCACCTGGATATTGTCAAGTGTTTCATAAGCATGATACTTTTCTACTCCTACCTGCCAGTCAGGGACGTTCGGAGACGAAAAATAACTTAACAAAAATAGTTGGTTAGTTAGTTGGGATGTATATCTTGGGACTTGGGAGACTGTATCCTGTTCCCTGCGTCTTTAGATAATGACATCCCCGGTCCGTCTCGGAGAGCGACGACCTGATGGCTCCGGCTACGCGGAGCAGACAGCGGTACGTACGTGGTTTGGACTTTGGAGAAGACGGCCGGAACGAATCGATGGATCTGGATAGCATCCATCTCATCCGGCATGAGCTCTGAACCGTCCCACTATCATCAACCCACCATGAGTGGGCACCAAATTGACCGGTAACCATAAGCCGAGGCCCCCCGCTGCTACAGCATCATGCGACGCGCGCATCGTGCCAGCCTAGCTAGTCTTGGTTGTAGCTATGCGATTGTACTTCTTTTTTCATAGAGGGCATTTTTATTAGAGTACTTAGAATGTAGCATAAAGCTGATATCAAGCATGATGATCAATGCACGTCCTTTGTGTAACTAAGATGCACGCAGTCAATCATCAATAATCTGGTAAAAGAAAATAGAAAACATACATCTCAACAACAATAGAGTCACATAAAACCGAAACTATGCCTATGTACAAGGAGATGGTGGACCGATTAAGAGATTATGTTGTCATTCGTGTTGGGTAAAAACATCCCTGGCCACCCGCTCCACCTGAGAGGTGGTTTCACTTTCACACGATCAACGCAAATTCAGAGTGTGGGTTTTTCTTTCCGAACCCGGCTTAGTACCGGCGAAATCTGCCTACTGCCTCATAAACTGGAGTTATGTGTTGCTTTGGGGTCCATGGTTCTGTTTTAAGCTCATATGACGAAAAAGGGCCTCCCCCCATTCTATATTATAAAAGCAACAACCAACCGATACAACCAGCTCGCTGGGGCCGCGGCACAAACAAGCCAAAAAGAATATTAATAAGGAGATAAATAAAGTACATATGTACAGACAAGAGTAAAAATAAATAAGGAAAATGGTCTATTCAATGCCAATTTTGGGCAACATAAGAACTAAATGGTTGATGAAAGTTGTGTATCAACAACATCAAAGATGTGTTTCCATCGAGTTCTATAAAGTTGCAACATTCTTGCTATTCACTCGGTGTTTCAAAAGCATCAAATCTTGCTTGACGAGGAACTTCCATGTGTTAACACTTGGCACTTCATTTTTGAAGAATTTTCAGTTTCTTCGATTCCAAATATTCCAGCATCCTAAAATGATTACATCGAAGGCAATTCCTTTCGCCAGCTTTAGAGAGGTGAAAATGATTTCATCGTAAATTTGGATACCTCTCCTTTTGCTCTGCACTATCTTCGGCCAATATTTTTGAGCAAATATACAGGCCCAGAAAAGATGCAAAGAAGTTTCCTCGGAGTTTTCATTGCAAAAAATACAGTCACAACCCCTATTCAGGAATTCGACGGACTAACCAGTTAACTAGCCGATTAATCCCTACTCGTAGGGTCACCGAGTAGCCGATAAACTGGTAAATTGGTCAATTAATTGATTAACTTGTGGATTAGCATATTAATCCCCTACCCGCCAGCCAACTGAGCACCTACCAGTTAACGATTTCCTAATATAAATCAACACAAAATGTTTTTTTCTTTTCATTTTCTTGTATTGGTCCTGTCATAAAGGAGCAGCCAGCAAACGAATGGCACTTTTCCATGGCCAGTTGAAGATGATATGTGCAATTTGTCTCCCTTTTACAAGGAATAACATGTTCCAGCCCAAGGGTAAACTCATTTATTCATAGCTTGAGGGTTGCATTTTTGAAGGATTAACTCTTTCAGATTAGTACATTGGGTGAAAGGCTTGTGTAGAAATAACGATCTAAAAATTGTCTGCCAAATCTTCAGTTTTGAACATTTCAGCAAAGGAAACTCTCCCCCCACCCGCCTGGGGCATGTTATGCTATGTTCTTAGTTATTTATGAGTCTAATGAACTTTGCAGAAGAAAAAGCAAGCGCCAATTGAACTTGATGTGACCAAATTCTATTTATTTATAGGAAAATCACAAAAACGCACATGAGGCTGCAGTTCGTAAAATAACTATGGAGTGGGTACCTCAAATGTCGTTGAATACATGTATTATTTCTTTATAATTCATTCAGCTTACAAATAATGGTAACTAACATGACTTTTCTATTACACTTAGCAAAATTGATTATATTTTATTTCGTTATAACTTATTCTATCAATATACGATTAATATCAATAGATAACTCCATTACACTTAGCAAAATTAATCACATTTTTTTACTTATTTATAACTTATTCTGTGTGCATGGAGTTGTAACAACTTTGTTTTGACTTTACACATAGCAAAATTAATCACATTTCCTATCATTTTTATAGCTCAATTTATCATCATACCATCCAGAAAGATTAACCATGTAACAATATTGTCGAATATGAAGGTAAACCATTCTTTGTTAAAAAAAACCATCACTATTACGCTTGCACGCAATTTGAATCACATTTTGCACAGATAAATTATTAGTTATTTTATTTTGAAACTTTGCCCTCCAATAACCTTCCATTATGAGGATCCTCTTGTATATAAGAAAATTTCTGAAAGTGGCATAATCACTGGCCCCAGGGAGTCGTTTATACCACTTATGTGAAATATAATTCTTATATTGACATGTTTATTGTTCACTTGAGGTTTTTTAGATATCTTAGCAAAGAGATCTACATTGTCTAGTCTAACAAATATCTTGATAGTGGGTTCTAGAGTATATAATTACCGATCGCATGCGTAAGTAGCCAATTATAGATATTTTTACAATCATTTGTTCTCGAATAGTTGGAATCACTTGTTTACTAGTTCTCTTATCGACAAATGCCTATCTTTTTTATTATAGTGCAAATAACTGTGCTTGCAACCAAAACCATTGTGCTCGAGTGTGATATCCCTAAGGTGATTGAGAATTTGAAAAAAATGCATGTGTGAAGGTTAGTGCTTACTAAAGTGTGCAAATAAACATGACTACATGACCGGCTTTGGGCCTAGGCAGGAAGGATGATC
>NC_041390.1:603817747-603835576 GCF_002162155.2 Triticum dicoccoides | reverse complement strand
GGGGGGAGGGGGCACATATATACATTTCTCAATCATTGGTAACCATCATACATGTGCCCAACCGGTTGGAGCCCCAAGCCCATGAGGAAAAAGAACATCCCGGCAGGCTAGTAGGAAAAGAAAGGATAAAAGGAAATTCAGTTTAGGAGGAGAAGCAATCGACTATGGCAAAGGTGAACGACAGTTCGTGTTTCATGATCTACATCGACCATCTCCGTCGATTTGTCTCATTGATCACAATGCCAAACACCAGTGCCTCGCTTCCTCCTCTAGGACCTGACTCCCCACATCACGTTTGCAGGACCGCGACTCCGTAATGTGAGGCTGAATAATGTCAAGGGGAGGGGGGCGTGGATCAAGGGTGGCTGGGCTTCCCCATTGCCCACAAGATGCAGATTGGATACTTCTTGACATTCAAGGTCCTGATCCATGATGCTTTCAATGTCACCATCTTCGACTGTTCATGAGCAGAGGTGGTCATTAAGGACAGTCAACACGAGCCAACTCTTGCCATGATCGAAGAGTAATGTTGTTTAATGTTGTTAGTTAGTATTGCTTCTACTATTATGCCTATGACTATGTGTTTGTAACTTCACCACTCAAAGAAGAGGTTACCACACTGCATGTCTTGCACGTAACCAATGGACTAATTTGGCATCGAGGGAGCATATAGCCATGCAGCCAAACACCATGTTGTGTTTCTGCTCTAGTCTTCATGGGCAACCAAACGATGTGCAAAACATGGTCCAGATGTTGTATTAGCTCAGCCGGGCTTGGTTCGTGGGAACCTCAAAATGGTTGCCACACCATGGAGCCATCAGGCTTGAAAGAAGCGAGCACATGAGTCATTGCCCACAGGGATATTTGTAGCAGCAGCAAAAAAGCGTCGTCATCTCGGTCACAGGGAGTAGGGGAGCCAATCCATGGCATGTTCTGGTCTCGCCACTCGAGCCATTTCCACCTATAAGTCACAGCGCCCTTCCAAACATCTTTAGATCAATCACACCGAGACCCCCAAGGCCTTTCGAGCGACATACCGTGGACCAGTTGACCAACGTAATGCCCTTGTCTGCCTTTGGCCGAATCTTAAGAGACCAATTTGATGTTTTAGATGTAAGTATATTTTTTATAGACTTGGTAAAATTTCAATTAGTTTAACTTGAGACAATCCCAAAACTTCAATTATTTCGAAATGGTGGTATCTAGTAGTCATTATCAGTTCCAGCGTTAAACAGCCAACAATGAGGATAGGGCTCGTTGGTTATCCTCTCAATTTGTTTGTGAGCAATGTTGCTCCTGCCTTTTCTTCAAAGAAATTAAAACGCCTCATCTAAACATCATCAAGTGTTTCATCAGCATAATACTTTTCTACCTGCGTGCTAGCTAGGGACTTCAGAGACGAGAAATAAACACACATATATAGTCTTGTTAGAGCATCTACACCAGTTGGCATATCCGAGCCCCTATACACCCATGGACGCGTCCGAACATGCCCGCTGGCAGTGAGCGGACAGTCCTCATTTCCCCCTATCCACAACCGCAGTCTGCATATCTGAATACCCGATTTCATACAATACATGCAACAACATAGATCAACATCAAGATCGAACGAGAAATATAGATAGACTGTTTCATCGGACATAGTTCATCGGACACAAAAGACATTGTTCGCCGGATTCTACAAAATACAAAATGTTCATATAGCTAGATAGACGATGAGGGGAGGCGGATATCACCATTTCAGGCCCTTGCCCTTGTGGTCACCGGCACGACGGTCCCTCTCCTCCGTGTACGTGTCCATGGCGGGAGGATTGTCATAATTGTTTGTGTTGGTGTTGCTGCTCTTCCACACCGATGAGATGTAGCCGGGAAGGCGGCAGATGGCGTGGACCTGCTCCTTTGCGTGGAGGGCCTCCTTGGCCATGGCAGATTCTTTCTCCCCCACGAAGCCCTCCGAACCTTCGAGCCCGAGCCCGAGCGCCTTTGCATTTTTGTGACGGAGGCACCCGGCATCCGGAGTGAATAGCAAAAAACTACCACATTACGGGATATCGTTCCGAAAAACTACCGCTTTTTATAATTTTTCAAAAAACTACCACAAAAGTGGTTGGCTGTTCCAAAAAACCCAAGTGGCTGAACGGTTAAGTTTTAACTGGGGTTATGACATGTGGGGCCCACCTGTCAGGGTTTGTCGGCCACAGTGCTCACGGCGCACGGGTGACGGCCGTTAGGGCGCATGGTCAAGACGGATCCGGCCCACCCTCACTCTGTCTTCCCCCTCTCTGTCTCCCTCTCTCTCACGCACGCCTCCCTCTCTGATGGCGGCGGCCGAAAAACCAGGCGATGGCGGCCATTCAACGAGTGGAGGTGGAAGGGCGGATGGAGGCGACAAGTTCTCATAGGTTGATAACTGGCTGGGGAGCGGTAGCTTCGCAACCCAGCCGGTGGCGCCGCCGCCGCCGTAGCGGACACCACAGGCTGCAGCTCTGATGCAGGCTCCTATGCCATAGGCTACACCGCCGTCGCCTGATGATTGCCAGTTCTCGCTTGAGTACAGAGCAGCGAGGTCTCTTGCTAGCGCTGTGCAGGAAGATCCGACCAACTCCCAGCACTGGGCCTCTGCATTTGGAGGGGTGGAGTAAGTTCTTTTTTTCTCTTATGAGCTCCTTCAATAGTTTATGCATTTCTACTTGTTCATTTCAAACAACATAACATAATTTAGTTAGTTTTGTGACCAAACCCTAGGTTGATGCTGCTGTGATTCATCTTAGAACATGAACATGCACTGAATAAAAGTTGAGCAAACACTCTGTGGCATATTTTGGATGCAATAGTATCACTTAGCACTAAAGGATTAGTTAGATTTAGTAGAAATGCATGGTGGATTCAGAGAAGCATTTGTTGGATTCAGATTCCTTATTGTACTTTATAGTTAGTGTGCATTGAATTTTGTAGCAAAAACACTTAGTTAGTTGGGATTTTCAAATAACATATTATGTAATGCAGGCTGGATGATGATATTTGGGAGGTTAGGCTGCATTTCCAGGGAAAAGATAACATGGAAAGGAGGTTTTCTATTTCAGACATCACTTTTCTAAACTTGATAGCACTTTACTGAGACTGAAGGCTATGGGTCAGATGACTACATGTATTGGGTAAAAGAACAAGGGATTGGACAGGAATGTTTATTGCTTCTGGACAGTCAAGATGCAGTTGAAGAAATGATAGACCACCCAGATTTCACAGTGCTCAATATCATTGTTTCCAAGGCAAATGAAGATAGAGATATTGAATCCAAGGCAAATGACTGGATCACCTTGCCACCATGCAATATCTGCAATGCAGAAGATAAAAGTTCACCCAAAAGATTATGTGCATCCATTCTTTAAGAAGCCAATGTATAAGGCTGCATACCAGCACATCATCTACCCTATCCCTGGTCCTGAATTCTGGCCCAACACCAACACACCAGACATAGAACCACCAGGTTTTAGGGAGAAGAAAGGCAAGAAGCAGACAGCTAGGAGAAAGGGTGAATTTGAGGTGCCAGCTCCAAAGGATACATCAAGGATGGGCACAATAACATGCAGTAACTGTGGTCTACAAGGCCACATGTGGACAATGTGTGGATACAGACTTAAGGCCAAGTTTATGACAAGGAAAAACAACCACCAGGTAACTAAGCCAATTCAACAAGGAAAATCTGCTACTTGTTTTTAATGCATACATCTTGTGAGTTGCAACTTGTTTTTAATTTTAGGAAAACAGGGAATCCTACCCAACAACTTCAGCACCAACCAGGCCACCTCCAGCTAGGGCCACATCATCAGGTCCAGCTCCAGCTTTAGGTCCAGCTCCAGCTTCAGGTCCTGCTCCAGCTTCAGGACCAGTTAGGGGCAGGAAACCAGCAACAACTTCAACAAGGGCAACCACATCTACTGCAGTTTCAATAGGTGGATCAAGAAAGAGAAAGAACCCACCACCTGCTTCAGCACCAGCCAACAACACCAGGTCAAGTGCATCATCTCCAGCAAAGAACACCAGATCATCAAGAGTTGCAAGAGGTTTCAATGCTCCAAGGACAACATCAACATCAGGTCAAGCTGATGTTGGTTCTAAGAGGAAGAGGAAGGCCCCAAGCAAATTTGCTTTGTATTTCATAGCCAGTGGCAACCATTGAATGTGTTGCACTCAACTATGCTTTATGCCTTGAACTCTGCTTGTTAGGCATGCTTGCTATCTGTGTTATTTGCAGTGAACTCTGTTTTCATTTGAACAATTAAGTTATGTGGTTTGTGTTTGAACTGCTTGGAACAATTAAGTCATCTACTATCAAGCTCTATTTTGATTTGATATGTCCTAGGTTATGAATTGTTTCATATGAAATTATTTCTTATGCTGATCATTGTTATGTAAATCAAGTGATTTATTTTGTTGATAATTGATTGATATGATTAGGTCAATTTGGTCACTTTGGGGGGGGGGGGATTTAGGCCAAAGTGGCTATCTAGGACCAAAACCTAACATATCAAAGCTAAAACATCAAGATTTGCCCATCTAGGCACCAAACCCTAAGAGATCAAACCTAAAACAATAAGATTTGGCCATATGACCAAACCATAACATATCTAACTTAAAACATCAAGATGACCAGATCAATTCATTCATACATACAAATATAGATAAAAAATTCACTCATAAATTGCATCATAGACAGATTGATTCATCACATAGATAGATAATTCAACATTTTTCTTTCACTAGCTTCATACATTGCACTGCATCATAGACTACTTGATTCATCACATACATAACTCATTCAACATTGTTCTTACACCAACTTCAAACATCACATAGATAGAAAGACAGATCTCGGAACACAAAAACATAACAGCAGCATCATGGGTACAGAATCCTAGTCCACCTCTGCCTAGTGACCTGAAAAGGATGGAAATTTGCCCTCCTCCTTGCCCAGTAGATGATATCATCATCACTAGGGTTGGAGCCAGGGGAATGCCTCCAGGAACTGATCTATGTCCTTGTGGTTGCGTGCTGCAAGGATCATCTCAGCAAGTTGCCTTCTCGCCCTCCTCCTGTCATCTTTGAGCCTGTCTTTCCTGGGCACCTCTTCTTCTCCATCTATGACCTCTCCAGGATCCATCTCTTCCTGGGATTCTAGGGTTTCTTTGGCGGCTGGGGGGTGGAGAAGGGTGGGGATGGGGGGATTGACTGCGGTTTCACCCAAGGGGTGGGCTTTATAGACTACTAATGGTTGGTGGTAGGTAGGTGGAGTAATAAAACAGCCTAGTCTAGGCCCACAATAAAACAACCCAGTCTAGGTGGAGCAATAAAATAGCCCAATAATAAAACAACCTAAAGAAATAAAACAGTTCTTCACTGCATTACTTAAGATAGATAGGTTCTTAACAGTACAATAACATAAGCCAGACTTATTAATGGTTCTCCACCACTCTAGTTACCATAACTTAAACAGTTCATATAGGACTGCACAATATACTCCTACCATCATCTTGCAAGGCTTGTTATATGTGTAGGCCACCTTACTTACTTAACCACCATTGTCCAAATCTTCAAGCCTTCGGTATGGCCTTGATTTTCTCAAGCTTTTCCTTGCTCCCATGGCCAGCATTCAGCAGATCATCAACTACTTTCTCAAGCTCTGTCTTCTCTTGTGCAAGAAGATCCTTCTCCACCTTTATCTCTTTCATTGCCTTCCTGGTGTTGTGAATTATGTCTGCCTGGGCCTGAAGGATACACCTCTGTTCTTTTGCTAGCCTTAGCTTCTCCATATTCATCTCCAGCTCTAGCTCTTCCTTCTGCTTCTCAAATTTCTCAGCATCCATTGCTTTCTGGTAGTCAATCTTGCCAACACCATCCTGCCAGTCAAACATCTTGCTAACATCATCAACCATTTTAGGATACTCAGTGCAGAGATGATCATAGTCCTTCTTCAACTTGGCAACCTCATCCTCATATGCATGCTTGTCTTGAATCCTTCCAAGGTTTTGCTCATGGAACATTTCCCACAACTCGATGAGCCAGTTCTTAAGTACATCAGGCCATGCAGGATCAACCCACTGAACTACACCACAATTCACACCTCCCTGTAGTTTGATCAGAGAACACATACTTCAGAAAATTCTTAAATTCAGTTCTAACTTCAATTCAAAAAGAGGATTGGTACACAAGGAGGACATGCAACCATAAATTCAGTACTAAATTCAGTTCAAACAGAGTTAATGTACAAATCCAGTAACCACTAGGCATAACTAAAACCACTAAGCATAACTGATTCCACTAGGCATAACTGAATCTAGACATTAACTGAATCCACTAGGCATAACTGAATCCACCCAGCATACTCAATTACTCACCTGAATAGGGCATCCATAGAACCTCCTCCCGGTGTTAGCACCTTCAAAAGCAACACACTTCCTAGGCTTCATATCGTGTAGAGTACACCTGGCAACTTCCTCCATGGGAGCACCACACCAGAGTGGCTCAGGGATGGTGTCAAGTGTGTCCTACATGCAGTAAAAGGTAGATCAGAACGAATGCATCAACTAGTTCAACTTCAGTCAAGCTTTGCCTTGCTCAAGGTCAGATCAGACATCACAGTGCCATCCATACCCTAGATCAAAACTAATAGATAACCAAACCAAACAAATCCATCCATACAAATAGGCAGCTCATCAACCCTCATTCCCAAATCGATTCAACCCTAACCCTAACCCTAGATATTGACAGAGAGGAAGAGGATGAGGCTTACAAAGTACTCCATGTCCATCAGGTTGCCCCCCATGCTGTCGTCGGAACTCTCATCCCCATCATTCCAAGAAGGCATCCTGGCCGGCGACGAGGAACTGAGGTGGTCGGCGACGATGGCCAGCTCGGCCAGGGGAAACAGAGCGGGGGGGAGAGTGAGAGTGAGTGAGCGCGAGGGAGACAGAGTGAGGGCCGGATCTGTTTTTACCTGGTCGGGACGGCCCGTGCGCCCTAACGGCCGTCACCCGCGTGCCGTGAGCACTGGGGCCGACAAAACCCTGATGAGCGGGCTGATGAAGCTATGTACCTAGGGTAGGGTCATGGATCTATCCAACATACCCTCCCCAAGGACATCTCTACAAAGAATCAGAAGCAGTCGAAGAGAAAACATCATCCACTCGACCATGAAGATGTCCTCACTCGACTTCCTTGAAGACACCCGACCACCTCGAAGACACTCGACCACCAGAAGATGAGAAGCCCTCCACTCTGCAACGGTTGTGACTCAAACCATAGCTTTATGGGCATTTATAACACTTTATTGTAGACGTTACCAGTAACGCCCCACCTTTATGAACATTGAACCCTGTGTAACGGAGGGGAGCTGGGGTCCTGGCGCACTCTATATAAGCCACCCCTCCTCTGGGACAAGGGTTCACACTTTTGTAAACTCACACACACACATATAATCCAGTCGACCGCCTCAGGGAACTGAGACATAGGGCTGTTACTTCCTCTGAGAAGGGCCTGAACTCGTAAAACTCGTGTGTACAACTACTCCATAGCTAGGATCTTGCCTCCTCATACTTACCCCCCATTCTACTGTCAGTCTCAGATCCACGACAGTTGGCGCCCACCGTGGGGCAGGTGTCTAAGCGACTGTCGGCGTTCTGGGAACGGGGGTCCCCAGACTTGCTTGCCTGCGGCCTGTGGCGTGGCTCAAGTGGGGGCCTAGCGCGGCCCATCTTCATCAGCTCAAGCTCAAAGACCCTCGCGAGGGGCCAAGCCTCACAGGGCAGACGACAGGAAGCTTCCTCAGAGGCAGCCTCATCAGGCAGGCTCACAAGGAGGCGGAGAGATCAAGGCAGGGGTACCTCGCGAGGAACCCGTGATGCAAGCCATGACGATCGAGACCAGGCGGGCGCCAGGTGGGCGCTGACCAGCGCAGTGTCCTTGTTTCCCCTTTGGTGCAAAGGGGGCAAGCACAGGCCAAGGCATCAGGTAAAGGTTACCATTCTGGTGCAACGAGACCAAGACCAGCCGGACGGCAGGACGGAGGTCACCGTGGAGCCCAAGATGGCGTCATCGCCAGTGCTTTTGGCAGCCGAAGACCACCTTTGGTCAGGATAACTTGTACTAGATGTTCCCCTTCGAAATGGCCAATTGTTGGCGCCCTTCCCACTCATTATTTGGGGAGAGGCCCAGGACCTCTATAAATAGAGCTAGCCACCACAGAGGAGAGAAGGGCTAGACATCTAGAGATCCCCAGAGACATCTAGACACCCCAAGAACATCGAGAGATCTGGTAGAACCCTAGCAGAGAGAGAGAGAGAGGGAGGCGATGAACTCACCCTAGCAGTTCATCGCACCAACTCAAGAACACCTCTCGCGAGGCTGTTCTTCCCTTGTACTGTCCATCATCAGCCCCAGAGGCAATCCACCACACCACACACTGGAGTAGGGTATTACACCACAACGGTGGCCGGAACCAGTATAAACCTCGTGTCTTTTGTGTTGCTCATCATTTTCATCTTAGTTCGCACGAGAGGATCAGACGTAGATCGGTAGGGGAGAGATCTCCGCGCGCACCCGAGTGTTCGAACCTCAAGGGTCTATCGGAACCCCAAACCCGACATTTGGCGCACCAGGTAGGGGTGCGCCGGAATCTTCCTTCCGCTGTTCGCGTGTGATCTTCCGTCATGTCCATGGCTGACGCTCGTCGCGCTCGTGCCGAGCGCTGGGCTGCTCACGTCGCTCGTGTCGCCCAAACAGCGCCCGTCGGCGGCCCCCCTCGTTGTTCCCCGTCGCGCGCCGCCAATGCCGCCACCGGCTCGGCGGGGAACGAGCAGCAGGCCTCGTCCCAGCACCCCTCGGTGCGGCGGGATGGCCGCACCGCCACCACGTTGCTGACTCCAGCTGGCTCATTGTCCCACGCCCGTTGCGCGCCCATGGATGTGCACGCCTCACTGCTCTTGGCGCGGGAGCTCCTGCACTATCGCCCCGTCGACGACCTCTACAAGGGCTGGCTCACCCGCATCACCGAGCTCGTCAGTACCGCAGGGGGCTCCCCCTTGCGGCCCTCTCGCTGCCTCGCCCTCTGTCCCGTGCAGGGGGCGAGGATCAGGAGGCGCCTTCGCCGCCTCCTCCCCAAGAAGGTGCCTTGGCTCCTTGGCGCGCAGCCCCAGGGCGAGACCCTCCACGTCCGGCGCCAGCTCAGCAAGAAAGGAGCTGCTAGGAGATCCCACGTCCCCGGGAAGGTGCTCGCGCGCTCCGAGCGCCGACGCGCCAAGATCGCGCCCCAGTGCATCCACGACAAAACCATGCGCTGCTCCCAGTGGCGGCGCATGGCGACCCGCAAGAATGAGTCCAGCACCAGCAAGGGGCGCCGGTGGCCACGGCGGGCTGCCTCGCCTTCACCTCCGAGCTGCGCGGCGTCACATGGCCAGGCAAGTTCAAGCCTGACCTCCCTCCCCGCTATGATGGCACAGCGGACCCTGCGGAGTTCCTGCAGCTCTATGAGCTGGGCATCGTAGCCGCCAACGGAGACGAGAAGGTCATGGCAAATTGGTTTCCCATGGCGCTCAAGGATGGCGCCCGCACCTGGCTCCTGAACCTGGTGCCCGGCACGATCTCCTCCTGGAGCGAGATGCGCACCCGCTTCATCGCCAACTTCCAGGGCACTTGCGATCGGCCCCCGGCCGTGAGCGACCTGCGCCGCATCAAGCAACAACCAGGAGAAACCCTGCAAAAGTACATCCAGCACTTCAACTACGCTCGCCTCAAGATCCCCAAGGTGACTGAAGAAGCCATCATCTCAGCCTTCTCCGATGGCGTGCGCGACGTCAAGATGAAGGACGAGCTAGCAATCCATGAAGACCTGTGCACATCCCTGGAGCTGTTCAATTTGGCGACCAAGTGCGCCAGGGCTGAGGAAGGGTGTCTCTCCCTTCTCGAGCTCCCGGCAGCCGACCCAAAAGAAAAGAAGCTCAAGGCCAAGGACGTGAAGCACAAGGGGTCTGCCGTGCTAGCAGCGGAACCGGACACCAAGCGAGGCAGGGATCAGCCTGGGTCATCTAAGGGCGGACGGTACTGCGTGTACCACGACCTCCACACCCACAACACCAATGAATGTCAAGAGCTCAGAGCTGTGCGAGATGGGCGAATCGGCCGATGACCAGAGCGCCATGACAGGGGCTATGGCCGAGGAGGAGGAAGAGGCAGTGGACGATGGGAAGACCGTGGCCTTCGCCAGGGATGGCGTGACCGCCCTCGCGAGGACCACTAGCAGGACCAGCCTCGCGAGGGAGGCTGGAGGGACCAGCCTCGTGAGGACCGTCCCCACGGCAACGCAGGCCTCCCTCCTCTGCCGCCTCCACCGAGGAGGAACGAAGACCAACACCAAGACGATGGGGCTGGGGGCTTCCAAGAGCCGCATGCAATTGCTTGCATCCTGGGCGGCGCCCAGACCCCAGCCTCACAGCGCATCTTCAAGCAGTTTGCTCGTGAGGTGAATGCAGTCCTTCCCAAGCTTGAGGCCACGCGCCCTCTTAGGTGGTCTTCATGCGCGATCACATTCAGTTCTGCAGACCAGCTCAAGTGTGCGGCAACGTCCGGAGTCATCCCGATGCTTTGCTCCCCAGTCATCAGCAACGTGCAGGTCACCAGGACCCTCATCGATGGTGGAGCAGGACTCAACGTCCTGTCCGTCGAGACGTTCGACAATCTCCAAGTGCCATACGACCAGCTTCAGCCGACCAAGCCTTTCTCAGGAGTCACCGATGGTTCCACTGTTCCAATTGGGCAGGTTCGCCTTCCGGTCACCTTCGGGCAACACAACAACTACCGCACCGAGCTCATCGACTTCGACGTCGCTCACATCCGCCTGCCGTACAACGCCATCCTCGGGTACCCAGCCCTAGCCAAGTTTATGGCAGTGACTCACCATGGTTACAATGTCCTCAAGATGCCAGGAAGTAGTTGAGTCATCACCGTACCCTGTGAAGAAAGGGACGCAGTGTGCTCGCTTGAGCGTGCGTTCCAAGCCGCAGCAATCGAAGACCCAGATCGCAGGAGCGGGAGGCCTCCCGAGGCGACCCTCAAGAAGAAGAAGACCTCACCTGGCCAGAGCCACAAGGAAGCAGGCACCTCCGGAGGTATTGTGTCAGGATTCGCGCCCGATCAGGGAGCGCCGCCCTCTCGCGCATAGGAAGGCGCGCCCGGTGCCCTCCTCAGGCAGGGCTCGGGGGCTCTCTCTTGGAGGCTCTCTCTTGGAGAGCCACCGACCTTGCCAAGGTCGCGGGGGAGGCGCTCGGGCACCACTTGGAGGGGTGCTTCCTGGCACGCTTCCCTCAGAAAGGTACAAGTCAAAGGAGACAAAACCCTCAGGAGTTCATCGCAAGGAACACCCAAGAGCTACAAGAGTCCAGAGTCATGCACGGCAGCCACCGCTTGCCTGCCGTGGCCCCACATCCAGGCGAGGATGGAGGACTGCGCGTCTACGTCGACGTACCAGGGCTCAACCGAGCTGCGTCCCAGGAGTGTCTATGGCCTTCGGCCGTAGGGCACTGCGTGGGACCACCCCACAGCTACGTTCGCATGCCCTTCGGCCTGCCGAGCGCGGTCGCCGCACATCAGCGCCTGTTGAGGAGCATTCTGGAGGCTCAGGAGGTCAGACATCACGCGGTCCTGGCGGAGGTGGCGATGGTCCCCGAAGACCTGCACGTGCCACCAGAGCCTCCCGAGGCCCCTAGGCCTGGGGGCTCATGAGGGCCGACATCTTCACCATGCATCGCTCACTTCCTCAGCATCACTTCATCTTCAACAGCACCAGGTGACATCTTTCAGAGTTCTACTTTCAGCTGGGAGCGCCCACAGGGCTGCACCATTCCCAGGCCGCATGGGTCCGTCCCCGCGGCATGTATCCATTTTGTTTATGCTCTTTATTTACCTTGTTGGGGGCGCCCCTTGGGCTGCATCATCCCCACGCCGCTCGGGCCCGACCCAGCGGCGGTTGCTTTTACCTGCGCTTGCTTGAAATTGGATTTCCTCCTATGTGCTTAACATACCTGACCTAATCACCTGCTTGATCGACGCCTATTTGAAGAGCCGCTCGCTCTGGCAAGGCGCGTGTGCACGGGTCCGTCCCTGCAGCGTTGGTAAACCTGAGTGGTCGAGCTCTGGCCGCGGCAACCCCGCACGTCGCCACCTCACCAGGCCCTCAGTGCCCTGACCGCTTCCTCGGAGTGACCATAGGTTGGCCGGCGACCGTAACGACAGGCCTTGTTTCTCCTCATGATTGGTGTGCAGGACCTACTCCAGGAGCAACATTGGGGGCATCGTGAGCTCTCTCTCCCTCTCTTCGGCACAGACCGCTTGCATGTTAAAAGGGGGGGTACCTGAGCATCGTGACTCATGGGCTCCTACTGGCTCTCCAGCCCTCACCCCTTGGCCTTGACCCACGGCATCGCGACCTGCCATACCAGCGGCGGCTGAGCTCGCTCGAGGGCTGGGACCTGAGGACGTAGAGCGTTAAGGAAAGTGCGGGGGAGTGGGAGGAAGCTCGCGAGGGCCTAACCCAGCAGTGCCTCGACCACCGCCTCTCGGGCCAGGCGCCTCTCCGAGGAACTATGCCAGACACACAAGATAAGTTGCGCCGTCACAAAAGCTAGACCAACTCAGCGCTAAATCCCCGCCCAGTGCAACTCTATCACAGCGACGCTACCTTCCTTTCTCGCCCAGCAAGGATTGCTTGAGCGCTAAAGGGGACCTCCCGAGCATCGCGACTCGGGGGCTCTTACCGGACCTCGGGCCGCTCACCTCCTGGCCTTGACCACGGCATCGCGACCTGGCATACCAGCGACGGCTGAAGCTTGCCTGGGGACTGGGACCTGTCAGCGTAGAGCGCCAAGTCCTCGTGAGGATAGAAAGGGGGAGCTTAGCCGGAACAGAACAGACACTACTAGGAAAAGGGCTATAGATAGGATTGATACTAATGGCGCACCAGGGAAGCAGTGCGCCACTACTATATACTAATGGCGCACCTGTTGGTGATGCGCCATTAGTGTGGAAGACACTAATGGCGCACCAGAAACAGGGTGTGCCACTAGTATTAATTTTTTTCCATTTTTCCATACATACTAATGGCGCATCAGGTAGACAATGCACCATTACTAGTTCTAACTAGTAATCGCACACCTGGCAGAGAGTGCGCCATTACTGTAATTTTTTTCTTATTCTTTTTTTTTTGCAAAACTACTAATGGCGCACCGTTTCACAGTGCGCCATTACTAGTTTAAACTAGTAATGGCGCACTATTAGACTGTGCGCCATTAGTATATATATTTATATTTTTTACTTTTTTGCAAAACTTCTAATGGCGCACCACCTGCAGGTGCGCCATTAGTAACCAGAGTTACTAATGGCGCATTTCCTTGTGGTGCGCCATTAGTAACCTGGGACCCCAACAAGATATTTTGGACAGCCCCACACCTACCCACTCACTTTCCCCACTTCATTCCCTCCACCTCCTTCTCCAAGATTTCGGCTGCCTCCTCCCCTCACCTCATTTGCACCATAGATTCATCAAAATTAAGTGGTGAAATTACCTTTTTTTGATAGATAAGTAAGGGGGAAGCTATCTTCATGATGTAGATCTACTTTTTTTCTCCCTAGCTCGCTCCAACAATGTGCACATGCACTTTTTGTGGCCTAGCTAGATCTATGTATGTTTGTGGTGTTGCATGTGTTTGTGGTGTTGCATATATGTTTGTGTTTGAAGGTACCGGTATTTGAAATGCGATAGTTGCCAATATTTTGCCGGAATGTTTTGATTCATTTCTATTTTGGCGAGAATTTTGGCACTATGCATTCTTTTTGGTACTATTTTTAGGGAAGGTCATGCCAAATTTTTTCTTGGTTCTAAAATATCATTTTGCTCTACCCCGCAGGCGACCATGGTCCGCATGATGACTGAAGGCATCGTGAATAGGTTTTTGAGCTCCACGAAGGCCGAGATGCTTCAAAAGAACGAGACGGAGATAAGATGTCCGTGTCGAAGATGCAAGCTGAAGAGCCTTATTGTGGACCCGGATTCCGGGCAGGTGCGGGACCACCTGCTCTTGCGTGGTTTCATGGATGGCTATCGGTGGCAAGGTGATGAAGATGACTATGAAGTCGTCCATGGCCGGGGCCGGGCAAGAAATGAGGAAGGGCAACAAGACAAGTACCACCGCGGCAAGGGCCAGCGAGAAGACGAAGAATCTCCAGGACATGATCACGACGGTGATGCTGTACACGGTCATCATGTAGAAGATGTCGTACATGATGATGAGGAAGATCAAGACGAAGGGCATGATCATGAAGATGAAGATGCCGGAGCAGACGACGATGGAGGCTGGGTGCAGGACCCTCATATTCAAGAGCTGCTTCTCAAGCAGACGGATAACGCAAGAGCTGCCGCCCGAGAGAAAGCCAAGCTGGATCAACTGGAGATAGACGCGGTTACTCCATTGTATGAAGGATGCAGGCCTGAGGATACCCGCCTGAAAGTAACGCTCATGGCTCTGGAGATGAAGGTAAAACACAAAATGACTGACGCATGCTTCGATGAGAACATGTCATTCTGGCACGAACGTCTTCCCAAGGGGAACAAGTGCCCGACCAGTTTCGAGGAGGCGAAGAAAATCATGTGTCCTCTGGATTTACCGCACGTGAAATACCATGTGTGCATGAACAATTGTATCATTTATCGGGAAGATCACGGGGAGTCTACCATATGTCCGGTGTGCGGCGTCACTCGATACAAGAAGAGGAAGAAAGCTCCTCGAAAATCGGTGTGGTACTTTCCGATCACTCCTCGTCTGCAGCGGTATTTCGCGGACCCTAAGGTAGCAAAGCTCCTGCGTTGGCACGCGGATAGGGAGGAGAAGAAGCGGGAAGATGACAGAAATGATCCAGAGATAAATAAAAAAGACAAGATGCTGAGTCACCCTAAGGATGCGAGCCAGTGGCAAGCGTTGAACTTTGAATACCCAGAATTTGGGAAGGATCCAAGGGACATCGTGCTGGGCGCAAGCAGCGATGGAGTCAATCCATTTGGCAGCCAGAGAAGCACACATAGCACCTGGCCTGTGTTTGTGTGGATGTACAACCTTCCCCCCTGGTTGTGCATGAAGAGGAAGTACATTCACATGAGTATGCTAATTGAAGGGACAAAACAATCAGGGAACGACATCAATCTGTATCTAGGGCTGCTGAAGGAGGAGCTAGACACGCTGTGGAAAACGCCAGCCAATACGTGGGATGCCGCAGAGAAAGAATATTTCCCTATGAGAGCCGCACTGCTCACGACGGTGCATGACTATCTCGGTTACGGATATCTCGCGGGGCAGGTAGTCCACGGATTTTCTGGATGCGTAAGGTGCATGGATGACACAATATATCGCCAGCTAGATAGAGATCCCGGGTCTTCGAAAACCGTGTTCATGGGACATCGAAGGTGGCTTTGCGACGATGACCCATGGAGGAAACGCAAGGATCTGTTCGATGGTGAAACCGAACCCCGAAAATGACCGTGTACAAGGAGCAGCGGGGAAATAGACGAGCTGTTGAAAAATTGGAAAGACTGCCCACTGTCGGGAAAGAAGCAAAAGGCGCCAGAGCCGGGAAAGAAGCGAAAGGCGCCAGAGCCGCTGCTGAAGGTATGGAAAACGAGGTCTGTTTTCTAGGACTTGCCGTACTGGAAGATCCACCGTGTGCCTCACAGCCTTGATGTCATGCATATCACGAAGAACGTGTGCAAGAGTCTGCTTGGTACCCTGCTCAACATGCCAGAGAGGACCAAAGATGGGCCGAAAGCAAGGGCAGACTTGAAATCAATGGGCATCAGGCAGGAGCTTCACGCTAATGATGATAATGATGATGATGATGATGATGATGATGATGATGATGATGATGATGATGAGGCGAAGTAGGACACAGAAAGTCGTCGCAAAGGCAAAAAGGCCAAGAAGACCGGAAATTACTACCCTCCCGCGTGCTTCACTCTAAGTCAGGAGGAGATCGAGCAGTTTTTCACCTGCCTCCTAGGAGTAAAACTTCCTTACGGTTACGCGGGGAAGATAAGCAGATACCTAGACCCAGCGAAGCAAAAGTTCAGCGGAATGAAGTCTCACGACTGTCACGTGCTGATGACGCAGATACTTCCAGTTGCAATCCGTGGGATCATGGACGCGCGCGTCCATGAAACGCTATTTGGCCTATGCAACTTTTTCGACGTCATCTCTCGGAAGTCGATTGGCGTGAGGCAACTCAGAAGGCTATAGGAAGAGATCGTGGTGATACTATGCGAGCTTGAGATGTACTTCCCGCCCGCATTCTTCGACGTTATGGTGCATCTGCTGGTCCATATCGTGGAGGATATCATCCAACTCGGGCTGACGTTCCTGCACAGCATGATGCCGTTCTAAAGGATGAATGGCGTCATTAAAGGATACGTTTGCAACATGTCACGTCCAGTGGGAAGTATAGCCAGGGGCTTTCTGACCGAAGAGTGCATCTCCTACTGCACGAATTATCTAGGCATCGAGAACCCCGTTGGTCTGCCCGTCAACAGGCACCTCGGCAGGCTCGCTGGATGGGGTCACCGTGAGGGTCGCCGCGAAATGCATGTCGACTTCGAGGGTTGACTCGCCGACTTTGAAAGAGCAAACCTAGTCGCGCTACAACACATAGACGTGGTCGATCCTTGGGTGGTAGAGCACAAAACCTTTATTGACAAGACGTACAATGACCGAGGCCAACAGAGGACGGACGGAGATATACTCAAAGAGCACAACTCATGTTTCACGCGTTGGTTCAAGCAGAAGCTTCTGTCGTACCCTTTACATGAGGATTCTTCCGCGGAAGAACAACTCATATTCGCCTTGTCACAGGGCGCCGAGCATAACCTGATGACCTATGAGGCGTACGATATCAACGGCTACACATTCTACACCGAGGACAAGGACATGAAGATCGATGGTTATCAGAACTCCGGGGTAACGATGGAATCCACACCGGTAACGACAAGGACAGATACTACGGAAGGATCGAGGAGATCTGGGAGCTGAGCTACGCTGGAGAGAAGGTCCCGATGTTCCGTGTCAGATGGGCCAAGAGCGTCCTAAAAGAAGACCGGTATTTCACCACCATGGTTATACCCGAAGCCAAATCCAAGACCGCGGGCGCAAACGTCACCGCGAAAAATGAGCCATGGGTACTGGCTTCACAAGTGGACCAATGCTTCTTCATTACCGATCCGTCAAAGCCCAGTCGTGTTGTCGTGAGGAGAGGCAAAAGGAAGATCATCGGAATGGATGGAGTAGCCAATGAGCAAGACTTCGACAAGTATGGCGACCCGAAGATCGAACATGACGACGACGATGAAGTAGCAGCATACACCACAAGAAGAAGCAGGACCACCCTACCTAAAGGACGCCCGTTCCACAGAAGAACTCCATTTGCGAAAAAGAAGGGCAAGAAGATTGTGAACACATAGCTAGCTAAGATCGATTGTATTTAAATTGTAGCCTTCATTTCTCGGGCAATTTTTGATATCATGAATATTTTTGTATTCAATATGAAAAAATATTTCTCGGGCCTACAGAAGATCGATTGTATTCAATATGAAAATATATTGAATATTCATGAGGACACTCGATCTCGATCCCCCTCCCTCTCGATAGCTATCCCCCTCGCCAGATCCCCCTCGCCACCGAGCACCCCCCGCACCCCCCCCCCGCTCCACCGCCGCCGACGACACCCCGCACCTTCCCCCGGCCTGCT
>NC_041390.1:603804235-603816841 GCF_002162155.2 Triticum dicoccoides | reverse complement strand
CCACCCCGCCGCCGCCGACCGCACGGGGTGCAGGACGAGGACCGCCGCTGACCCGCAACCGTCTCGCCGCCGCCCGTAAGCCCCCTCCTCCTCCGCCCGTCCTCCTCCGCCCGTAAGCTCCCTCCCCCTCGACTCCCATCTCTGCTCCTCCCTCCTTGCCCTCTCCCTCTCTGCTCAATCCCCTCTCTTCTCTGTCTCCACCTTTTGTTCTTGCCTGTGAGGTGTTTGATTGAATGCCAATTCAAACGATTGATGCAGCCGCGTCCACTGGAGCACCACGACCGTGTCTGTGACCTTGTCTCTGCTCCGCCGCCGTCTACGACCTCGTCTACGACCGCGTCCATCAGGGTGAGTTCTAGTCTAAAACTCTCAATGCTCAAGTCTGGAAGCATCATGGATTCAAGTGTTAGCTAGCTAGATGATAAGAGGGATGCATGAGAAGCTAGCTACACTGCCATGAACTTTGTTTTTCCTTTTGACAAACACTCTTGTTAACATCAGGAATTAAAAATGCAACATAGAACAAGATATATAGATAGCTGAAACAAAGAGGTGTGCTTTGAAAGAAAAAAATGTGCACCTGCAAGTGAGACTTGACATGTGCCAAGCTAGTAAACAAAATCTGTATATGTACATACTCTCATAAGGTTCTAAGAGATTTTATGATAAGCTTGATGTTCCTTGTCGTTGACTTATCACTGTTAAACAGAGACCTCTGAGCTGATACTCTGCATGTATGCACACAAACAATAATCCTGTAGACAAAAAAATGCCATGATCCATACAGTATAAATTCCATGATGCATAGGCTATATTTGCCATGGGAGATGGCAATTTTGTTAGATCATGATCCAGAGATTAAAAAAATGCATAGACTATAATTTCCTGGCATGATCAATAGAATAAAAATGTAGAATAAAAAATGCCATGATCCATACACTATAATTTTCATGATGCATAGACTATATTTGCCATGGCCCGGTGCAAAAGAAATTTGCCATGTTGCAAAAAGAAAAGAAATTTGCCATGGTGCATATAGTAAAAACAATGCCATGATCTGTAAAATACATTTGTCATTCTTTCTGTGTTTGTACAGACTTGCTAAACTATTGATGATTTTTTGTTGGGAGACATATTATATCTGGAATGGAAGCTCACATAAGTTGAGCTGATTTTTGTCCATATGAAAGCAGAGGACCATATGGTCTGTGGCTGGGTTTTGTCTCCGACCATTGTGTCGTGATGAATTTGCAGGTACCCCGAGAGGCCCTTGAGTTTGCTGGAATGTCGATTAACTTCCATTCCGGCAAATTCGGGTACTCCATATGTCCTATTTTCAGCAAAGGTCATGCTGAAATTTTCCGTGAATTTTAGCATGACTTTGCTAAAAATAGGACATATGGGGTACTTGCGACTAATGCATGGGCCGGGGTATCTTAGTACTTAGTTAAGTAGGATCAACTGCCGCGCCATTCTTGCTGCATTAAACCATAGGTGGCAATAGAGCCAAGTGATTAGTGCCAACTGATTAGGCCCAACCTAGGGTGCCTCGGCATCGATAAACCCTAAATGATGAAAACTTAACTTGGCTGCCCCGGATGCCTCGGTGTCGATGAGAACCTAAATGATGTACGCTTAGGCTTTTAGGGTGCCTCGGCATCGACAAACCCTAAATGATGAAAGTTTAGGCTTTTAGGGTGCCTCGGTGTCGACAAACCCTAAATGATGAGACCATGATCTTGTTCCTTGACAATAACCAACTTTTTGACCAAACTTTTTTCCTATTTAGAGCGAAACATGGCCCACAACGATGAGGCCAGTGGTTCGGGCGGCAAGCAATTCTGGGAGCTGTCCAAGGATGTGTCATCATCATCATCGGACGATGAAAGTCTCCCGGCGGAGTGCGACTGGTGCCACGACAATCGAGGTCTGTGCGACATGCCTCACCTGGACGATGATCGGCGCTTCAACATTAAGCTCGAGGAGACCTTCGAAGTTGAAACGGTACAGAACGACGACAAGTGTTATTTTCATAATTAAGCATGACTTCAACTATTTCAACGTGTAATTTTCATATTTTACAATTCGAGTATAGCTTATCCCATGCCATGCAAGACGCTATGTCTTGGAGAGGATGGATTTTGAAGACCATGAAATTTCTGAAACAAAGAAAATTCACCTAAGGACTCATCACGATGTGGACTTTGAAGTAAATCTATATAATTCTGAGAGCATAACCCATTTTGGTTGCAAAAATTGGGAAGCATTTTGCAAGACGTATGGTTTTGATGAGGGTATACTTATCACCATGGATCTTGGTAATCCTGACATCAACCAAGACAATATGGACATTTGGGTCCTTGTTGATACGCCTCCAGTTCTACTGCTATGTGAGTTTCTCAAACATAGTTATTAGCTAATTTATATTGTTTATTTCAAAATAGTTGACAACTTATTTCCATTGACAGCTTATTTTTATTGTTCAAAGAATGTGCGGGAGATGGTAGACAAAACCTACTACACCGATGGCTCCGAATTAACAACTTACAAGGAGAAAAATCATCTGGTCGGATTTTGTACTGACATTGAAAATTACATTATCCACAAACAAACTCCTCAACATTATGGTAAATACGTGCCACTAGTGCATGTGTTCAACTACGGTAACTACCATGGAGATACCCTGGTAAGATTTTTACTATTACGACATCCATGCATCTTTTGCATACTTCTAAAACTAGTACATCATTGCTAACTATGAAGTTATTACTATGTTTTTCAACAGATAATCCCAGAGAATTGTGTGCCTCATATGATGTATCTGAAAGGTAGTGTTAATGTTTTGAACATACAGCCAGGTCGTCCTACGAATCTCAACTGTCCTTACCAGATTTCTAAAAGAAGTGGAGACATGAAAATCAAAGGATGGAAAAAATGTATGGACAGTCGTAAGGAGCTTCTTGGAAGCAAAAGGAAGCGAAGCGCAAGAATTGGAGACAGGATGTTCTCCATTCTCCATAATGGAGAGTCAGGGTCTATATTGTTTTATGCTATTTTAGCTTAAATAGGGTATTTAGGTCCTGCCTAATACTGATGATCATGTGCTGATGAACAATTAAGTAGGGTTGGTTCGAAGACTATCAAGATGATGATCGTATGACTTGTTATGAATAACGAGTAGAAGTTGTATGATGATGATTAGTAGGACTTGTTAGGATTAGTATTACTTCCGACAAACTCGATACTCGCGGTCTTGAGACATGTAATGTTTTATCTTTGTTCGGTCTTTTGAATTCGGAGACTAATATGATGAATTGTATTCGGAGACTAATCTTCTATTGTATTCGATGAATCTGATGTTGCTGTCTATATTCTGTCTAATAATATATTTTATAACCTGCGCAAAAATCAGAAAAGGAAAAAAACCAAATATTCATACTAATGGCGCATCACCACCAGGTGCGCCATTAATATGCCAAAGGATACTAATGGCGCATCAACAGAGAATGCGCCATTAGTATGACAAAGCCATGCTTACCTATGGCCCCACGGGAGGCACACTAATGGCGCATGCTGTTACATACTAATGGCGCACTAGCTGGTGCGCCATCAGTATACCAGATACTAATGGCGCACCAGTGGTGCGCCATTAGTAAAAATTACTAATGGCGTGCTACTAATGGCGCACCGGTGATGCGCCATTAGTAGGCAAAACCGGTGCGCCATTAGTAGGCCTTTTCCTAGTAGTGAGACACCTCACGCTAATTCATATTAAGGATATAGTAATTACAAAAGCACGGCAGACGCCTTACATACCCCCGCAGGGCATTGCTTTAATTCCTTGCAGGGAACAAAAGGTGCTAACCCTAAGGAACGCTACTTGCTAGCACCTCCCCAGGCGACGCCATCATCAACAGTGGGCAGCCCAGCGCCGGCGCCAACCCCATCCAGATCAGTGGCATCGGCGGCCCGAGGCAGCTGCCTCACTCCGAGCGCGGCGCGAGCTCGGAGGCTCGTAGCTGTCGTCGCTCGTCTCCGGGGTCGCGAGGAGTTCGGGGGAGCTGCTGAAGCCCGCAGTCCCTCCGCTGCTGCCTGAGGAGCTGCAGGAGGACCAACGGGCGGGGCTGGTCCTCGCCAGTTCGTCACCACTGCCGCTTCCCTTGGGGCAGCATTCCAGCCGGCATCCTTCTGCATCAAAGACCTTGAAGAACATCAAGGAGGCACCGTCGTATTCAAGATGGATCACCAAGGCGCCGTCTGCGCGACAGACCCGGGGAATCTCACCAGCCCCGGGTCATGAAGACCTTGCCCGGACCGACGACCACGACCTCCGCTCCGGTTGCAGGGGTGCCATAGTCGGTGTGCTGCAGCCAGAGCTCCAGGGCCCTGCTCGGCGGCATCTCGAAGGCGAAGGACTGAGGAAGGTGGATCCACGAAGTTGGAGGCATGGCGGCGTGAAGCACAAGCTCGCGAGAGGAGCGCTCCGCGTGGACTCCAGGGGGGACGACGCGCACCACTGTGACTCGCCGGCGTCGGCAGCGACGCTGTCGGTGTTGCTCGGCGCCCTCCCCCCTGGGGCCTACAACGCGGGCGTGCAAGGGCAGCGGAAACCCAGGCGGCGGCCGCTTGTACCACAGCCTCGACACCACCTGCCAGGCGCCTTCGTCTCGGTGGCAACGGATTGGCTGCTTCTTCGGCGGGAGGGGGTGAGGACCCTCTCTAGGGGCCTTTCCCTTCTCCTCAGCTGAAAACCAGTGGATCGGTGCCATTGGCGCAAGAGGAAGCAAGGATAAGGAATAAGAAGAGGAGGAGTGACAGAAAGGGGTGACCGGCAAAGCTCACGCGGCCCCGTACTTATAGCCGGGGAAGGCCAACCGCCGAGCACCATGACCTCAGGTAATCATGACCCATATCTTTGCATGCAGGGACTTGTCAAGTCGTGCAGTTACTGAGGCGTCGTGGGAAGTGCAGACGCCTGCGCCCACTCCCAATCAACCGCCACGCGGCGCCCAAGGCCGCAGGCTGTTAGGGCCCACGGCGCTTCGCGCTTACCCCTTCGCTTCTCTGCTAAGCCAAGCCTGCGCGCGCCTTGGGCCCGGGGGCTACTGTCGGCGTTCTGGGAACGGGGGTCCCCAGACTTGCCTGCCTGCGACCTGCGGCGTGGCTCAAGCGGGGGCCCAACGCGGCCCATCTTCATCAGCTCAAGCTCAAAGACCCTCGCGAGGGGCCAAGCCTCGCGGGGCGGACGACAGGAAGCTTCCTCAGAGGCAGCCTCATCAGGCAGGCTCGCGAGGAGGCGGAGAGATCAAGGCAGGGGTACCTCGCGAGGAACCCGTGGCGCAAGCCATGACGATCGAGACCAGGCGGGCGTCAGGTGGGCGCCGGCCAGCGCAGTGTCCTTGTTTCCCCTTTAGTGCAAAGGGGGCAAGCACAGGCCAAGGCATCAGGCAAAGGTTGCCATTCCGGTGCAACAAGACCAAGACCAGCCAGATGGTAGGACAGAGCTCATTGTGGAGCCCAAGATGGCATCATCGCCAGTGCTTTTGGTAGACGAAGACCACCTTTGGTCAGGATAACTTGTACTAGATGTTCCCCTTCGAAATGGCCAATTGTTGGCACCCTTCCCGCTCATTATTTAGGGAGAGGCCCAGGGCCTTTATAAATAGAGCTAGCCACCATAGAGGAGAGAAGGGCTAGACATCTAGAGATCCCCAGAGACATCTAGACACCCCAAGAACATCGAGAGATCTGGTAGAACCCTAGCAGAGAGAGAGAGAGAGAGGCGATGAACTCACCCTAGCAGTTCATCGCACCAACTCAAGAACACCTCTCACGAGGCTGTTCTTCCCTTGTACTGTCCATCATCAGCCCTAGAGGCAATCCACCACACCACACACTGGAGTAGCGTATTACACCACAACGGTGGCCCGAACCAGTATAAACCTCTTGTCTCTTGTGTTGTTCATCATTTTCATCTTAGTTCGCATGAGAGGATCAGACATAGATCGGTAGGGGAGAGATCTCCGAGCGCACCCCAGTGTTCGAACCTCAAGGGTCTGCCGGATCCCCAAACCCGACAGCGACTTGTTGGAGAAGTTGCAATTTTTCCGATCCCCTTCATCATGGTTCCAGGTGGAGGTTTGGCTGAGGGCTGCGAGATCCGTCTCGGCGCGCTCGTGTTTGTCGCCGACGACTCCGCTTGGCTCCAGGAGGCACCACTCAATGCCGACGCGCTCCCCGCTCGCGGGGCGGTGCATTTTCGCGCATGCGTCCGCGGTGTCCTCCTGCAGCAACCGTCGACCTAGTACCAGTCGACTCCAGCAGCTTTCCCCCTCCCTGCGACCCGCCGGAGCAAGCGCACCGGTCGGTCGAGGCTTCAGCGGTGGGTGAAGCATGCGGTAGCCCGCCAATGGGCCACCCCTCAAGTCGCGGCGATCGAGCCCGACGAATCTCTCTACGGCCTGTTCGATCTGTCGACTGGCTCCGGAGAGACCGCATCTGAGTGCGGCAGCAGTGACTCGGCGGCGGAAGTCCTGATGGTCAATGGACCATGCAGTCCTCCTGGCTTCAATCGTGAAGACGGAGTTGACGGGAACGGCGATCCGTCGCGCGTTCACGAGGAGTACCGCCCGAACCTCTCTCCTCGCAACAGAGGGAAGAGCTTCGTCGCCGGAACATGGATGCCCTGCACACTCCTATAGTTGGAGAAACCCCCGAGGCCCAGGCCTTGGAGCAAGCGCGCTTGGCCAATCTGGCTGAGCGCACTCGACTGGAGAACCTCCAGCGCGCACTCGACGATCGCGCTCGACAACGTGCTCCTGAGTCCAGTCGACGCCAACTTTTTCCACCTCCAACTCAGGTATACCGAACCCCGATCCAGAATCTAGCTGCTGCTGCCCAGATAGCAGAGTCGATCCAACCCTCCCAGACAGTGTCGAGGTCTGGTGCAGATCCGAGCCTTGCTCCGTGCGGCGGGAGAGCAGAATACAGTTGTATCTCAGTCCTGAGATAGGATCCACAGCAGATCCATGATGGCAGACACAGTTCAGTCAGCCCATAGCCCAAGATCGCCTCCGAGGCGTGAGGGACGTGGGGATCGACGAGATCAGTACAGAAACCGAGAGCAGTATGACCGCCGAGTCGATCGTGATGATCGCCGTCGAGTGCCCACGCCTCCCCCGAGGAGCGGGTCGTACGTGCCTCGGCAGCATGAAGACATACGCCCTCACAGTGTTGGGCGAGGTATTCCAATCGACCCCAGGGAGCCAGGCTTTGATGCGAGATCT
This sequence comes from Triticum dicoccoides, assembly GCF_002162155.2. Classification (NCBI taxonomy): domain Eukaryota; kingdom Viridiplantae; phylum Streptophyta; class Magnoliopsida; order Poales; family Poaceae; genus Triticum; species Triticum dicoccoides. The sequence goes on along the minus strand of NC_041390.1, from coordinate 603,809,555 downwards.
ATTCTCGTGCAGGGCTTGGTCGACAGAAACAGAGCTCACCGGGAGGGCCATGATGGAGGTCCACAAACCAGCAACAGGGTGCATGTCGCTGGTCCAGAGTGCTTCAGCAGAGCTATTAGAGCTGTGGTGATTCCCCCCAACTTCAGGTTGGCGTCTGGAATTAGTAAGTTCACCGGGGAGTCCAAGCCTGACACTTGGCTTGAAGACTACCGAGTGGCTTTCCAGATTAGTGGCGGCAATGATGAAGTGGCCATGAAACACCTTCCTCTGATGTTAGAGGGCTCGGCTAGAGCGTGGCTGAATCAGTTAGCACCTGGCAGCATCTATACTTGGGAAGATCTCGCCCGAGTGTTTGTCAGAACATTCGAGGGCACTTGCAAACGACCAGCAGGTTTGACAAAGTTGCAGCGTTGTGTTCAGAAGCCGAATGAAACTTTGAGGGATTATATCTAGAGATGGATCACCTACACCACACGGTAGAAGATGTGTCAGATCATCAGGCAATTTGAGCTTTTAAGGAAGGAGTCAGGTATAGGGAGTTGAATATGAAATTCAGCCGGACAGGAAATATGACTCTGGCTCGGATGATGGAAATTTCCAACAAGTATGCCAATGGTGAAGAAGAAGAGCGACTCTGGAGCGGCAAGCACAAAGCAGTTGCCCACGAAGCCGGAGAAGGAAACTCCAGTCGGAAACAGAAGCGCAAGGCCGAGCCAGCTGCTCCGGGTGAAGCCTTGGCTGTGGTTCAAGGAAAGTTCAAGGGGAAGCCCAAAGGGCCATGGAACCCCAAGAAAGTAAAATATCAAGATGGGAATGACGTGTTGGATTTGCCGTGCCATATCCACACCAAAAAGGATGAAGAAGGCAACTTCATTTACCCAAAGCACACCACTCGGCAGTGTCGCCTCCTAATCCAGCAGTTCCGAGAGAAACAGCCCAAGGAGAAAGAGAAAGAAGCAGACAAGGCTGAGGATGAGGGTGAGGATGATGATGGTTATCCCCACGTGAATTCCACTCTGATGATTTTTGCTGATGTTGAGAGCAAAAGTCGATTGAAAGTTATCAACAGGGGAGTGAACATGGTCGCTCCGGCGACACCCAGTTACTTGAAGTGGTCACAGACTGCCATTGCATTCGACCAGTCTGATCATCCAGCGCACATTGCCACCCCTGGGAGGCAAGCACTGGTGGTCGACCCGGTGGTCGAAGGAACTCGACTGACAAAGGTCCTGATGGATGGTGGCAGTGGTCTGAATATACTGTATGCAGAAACGTTGAAAGGAATGGGCATTCTGATGTCCAGACTCAGTGAAAGCCATATGAGTTTCCATGGGGTCATTCCAGGTAAGAAGGCTGCATCCCTTGGTCAGATTGCACTCGACGTGGTTTTTGATGATTCCAAAAATTACCGCAAAGAAAAGTTGACGTTTGAAATTGTGGATTTCCAGAGTGCTTATCATGCAATTCTGGGCAGGCCAGCTTATGCATGATTTATGGCTCGACCATGTTTACCTCAAACTGAAGATGCCTGGTCCCAGAGGAGTGATAACTATCTCTGGTAATCGGAAGAAGGCAGAAGAGTGCTTCCAGAAGGGCTCAAAGATCGCCGACGCCCAGATGGCCGTGGTAGAATTGCAAGAATACCAGAAAAATGCAGATCCGAGTGACTTGCTGCGAGACAAGAAGCCAGCCACAGATTCAACATTCCAGTCGTCTGGTGAAACGAAGTTGATTCACATTCACCCGACAGATCCCAATGCTGCTCCGACTCACATTTCAACCTCACTCGACTCCAAATAGGAAGAAGTGCTCATCCAGTTCCTCCGTGAGAACTGGGACATCTTTGCATGGAAGCCTTCTGACATGCCGAGTGTTCCCAGGGGACTGGCTGAGCATCGTTTGAGAGTCGACCCGAAGGTAAAACCAGTTAAAGAGCATCTTCGACGGTCCGCCGTCCAGAAAAGAAAGGCAATAGGTGAAGAGGTGGCTCGGCTTTTGGCAGTTGAGTTTATCCGAGAGATTTATCACTCCGAGTGGTTAGCCAATGTTGTCATGGTCCCAAAGAAAGACGACTCACTTCGTATGTGTGTGTATTGATTTCAAGCATATCAATCGGGCCTGCCCGAAAGATCACTTCCCTCTCCCTCGCATCGATTAGATAGTCGACTCGACTGCAGGGTGCGAGCGTTTTCCTTTTTAGACGCCTATTCCGGGTACCACCAGATCCGTGTGTACGGGCCCGACGAAATAAAGACAACTTTTATCACCCCGTTTGGGTGCTTCTGTTATGTCACAATGCCATTCGGTTTGAAGAACGTCGGAGCCACATTCATGAGGATGATTCAGAAGTGCCTGCTCACTCAGATCAGTCGAAATGTGGAAGCATACATGGATGACATTGTGGTCAAGTCACGCAAAGGTTCCGACCTACTGACTGACCTTGCTGAAACCTTTGCCAACCTCAGAAGATATGATATCAAGCTCAATCCATCAAAGTGCACGTTTGGAGTTCCAGGCGGAAAGTTACTCGGTTTTCTTGTTTCCGAATGAGGAATCGATGCTAACCCAGAGAAAGTAGGCGCTATACTCCAAATGAAGCGCCCTGTGCGTGTGCATGATGTCCAGAAGCTTACTGGTTGCTTGGCCGCCCTAGGTGAAAAGGCGCTGCCTCTTTACCGACTGATGAAGAAATCAGACAAGTTCGAGTGGACCCTAGAAGCTAATGTAGCATTTGCAGAGCTAAAAGCCCTGCTTTCCACCCAGCTGGTGCTTGCTGCTCCAATCAGCAAAGAGCCTCTACTGCTTTATATAGCAGCCACTGGACAAGTCGTTAGTACAGTACTTACGGTCGAGCGGGAAGAAGGAAAAGCTTATAAGGTTCAACACCCAGTTTATTATATTTCTGAAGTCCTGACCCCGTCAAAGCAGAGATATCCTCATTATCAGAAGCTTGTCTATGGAATTTACATGACCACGAAGAAGGTTGCACACTATTTCTCGGATCACTCTGTTACAGTCGTCAGCGACGCTCCATTGTCAGAGATTCTGCACAACAGAGATGCAATTGGTCGAGTGGCCAAATGGGCGATTGAACTCCTTCATTTGGATATCAAGTTTGAGGCAAAGAAAGCTATCAAGTCCCAAGCAATAGCAGATTTCCTCGCCGAGTGGATCGAATAGCAACTGCTGACTCAAGTTAACTCTGAGCACTGGACCATGTTCTTTGACGGATCCAAGATGCTGAACGGTTCTGGTGCTGGAGTAGTTCTGGTATCCCCCCGAGGAGACAAGCTCAGATATGTCCTCCAGATTCACTTTGATTCCTCCAACAATGAAGCAGAATATGAAGCACTCCTGTATGGGTTGCGCATGGCCATCTCACTCGGCGTCTGTCGCCTCATGGTCTATGGCGATTCAGATTTGGTAGTTAATCAAGTGATGAAGGAGTTGGACGTCAGAAGCCTAGCCATGACTGGGTACTGCAACGCGGTGAGAAAGCTTGAGAAGAAGTTTGAGGGGTTAGAACTCCACCACATACCCCGACTGAAAAATCAAGCAGCCGACAATTTGGCAAAGATAGGTTCCAAGAGAGAAGCCATTCCCAGCAATGTATTTTTGGAGCATATCCACTCGCCGACAGTTCAGGAAGATCCTTTTACTAAAGAGCCCCCGCAACCTAAGAGCGCCATAGATCCGACTGAAGTCGAGGTCCCAGCCGTGGTCGACCTGATCATAGAGGTTCTGGCCATTACTCCCAACTGGACGGTGCCCTACATTGCGTACATCCTCAGGAAAGAACTCCCGGAGGATGAAGAAGAGGCTCGACAGATCGTCCATCGATCCAAGGCCTTTACTGTGATAAGAGGGTGGCTGTTCACGGAAAGTGTGACTAGAGTCGGTCAAAAATGCATAACACCAGAAGAAGGTCGAATGATCCTCAATGACATTCACTCGGGGACCTGTGGTCATCATGCGTCCTCTCAGGCCATCGTGGCTAAAGCATACCGAGCTGGATTCTATTGGACACGAGCAAATGAAATGGCGAAAGATATAGTCGATAGATGTGAAGGCTGCCAGTTTTACTCCGACATGTCTCACAAGCCGGCATCAGCCCTGAAGACCATCCCCCTCATCTGGCCATTTGCTGTTTGGGGTCTGGATATGGTTGGAGCACTGAGAACTGGCAGGAGCGGCTTCACTCATGTGCTCGTTTACCAAATGAGTGCCCTAAGTCGAGTCGACTACGCTTCGGTCGCTCACCCGCAGTCGAACAAACAAGCAGAAAGAGCCAATGGCCTAATTCTCAAAGGATTGAAACCCCGACTAATGCGTGATCTCAAACACGCAGCAGGTGCTTGGGTTGATGAACTTCCGTCAGTTCTGTGGGGCTTGAGGACTCCTAATCGGTCGACCGAACGAACTCCTTTCTTCTTGGTTTACAGAGCCGAAGCTGTTCTGCCAAGTGACCTGCTCCACAACGCACCCCGAGTTGAGCTCTTCTCCGAAGAGGAAGCAGAACAGGCCCGGCAAGATTCAGTCGATCTCTTGGAGGAGGAAAGAGAGATGGCCTTGATCCGGTCGACCATCTATCAGCAAGACTTGCGTCGATTCCACGCCAGAAATGTGAGGGATCGAGCCTTTCAAGAAGGAGACCTAGTTCTTCGAGTGGATCAACAGAAACCACACAAGCTTTCCCCGACTTGGGAGGGCCCCTTCATCATCACCAAAGTTCTCCACAATGGAGCATACCATCTTTACAGTATTGAGCATCAGAAAGACGAGCCACGGGCTTGGAACGCGGAGTTGCTCCGCCCCTTTTATACTTAAGCACTCGTTCGAATAAAATGTAATAAGAAACACCTTTTGTAATTCATTTGTCAAAGACAAGAGCTTACGGTTCTCTCATTCGATTTTGTTGTTCTTATTTACTTCTGAAATCCCCCAGTGGGTGGGCTTAGTCGCGAATCCGTTTTGCCTAAGTTCGAAAGAAAATCCTACCGAGTGGAGAGCAATTCTCCCACTCGGGGGCTTAGCTGCAGTCTAGTACTCGCCTAAGTTCTCTCACTAGGAGGCTTAGCTGCAGTCCGGTACTCGCCTAAGTTTGAAAAAATCCTACCGAGTGGAGAGCAATCCTCCCACTCGGGGGCTTAGCTGCAGTCCAGCACTCGCCTAAGTTCTCTCACTAGGAGGCTTAGCTGCAGTCCAGTACTAGCTTAAGTTTGAAAAAATCCTACCGAGTGAAGAGCAATCCTCCCACTCGGGGGCTTAGCTGTAGTCCAACACTCGCCTAAGTTCTCTCACTAGGAGGCTTAGCTGCAGT
>NC_041390.1:603802812-603803427 GCF_002162155.2 Triticum dicoccoides | reverse complement strand
TCGCCTAAGTTCTCTCACTAGGAGACTTAGCTGCAGTCCGGTACTCGCCTAAGTTTCAAAAACCCTACCGAGTGGAGAGCAATCCTCCACTTGGGGGCTTAGCTGCAGTCCAGCACTCGCCTAAGTTCTTTCACTGGGAGGCTTAGCTGCAGTCCGGTACTAGCCTAAGTTTGAAAAAAAATCCTACCGAGTGGAGAGCAATCCTCCCACTCGGGGCTTAGCTGCAGTCCAGTACTCGCCTAAGTTCTCTCACTAGGAGGCTTAGCTACAGTCCGTACTCGCCTAAGTTTGAAACATATCCCTATCCGCAAGGATGACGAGGTGCAGGTCGACTATACCCTTCTTCTTCGGAGCTACAGCATAAATACAACGTCCGGTCCGTCCCTACCCACAAGGACGACGAGGTGCAAGTCGACTGAAACCTTCTCCTTCGGAGCTGCGGCAGAAATACAACGTCCGGTCCGTCCCTACCTGCAAGGACGACGAGGTGCAGGTCGACTGCAACCTTCTCCTTCGGAGCTGCGGCACAAATACAACGTCCGGTCCATCCCTATCCGCAAGGACGACGAGGTGCAGATCGACTGCAACCTCCTCCTTCGGAGCTGTGGCACAAAT
>NC_041390.1:603797307-603802515 GCF_002162155.2 Triticum dicoccoides | reverse complement strand
GGCACAAATACAACGTCCGGTCCATCCCTATCCGCAAGGACGACGAGGTGCAGTTCGACTGCAACCTTCTCCTTCGGAGCTGCGGCACAAATACAACGTCCGCTCCATCCCTATCCGCAAGGACGATGAAGCGCAGGTCGATTGGAGCCGCCACCTCAGAGCTGCGTCTCTAGCGCAAAGACTATTCAAAGCAGTGAGTGAAGTCCATTCGGTGACAAACACAAGCACATTCGGAAATAAACCAAATTCAAATAAATCCTAAAGGTTCCGAGTAGCAAATCAAAAGTACTCGGGCATCAAGCCCGAAGGAGTTCAACGGTTACAGCAATCACTCAGCATTCTGAGGAAAATTTAAAGCATATTCAGGTTTCATGAGTCTGTTCACTCGGGCGGAGGAGGGCTGGCAGGCTCCACGAATGAGTCCAGGTCGATCCCATCAGCAATCCGAGTGGCGGCAACGATGAAAGTCTCCATGAAGGACTGGAAGTCGTGCTTTTTGGTGTTAGCGACTTTGATCGCGGCCAGCTTATCTTCACGAGCCTCCTTGCAATGGACTCGCACCAAGGACAGCGCAACGTCAGCACCGCACCGGGCAGAGGATTTCTTCCATTCTTGCACTCGGTCAGGGATCTCGTTCAGTCGAGTCATCAAGGATTCTAGGTCATTCTGAAGCGTCGCCCCTAGCCAAAGCGATGAGTCGATTCGAGAGACAACCTCCTTCAGGCGTGCGAGGTAGCTTGTGGCGCTGGCGATACGGGACTCCAGTCGGAGCACGTTCATCGCAGTCTCGTCGCAGACTGGGGAAGCGATAGGGTCCAAACCTATCTCAACCCTTTCAATTTCTTCGTCGAAGTCTTGGCAGAGTTCTGCAGCCAAAGGTTAGTCAATCAACCGAGCAAGATCCGATCGCAAGCATCAACATAGTCGGATTAAAGGAAATACCTTCCAGCGCGAGATAAAGCTTCTTGGCGAGAGTCCTCAGATAAGCTTCTATGTCATTCCTCTTGCGGATTGCAGACTCCAACTTTTCATTCAGGACGACCTTGTCCTTCTTCAGACTGGTCACTTCGCGGTTAGCTTCATTAAGACATGATTTCAGTTTGTTCACCTCTCCTTCAAGCGTTCCGATTGAAGCAAGCTTCTTGTCTGCGAGAGTGGTTTTGTCTTGGGCTGCTTTTTGCGCGGTGGTGAGGTCCGAGTCCTTCTTCTCCAGAGCCAACTTCATTTTCTCTGCAAAAGAAGCAATCGAATCAAAGAAGAGATCAAAGAGATATATTGAGAGTCAATCGACAATCAGTTACCTTCCATACCAGCGGCCTCGTCTTGAGCTTTTTTCAGATTTTGCTGAGCCAATTCTAAGGCTAAGTTGATTTGCCTCTGCTTCTCCTCGAGTTTAGCAAACTTGGAAATAAGAGTACAAGACTTCTGCAGAAGGCAAAAGATAGACCAATCGATAGGATTAAAGGTGGTTCACTTCCGAGTGAATAAAACCCAAAGAAGTCCATTTAGACCCCAGTCGACTGCACACAGTCGACTGCGGTCTCAGGGGCTACACCCAGCGGGTGCACTTGGCATGCCCCCGCTGACTAAGACTCAACTCGTCCGGTCCGCCTGGACCAGGTTAAAAAAAGCGGCAGCAAGCTATTCAGACTCCAGTCGACTGCCAGCAGTCGACCGCGGTCTCGGGGACTACACCCAGTGGGTGCACTTGGTGTGCCCCCACTGGTTCTGATCCCACTCGACCGGCCCACCGGAGTCGAGTGTAAGGAGTAGAAAGAAAAGAAAAAAGAACTCAGACCCCAGTCGACTGCCAGCAGTCGACCGTGGTCTCGGGGACTACACCCAGTGGGTGCACTTAGCATGCCCCCACCGGTTCTGATCCCACTCGCCCAGACCGAGTGGAAGAGCGAAACTACCAAAAACAACAAAACACCCAGTGGGTGATATAATTCGACGCAAACAACAGGAGATTGCATAGAAGAAGATTTTCCAAGAACAAAAACAGTCGGAAAGTCTACTCACCTGGACATTGGCCCGAAGGGCGGCACTGGCGTCGTAGGCAGCCTGGCTATTCTCGTGCACCGTCTTCACCCGCTCCATCATCATGTCAGCGTGTCAGATGGCTTCCGCAGCCGCTTCCGACTGGTTGTTCGGGACGGGGTAGCTGGTGAAAAAGTGTGCAGACGACCCAGGTGCGGCGGCTTGGAGCTCCGTCGCGAGGAGTTGGACAGGTGAAGGAACCACAGGTGCAGTTGACGATGCGGGATGCCCACTCGACAAGGATGCAGCGAACGTCACAGAGGCCCTTCCCGCGTCTTCAGCTTGACGAACGGGAGGTGTTGTAGTTGGTCCTTGCCGAGCCACCCTGCCAGCTGCTACCTTCTTGCTCTTCCTGGGCTTAGGAGCCACATCTTCATCGTCATCTGGAAGATCAATGATGTTGGGTGGAGCTGCAAGGCAGATCATTCGACCCCAAGTGAACCACTCGAACGCAGTCGACCAAAGAATCCAGAACAAGATCACCAGAGTTTATACCTGGGTTGGAGGTTACCGCATCTTCCATTTCCTCGTCTCGGTACTGGAAAGAAGAGGTTCCTGACGTAGCAGCACTGCAAAGACCCGTATTCAATCGGTTACATCTGGTTAATCGAGTCAACGAAAAAGACAAGTTAGATGGTTACCTGGAGATAGTAGGAACGGTCACTTTGATCCTGGGCAAAGCTTTGGGCAGTTTGGAAGGGGTGGCTTTCGGCGCTTTCGGCGCTGGAGACAGCGCAACTTTGGACTGCTTTGGAGCCTTTTCAGTCGGCGTCGGGGAAGACGTCCTAGGACGCTTCGAAGACTGACCAGTCGGCGTGGCCACTAAGTCCGGAGCACTCGCCGGGTCGTGGGCTTGTTTGGATCTCCTCTCCCTGCGAGGAGGCGAGTTGACTTCTTCGTCACCAGTCGATTCATCGCTCTCCTCGTCTTCCTCGGTCTCCGAATGCTCCTCGCCGCTCTCGCCACTGCTCCCTTCTTCCTCAGCCTCTTGGTCCTGCACTCCGTTGGGCATTGAGTACATGTCGATGAGGGCCTGAAAGGACAACGATCAAAGGAAATTCAATCGACCATAAACAAGATGTCACTCGGTGAATCGAAAAGATACTTGATAAGACAGAATTATACCTGCTCCGACTGGTGCGAGTTGTCGAATGGAATCACCCTCCTAGACCCCCGAGGGTTGTCTTTGTTGCTGGTGATCCCCATCAACCACTTCTCCAAGGTATCCTCGCTGACGTCCTCCGGGTGGATCCGAGTGGGATCCTCGAGCCCAGAGTACATCCACATCGGATGATCGCGTGCCTGAAGAGGTTGGATGCGTCGACCGAGAAAGACCTCCAGCAGGTCCATCCCGGTCACCCCGTCGCGGACAAGCTGGATGACCCACTCAACTAGCACCTTGACCTGCGCCTTCTCTTCTGGAACTACCTTCAGGGGGCGGGCTTCTCCACTCGAGCCAAAGAAAAGGAGGAAGTCCAGTCGACTGGCCCAGGGTCGGCTGATCCTTGCAGTATAACCAAGTCGACTGTCAGCCCCGGACTGAGTCGAGAAGAATCATGGCTGGGAAAGTACTCTTGCTCCTCATCTGGATCCCCAGACCCCCACACATCTAGATCACTTGTGTCCTCTCGTCACTCGACTTGGCCTTTTTGACCGACTGGGATCGGCAGGTGAAGATGTGTTTGAAAAGACCCCAGTGCGGTCGACAACCCAAGAAGTTTTCGCACATCGACACAAAAGCGGCCAGATAGACTATGGTGTTTGGGGTGAAATGGTGGAGTTGAGCCCCAAAGAAGTTCAAAAAACCCCGGAAGAAAGGATGGGGAGGCAGTGAGAATCCGCGATCTACGTGGGTGGTGAGGAGAACACACTCACTCTCCCTCGGCTGCGGCTCAGTTTCGTTCCCCGGGAGCTGTGCTGACTTGTGGGGGATCAGTCCCCCCCTCCACCAGGTCGTCGAGGTCGTCCTGGGTGATTCTCGAGCGGATCCAGTCGCCCTGGATCCAGCCCGCCGGCAAGCCGGATCTCGACGAGGATCCGCCCCGGCTGGTCCGCTTGCCCTTCGCCTTCGTTGTCGCCTTCTTCGCGCGTTCCAGCGCCACCGTCCTCTCCTTCCCCATGGCGGCGGGTTGAGCTTGAGTAAAGGTCCGGCGACGAGGGCGGAAGCGAGCGTGGCAGAGAGATTGAGAGAAGAAGAAGAGAGAATGGGAGTGCACGGGGCAGAGGCCTGGTCCGAGGCCTTTTATAAGGTCGTCATCCGAGTGACTGACTGGTGGACCCAGGCGATCTAAACAAATCCCGCAACAGTCGCGCATGCAATACGTGGCGAAAAAGGTGGCACGAGGATCGAGGAGACTTGCCTAATCCGTCCCGATAACCTCGGTTCCGTCCGTCTAGCGCACTTCCCAAAATTCGAATCCCGCGAGATCCGCGGAGAGCCGAACAACCTGTCAGACTGAAGACAAACATCCACTACATCATCATTCGGAATCCTACCATGAAAATTCACTCGACAAAAACCAAGAATGGACCAAGGCGACTGAGAAAGGAGTCGACATCCTCACCTCAACTCATTGTTCCAGAATGAGATATACTCATGGCACAAAGAATGGGTCGGAAGTGTTCCCAACTCTTTCCCCACTCAAACCCTGATCCATTCGGGGGCTAATGATGAAGCTATGTACCTAGGGTAGAGTCATGGATCTGTCCAACATACCCTTCCCAAGCACATCTCTACAAAGAATCAGAAGCAGTCGAATAGAAAACATCATCCACTCGACCATGAAGATGTGCTCACTCGACTTCCTTGAAGACGCTCGACCACCTCGAAGACACTCGACTACTAGAAGATGAGAAGGCCTCCACTCTGCAACGGTTGTGACTTAAACCATAGCTTTATGGGCATTTATAACACTTTATTGTAGACGTTACCCGTAATGCCACACCTTTATGAACATTGAACCCTGTGTAACGGAGGGGAGCTGGGGTCCTGGCGCACTCTATATAAGCCACTCCCCTCCTCTGGGAAAGGGGTTCGCACTTTTGTAAACTCACACACACATATAATCCAGTCGACCGCCTCAGGGCACCGAGACGTAGGGCTGTTACTTCCTCCGAGAAGGGCCTGAACTCGTAAAACTCGTGTGTACAACTACTCCATAGCTAGGA
>NC_041390.1:603671101-603796869 GCF_002162155.2 Triticum dicoccoides | reverse complement strand
TCAGATCCATGACACGGGCCCCACATGTCATATCCCCAGTTAAAACTTAACCGTTCGGCCACTTGGGTTTTTTGGAACAGCCAGCCACTTTTGTGGTAGTTTTTTGAAAAATTATAAAAAGCGGTAGTTTTTCGGAACGATAGCCCAGAATATGGTAGTTTTCTGCTATTCACTCCGGCATCCGACTCCATCATTTTCAGCGACCCGCATCGAGGGGAGGGGGGCGGAGCGGGCGAGTTGGCGGGAAGAGTCGAGCTCTGCCGTGGCCCGCTGCCGCTCGCGGAGGGCGGCCTTGGCCTTTGACTCTGACATGCACATTCGCACAGGAGGCACGGGCACGAGCACGAGCACCCAGCACTGCCTTGGCGGTGCTGGTGCCGGAGGGGAAGGGGAGGAGGCCGCCATGCTCTGGATTTATAGCGATGTCGAGCGGGATGGGCGATTGTGGTCCGCATTGCAGTGTAGGGACCCGGAGGAGCTAGCGACGGACATAGCGGAGCTCGAGCTCCCGCCGGTGTCCGCCGCGACCGTTGTATGGCGATGCGGAGCACCAGCTCGTTCTCGTTCGGGGAGTCGCTGCCTAAGCCGGAGTCCCCCTTCACCCGCTCGTCCCAGTCCAAAAACGTTCTCACATGCCTGGTCCGTCTCCAAAAACGGCCTCCTGCTACGCGGAGCAGACAGCGGAGTACGTAGTAGTAATACTTGGGCGAAAACGGTCACTATGTACGAACGAATCGATGGATCTGGCCAGTAGCATCCGTCTGGCCTACACTTTGAACCATCCCATTATCGATCAACCCACTAGCATCTGATGACTAGTAACCATGAGCCGAGGGCCCAGGTGCTGCGGCACTATGCGATCGACGCAGTGCCATTGTGCCAGCCTAGTTTTGGCTGTAGCTCTCGCGATTGTACGCTGCACGTCTGAATCCTGACCGATTCCTCTAAACCCCACCTGAGCCTACAGGTCAACGGGTGGTTTCACGTGACGATGGGTGTTTGCAGCGTGCGTGGTGGATGGAACGAAATGAGACGGATGCATGCAACCGGCCGCGTGCGTGCCGAGGGCCGCGCCAAAACTGGAAGGTTCACTACACCGGACGATGCATGGTCAGGAGTGGTGTGGTGCCGCTGGGAGACGTGATAACTTGCGTGGTTATATCAACGTCGACACGCTAAGGAAACGTTGTCATGTGGCCATGAAAACCACCTTGCTTCCACGCATGAAACGGTGTGCTTCGTACGGGGCAGAATCTGCTACCCGCCTCAAAGGGTGACAGCCTATTCGCCATTTCGACCGCGTATTGCTTCACGGTCCATAACGAGTATGTGATCGCCCATCATATATATGGCGAGAAATAAGTGAAAGCGCCATTTTTGTTGCTAGAAAGATTCGGCTTTCCCTGCCAAAGCAAAACATGGGACCGACATTATATGGCGTGCAAAACTTATTATGTCTGGCGTCAAATGCCATCGAGTCCCATCTTTTTCTTTGGCTGGGAAAGCCGAATTGCACCTTCAAACTATCACAAATAAGATGAGCTTCCATTAATGTTTAGCTGACACGTGATTGCTGTGCATCTCGCCCCCACGTCGCTCCAACAGGGGCGACTCGGGCGGCCAACCCTAACCGCCGGCAATGGCTTCCCCTCCCCTTCCTCTCCGCGCGGCTGCCGAGGAAGGTGGCGGCGAGGATCTAGCAGCATGGGCCTCCCCCGAGGTGCTCTGCTTCCATGACAGTGGCCATGGCGGGTGGGCCGGCTTCTGCTTCAGCGCGCGGTGGCCGGTGGTGCTGGCCGTCCTCCTTGGCCGCGGGGGCGAAGAGGTGGCGGCAGGTGGTGGCAATGGCGCGGGGCCCCTTGGTGGTGCCCTTTTCCGATCTGAAGGTTCCATCCTCAGACTTCCACGGCGCCCCCTGCTGGATCTAGCCTGTGGTGGTCTCCGGCTACCGGGGTTGTTCTTGCTTGGTGGATGGAGGTGGGCAGGGACACCGGAAAAATCCGAGGCCGGCTGGTCCGTCCACGACGGCAGCGACGTCCTTGGACGTCGTTCCCTTCTTGTTGGCGTCGTCAAGGTTGTCCCTTTTCCCCTCCTCTCCCCCCTACTCGTGTACCGGGCGAAAGCCTAGATCCCTTCCGGATCGGGCGGCAGTGGTGCCGCTCGCGTCGTCACCTTCTTGGGGGTGCCGTCTTTGGTGAGCTTGGGGTGGTTGTGCCGTCTGGTTCTCTGGTGGTGGATGGTGGCGTGGTCAAAGTTTGACGGACGGTGCCTTTGCGGTTACTCCTATCTGCTATTTTGGTAGCTCCATGTCCATTTGGTTTGCACAAGCTCGGTGCTTGTCCCTGCAGACTAGGTGTATCAATGAGCTCTGTTTCGGCACCCTCCTTCCACTGCTGCTTGTCCCTCAGCCATCCTGCCTTGCCATTGCATCTCCTCGTGTGCAAGTCTCTCGACAGGGCCGAAGCTAATTTTCATTGCGCTTGTCTTGCTATTGCTGGTGATCTATTTTGGCTTCCGGGGGCTACGGCGCCAGTTCACTCCTTAGCTCTCGGGTGAGCGTCTTCATTGTTAAAACTAGGTTAAGCGTATGCCTCGAGGCAGGGACGCGTGCGTGTTAAATAGGCACAAGATATTACATAGAGAGGAGGTTAGGATCGATCTCATCTATCTATAGGATAACTACAACGTCAAGAGAGATCGATCCTACCTGCCTAACGACCACAACGACTACACGCACGCCTATAACGTGATACACACGGTTTATACAAGTACCGTGTATATATGTATAGAATACAATGTTTAACACTCCCCCTCAATCACAACTATCCAAGTTGAGATTGTGCCTGAAAGCTTCTAACTGTCGCAGCGTGAGTGGCTTGGTAAAACCATCTGCTACCTGATCACCAGTAGGTATGAACCTGATATTCAACAATTTGCTAGCCACTCGTTCACGGAAAAAATGATAATCAATCTTGATATGCTTTGTCCTCGCATGAAAAACAGGATTGGTAGATAGGTATGTAGCACCAAGATTATCGCACCAAAGTGAGGCTGCCTTTGGATGATGAATGCCCAATTCTGTCAACAAGTTCTGAACCCAAATCACTTCAGAAGTTGCATTGGCTAAAGCTTTATACTCTGCTTATGTACTTGATCGAGACACAATGGGTTGCTTACGAGCACTCCACGAAATCAAGTTGCTGCCAAGAAATACTGCAAACCCCCCTGTGGATCTTCTGTCATCAGGACAGCCTGCACAATCTGCATCTGAAAAGGCACTTACTAGCATAGAATCTGACTTGCCAAGTTTGAGTCCATGATCCTTAGTTCCTTGCAGATACCTAAGAATCCTTTTTACTGTAGTCCAATGCACAGTAGTAGGAGCATGTAGAAACTGGCAAACTTTATTGACTGAATAAGAAATATCTGGTAGAGTCAATGTCAAATATTGTAAGGCTCCTACAATACTCCTATACCTGGTGGCATCCTCTGTGCTAAGTACCTCCCCATCATGGAGGGATAATTTTTCAGAGGTAGATAATGGTGTGGGCGATGGTTTGCAACCTTTCATCCCCATCCTCTGAAGAATTTCTTGCGCATACTTCCCTTGTGAAAGCACAATACCATTTGGCACAACTTTTACCTCAATCCCGAGAAAGAAATGAAGATTACCCAAATCTGTGAGAGCAAACTCCTTATGCAAATCCTTGAGAACGGCCTCAACTGCTTTAGATGATGAACTTGTACCAACTGTTGGGGAACGTAGCCGAAATTCAAAAATTTCCTATGTGTCACCGAGATCTATCTATGGAGAAACCAGCAACGAGGGGAAGGAGAGTGCATCTACATACCCTTGTAGATCACTAAGCGGAAGCGTTCAAGAGAATGGGGTTGAAGGAGTCGTACTCGTCGTGATCCAAATCACCGGAGATCCTAGTGACGAACGGACGGCATCTCCGCGTTCAACACACGTACAGCCCGGTGACGTCTCCCATGCCTTGATCCAGCAAGGAGAGAGGGAGAGGTTGAGGAAGACTCCATCCAGCAGCAGCACAATGGCGTGGTGGTGGTGGAGGAGCGTGGTGATCCAGCAGGGCTTCGCCAAGCACCGCGAGATATGAGGAGAAAGAGAGGTAGGGCTGCGCCATGAAGGAGTCAAAACTCATGTGTATGCAGCCCCCCAAGTGCTCAAGTATATATAGGAGAGAGGGAGGGGGTGCACCCCACCTAGGGTTCCACCCTAGGGGCGGCGGCCAGCCCCAAAACCCCATCTAGTGGGGCGGCCAAGGGGGGAGAGGGGAAACTTGCCCCCAAGTTAGGTGGGTGCGCCCCCTCCCCAAACCCTAGGCGCCTTGGGCCCTTGTGGGGGGGGGGCGCACCAGTCCACCTGGGGCTGGTCCCCTCCCACACTTGGCCCATGCAGCCCTCCGGGGCCGGTGGCCCCACTTGGTGGACCCCCGGGACCCTCCTGGTGGTCCCGGTACGTTATCGATAAAACCCGAAACTTTTCCGGTGACCAAAACAAGACTTCTCATATATAAATCTTTACCTCCGGACCATTCCGGAACTCCTCGTGATGTCCGGGATCTCATCCGGGACTCCGAACATCATTCGGTAACCACGTATATCTATTCCCTATAACCCTAGCGTCATTGAACCTTAAGTGTGTAGACCCTACGGGTTCGGGAACCATGCAGACATGACCGAGATAACTCTCCGGTCAATAACCAACAGCGGGATCTGGATACCCATGTTGGCTCCCACATGTTCCACGATGATCTCATCGGATGAACCACGATGTCAAGGACTTAATCAATCCCGTATACAATTCCCTTTGTCTAGCGGTACGATACTTGCCCGAGATTCGATCGTCGGTATCCCGATACCTTGTTCAATCTCGTTACCGACAAGTCTCTTTACTCATTCCGTAATACATCATCCCGTGATCAACACCTTGATCACATTGTGCACATTATGATGATGTCCTACCGAGTGGGCCCAGAGATACCTCTCCGTTTACACGGAGTGACAAATCCCAGTCTCGATTCGTGCCAACCCAACAGACACTTTCGGAGATACCTGTAGTGTACCTTTATAGCCACCCAGTTACGTTGTGACGTTTGGGACACCCAAAGCACTCCTACGGTATCCGGGAGTTGCACAATCTCATGGTCTAAGGAAATGATACTTGACATTAGAAAAGCTTTAGCATACGAACTACATGATCTTGTGCTAGGCTTAGGATTGGGTCTTGTCCATAACATCATTCTCCTAATGATGTGATCCCGTTATCAATGACATCCAATGTCCATGGTCAGGAAACCGTAACCATCTATTGATCAATGAGCTAGTCAACTAGAGGCTTACTAGGGACATGGTGTTGTCTATGTATCCACACATGTATTTGAGTTTCCTATCAATACAATTCTAGCATGGATAATAAACGATTATCATGAACAAGGAAATATAATAATAATCAATTTATTATTGCCTCTAGGGCATATTTCCAACAGTCTCCCACTTGCACTAGAGTCAATAATCCAGTTCACATCGATATGTGATTAACACTCAAGGTCACATCCCCATGTGACTAACACCCAAAGAGTTTACTAGAGTCAATAATCTAGTTCACATTACCATGTGATTAACACTCGATGAGTTCTGGGTTTGATCATGTTATGCTTGTGAGAGATGTTATATCAACGGGTCTGAATCTTTCAGATCCGTGTGTGCTTTACAAATCTCTATGTCATCTCCTAGATGCAGCTACCACGTTCTATTTGGAGCTATTCCAAATAACTGTTCTACTATACGAATCCAGTTTACTACTCAGAATAATCTGGATTAGTGTCAAAGTTTGCATCGGCGTAACCCTTTACGACGAACTCTTTTACCACCTCCATAATTGAGAAAATTCCTTAGTCCACTAGTTACTAAGGATAACTTTGACCGATGTCCTGTGATCCATTCTTGGATCACTCTTGTACCCCTTGACTGACTCATGGCAAGGCACACTTCAGGTGCGGCACACAGCATAGCATACTGTAGAGAGCCTATGACAAAAGCATAGGGGACGACCTTCGTCCTTCCTCTTTCTTCTGCCGTGGTCGAGCTTTAAGTCTTAACTTCATACCTTACAACTCAGGCAAGAACTCCTTCTTTGACTGATCCATCTTGAACACCTTCAAGATCATGTCAAGGTATGTGCTCATTTTAAAGTACCATTAAGTGTTTTGATCTATCCTTATAGATCTTGATGCTCAATGTTCAAGTAGCTTAATCCAGGCTTTCCATTGAAAAACACTTTTCAAATAACTCTGCATGCTTTCCAGAAATTCTGCATCATTTACGATCAACAATATGTTAACAACATATACTCATCAGAAATTCTATAGTGCTCCCACTCACTTCTTTGGAAATACAAGTTTCTCATAAACTTTGTATACACCCAAAACTTTGATCATCTCATCAAAGCATACATTCCAACTCCGAGATGCTTACTCCAGTCCTTAGAAGGATTGCTGGAGCTTTGCATACTTGTTAGCATCTTTCAGGATTGACAAAACCTTCCGGTTGTATCACATACAACCTTTCCTCAAAAATCGTCGAGGAAACAATGTTTTGACATCCTATCTGCAAGATTTCATAAATAATGCAGTAATTGCTAATATAATTCCAACAGACTCTTAGCATCGCTACGAGTGAGAAAGTCTCATCGTAGTCAACTCCTTGAACTTGTCAGAAAACATCTCAATGACAAGTCGAGCTTTCTTAATGGTGATACTTACCATCATTGTCCGTCTTCCTTTTAAAATCCATATGTACCTAACAGCCTTACGACCATCAAGTAGTTCTTCCAAAGTCTACACTTTGTTTTCATATATGGATCCTCTCTCGGATTATATGGCCTTGAGCCATTTTGGAATCCAGGCCCACCATTGCTTCTCCATAGCTCGTAGGTTCATTGTTGTCTAGCAACATGACTTCCAAGACAGGATTACGTACCACTCTGAAGCAATACGCATCCTTGTCATCCCACGATGTTTGGTAGTGACTTCATCTGAAGTTTCATGATCACTATCATAAGCTTCCCCTTCAATTGGTGTAGGGGCCATAGGAACAACTCCCTGTGCCCTGCCACACACTAGTTGAAGGTACGGCTCAATAACCTCATCAAGTCTCCACCATCCTCCCACTCAATTCTTTCGAGAGAAACTTTTCCTCGAGAAAGGACCCGATTCTAGAAACAATCCCTTATTGCTTTCGGATCTGAGATAGGAGGTATACCCAACTGTTTTGGGTGTCCTATGAAGATGCATTTATCCGCTTTGGGTTCGAGCTTATCAGCCTAAAACTTTTCACATAAGCGTCGCAGCCCCAAAATTTTTAAGAAATGACAGCTTAGGTTTCTCTAAACCATAGTTCATACGGTGTCATCTCATCGGAATTACGTGGTGCCCTATTTAAAGTGAATGTGGTTGTCTCTAATGCCTAACCCATAAACTATCATGGTAATTCGATAAGAGACATCATGGTATGCATCATATCCAATAGGGTGCAGTTATGATGTACGGACACACCATCACACCATGGTGTTCCTGGCTATATTGGTTGTGAAACAATTTCCACAATGTCTTAATTCTGTGCCAAACTCGTAATTTAGATATTCATCTCTACGATCATATCATAGACATTTTATCCTCTTGTCACGACGATGTTCAACTTCACTCTGAAATTACTTGAACCTTTCAATAATTCAGACTTATGTTTCATCAAGTAAATATACTCAGTATCTACTCAAATCATCTGTGAAGTAAGAACATAACAATATCCACTACATGCCTCAGCACTCATTGGACTGCGCACATCAAAATGTATTACTTCCAACAAGTTGCTTTCTTGTTCCATTTTACTGAAAACGAGGCTTTCAGTCATCTTGCCCATGTGGTATGATTTGCATGTCTCAAGTGATTCAAAAACAAGTGAGTCCAAACGATCCATCTGTATAGAGTTTCTTCATGCATATCTACCAACAAACATGGTTCGCATGTCTCAATCCTTTCAAAAATGAGTGAGTCCAAAGATCCATCAACATGGAGCTTCTTCATGCATTTTATACCAATATGACTTAAGTGGCAGTGCCACAAGTAGGTGGTACTATCATTACTATCTTATATCTTTTGGCATGAACATGTGTATCACTACGATCGAGATTCAATAAACCATTCATTTTAGGTGTAAGACCATTGAAGGTATTATCCAAATAACAGAGTAACCATTATTCTCCTTAAATGAATAACCGTATTGCGATAGACGTAATCAAATCATGTCTATGCTCAACGCAAACACCAAATAACAATTATTTAGGTTTTAATACCAATCTCGATGGTAGAGGGAGCGTACGATATTTGATCAACCTTGGAAATACTTCCAACACATATCGTCATCTCACCTTTTAGCTAGTCTCCGTTTATTCCGTAGCCTTTTGTTTCGAGTTACTAACACTTAGCAACCGAACCGGTATCTAATACCCTGGTGCTACCAGGAGTACTAGTAAAGTACACATTGTAATGCATTCCAATATACTTCTGTCGACCTTGCCAGCCTTCTCATCTACCAAGTATCTAGGGCGGTTCTGCTTCAGTGACTGTTCCCCTTATTACAGAAGCATTTAGTCTCGGGCTTGGGTTCAACTTTGGGTTTCTTCACTTGAATAGTAGCTGATTTGCCGTTTCATGAAGTATCCCTTCTTGCCCTTGCCCTTCTTGAAACTAGTTGTTTCACCAACCATCAACAATTGATGCTCCTTCTTGATTTCTACTTTTGTGGTGTCAAACGTCGCGAATATCTCAAGGATCATCATATATGTCCCTGATATATTATAGTTCGTCACGAAGCTCTAGCAGCTTGGTGGTAATGACTTCGGAGAACTATCACTATTTCATCTGGAAGATCAACTCCCACTTGATTCAAGCGATTGTTGTACTCAGACAATCTGAGCAGAAGCTCAACAATTGAGCTTTTCTCCCTTAGTTTGCAGGCTAAGAAAATCGTCGGAGGTCTTATACCTCTTGACGTGGGCACGAGCCTGAAATCCCAATTTCAGCCCTCGAAACATCTCATATGTTTCGCGACGTTTTGAAACGTCTTTGGTGCCTCAACTCTAAACCGTTTAACTGAACCATCACGTAGTTATCAAAATGTGTATGTCAGATGTTCGCAACATCCACAGACGACGTTCGAGGTTCAGCACACTGAGCGGTGCATTAAGGACATAAGCCTTTTACTGTCTGCATAATTGCTACTATCAACTTTCAACTAATTTTTCTCTAGGAACATATCTAAACAGTAGAACTAAAGCGCGAGCTACGACATAATTTGCAAAATCCTTTTGACTATGTTTAGGATAAACAAGTTCATCTTATGAACTCCCACTCAGATAGACATCCCTCTAGTCATCTAAGTGATTACATGATCCGAGTCAACTAGGCCGTGTCCAATCATCACGTGAGATGGACTAGTCAACATCGGTGAACATCTTCATGTTGATCGTATCTTCTATACGACTCATGCTCGACCTTTCGGTCTCTTGTGTTCCGAGGCCATGTCTGTACATGCTAGGCTCGTCAAGTCAACCTAAGTGTTTCGCGTGTGTAAATCTGGCTTACACCCGTTGTATGTGAACGTAAGAATCTATCACACCCGATCATCACGTGGTGCTTCGAAACGACGAACTTTCGCAACGGTGCATAGTTAGGGGGAACACTTTCTTGAAATTTTAATGAGGGATCATCTTAGTTACTACCGTCGTTCTAAGCAAATAAGATGCAAAAACATGATAAACATCACATGCAATCAAAAGGTGACATGATATGGCCATCATCACTTTGCTCCTTTTGATCTCCATCTTCGGGGCTCCATGATCATCATCGTCACCGGCATGACACCATGATCTCCATCATTGTGTCTCCATGAAGTTGTCTCGCCAACTTATTACTTCAACTACTATGGCTACTGGTTAGCTATAAAGTAAAGTAATTACATGGCGTTGTTCAATGACACGCAGGTCATACAATAAATAAAGACAACTCCTATGGCTCCTGCCGGTTGTCATACTCATCGACATGCAAATCGTGATTCCTATTACAAGAACATGATCAATCTCATACATCACATATCATTCATCACATTCTTCTTGGCCATATCACATCACATAGCATACCCTGCAAAAACAAGTTAGACGTCCTCTAATTGTTGTTTGCATGTTTTACGTGGCTGCTATGGGTTTCTAGCAAGAACGTTTCTTACCTACGCAAAAACCACAACGTGATATGCCAATTGCTATTTACCCTTCATAAGGACCCTTTTCATCGAATCCGATCCGACTAAAGTGGGAGAGACAGACACCCGCTAGCCACCTTATGCAACTAGTGCATGTCAGTCGGTGGAACCAGTCTCACGTAAGAGTACGTGTAAGGTCGGTCCGGGCCGCTTCATCCCAAAATGCCGCCGAATCAAGATTGGACTAGTAACGGTAAGCATATTGAACAAAATCAACGCCGACAACTACTTTGTGTTCTACTCGTTCATAGAAACTATGCATAGACCTAGCTCATGATGCCACTGTTGGGGAACGTAGCAGAAATTCAAAATTTTCCTACGTGTCACCGAGATCTATCTATGGAGAAACCAGCAACGAGGGGAAGGAGAGTGCATCTACATACCCTTGTAGATCGCTAAGCGGAAGCGTTCAAGAGAACGGGGTTGAAGGAGTCGTACTCGTCGTGATCCAAATCACCGGAGATCCTAGTGCCGAACGGACGGCACCTCCGCGTTCAACACACGTACAGCCTGGTGACGTCTCCCATGCCTTGATCCAGCAAGGAGAGAGGGAGAGGTTGAGGAAGACTCCATCCAGCAGTAGCACAACGGCGTGGTGGTGGTGGAGGAGCGTGGTGATCCAGCAGGGCTTCGCCAAGCACCGCGAGATATGAGGAGAAAGAGAGGTAGGGCTGCGCCATGAAGGAGTCAAAACTCATGTGTATGCAGCCCCCCAAGTGCTCAAGTATATATAGGGGAGAGGGAGGGGTGCGCCCCACCTAGGGTTCCACCCTAGGGGAGGCGGCCAGCCCCAAAACCCCATCTAGTGGGGCGGCCAAGGGGGGGAGAGGGGAAACTTGACCCCCAAGTTAGGTGGGTGCGCCCCCTCCCCAAACCCTAGGCGCCTTGGGCCCTTGTGGGGGGGCGCACCAGCCCACCTGGGGCTGGTCCCCTCCCACACTTGGCCCATGCAGCCCTCCGGGGCCGGTGACCCCACTTGGTGGACCCCCGGGACCCTCCTGGTGGTCCCGGTACGTTACCGATAAAACCCGAAACTTTTCCTGTGACCAAAATAGGACTTCCCATATATAAATCTTTACCTCCGGACCATTTAGGAACTCCTCGTGACGTTCGGGATCTCATCCGGGACTTCGAACATCATTCAGTAACCACGTATATCTATTCCCTATAACCCTAGCGTCATCGAACCTTAAGTGTGTAGACCCTACGGGTTCGGGAACCATGCAGACATGACCAAGATAACTCTCCGGTTAATAACCAACAGCGGGATCTGGATACCCATGTTGGCTCCCACATGTTCCACGATGATATCATCGGATGAACCATGATGTCAAGGACTTAATCAATCCCGTATACAATTCCCTTTGTCTAGCGGTACAATACTTGCCCGAGATTCGATCGTCGATATCCCGATACCTTGTTCAATCTCGTTACCGGCAAGTCTCTTTACTCGTTCCGTAATACACCATCCCGTGATCAACTCCTTGATCACATTGTGCACATTATGATGATGTCCTACCGAGTGGGCCCAGAGATACCTCTCCGTTTACACGGAGTGACAAATCCCAGTCTCGATTCGTGCCAACCCAACAGACACTTTCGGAGATGCCTGTAGTGTACCTTTATAGCCACCCAGTTACGTTGTGACGTTTGGCACACCCAAAGCACTCCTACGGTATCCGGGAGTTGCACAATCTCATGGTCTAAGGAAATGATACTTGACATTAGAAAAGCTTTAGCATACGAACTACATGATCTTGTGCTAGGCTTAGGATTGGGTCTTGTCCATCACATCATTCTGCTAATGATGTGATCCCATTATCAATGACATCCAATGTCCATGGTCAGGAAACCGTAACCATCTATTGATCAACGAGCTAGTCAACTAGAGGCTTACTAGGGACATGGTGTTGTCTATGTATCCACACATGTATCTGAGTTTCCTATCGATACAATTCTAGCATGGATAATAAACGATTATCATGAACAAGGAAATATAATAATAATCAATTTATTATTGCCTCTAGGGCATATTTCCAACACCAACAATATCGTCAACATAAATGAGCATAAAGATAGTAATCCCATGACGATGGTAAAAGAACAATGATGTATCACCCTTAGAGGGAAGGAAACCTAGTGACTGCAACTTTAATGACAGGTGTGAGTACCAGGCTCTAGGTGCTTGTTTCAGTCCATATAGTGCCTTATTAAGCTTGCAAACATGACGTGGAAATTATAAGTTTTCATACCCAGGAGGTTGTCCCATAAACACTTCCTCTTCTAGAACACCATGCAAGGACACGTTCTTTACATCTAGCTGACGAATGCACCAGTTTCTAGACACTGCAACTGAAAGGATTAACCGAATAGTAGCAGCCTTCACTACAGGACTAAATGTGTCCTCGTAGTCAATTCCATACCTTTGCTTGAACCCTTTGGCTACTAGACGTGCCTTGTACCTGTCAACAGTACCATCAAATTTTCTTTTTTACTTTGTAGACCCACTTACAGTCAATGATGTTCCTCCCTCTAGCTGGTGGAACGAGATGCCAAGTTTTGTTTTTCATAAGGGCAGCAAACTCCTCATCAATGGCCTCCTTTCACCGCGGTTCGCCAAGGGCTTCACTCACACTTTGCGGTTCACCTGTGGCACAAAAGGAACCCCAACGCACACAGCCATCATTGTAAAGTTTGGGTTTAATGATACCACTTTGTGATCTGGTGTGGGAGCATGCAGGAGGCGGCGAAGCTGGACGAGAAAGTTGTTGTTGAAGCCGGTTTGAAGTAGATGACACATCGGATCCAGCAGGCACAGAAGATCCGCTAGGGTGCAACTCCTGTAGAGATACGCCGGTGCGGCCTGCCTCCTCTCCCACGCTGCTAGTTGGCGCATCCGGAGACGCGCCGGAGCACGTGACCCCGCCTGGGCCACGCGCAGAGGGCCCAGCTGCGCCCTCATGTGCCGGCGTCCGACCAAGGCCACATGCGAGGGACCTGCCTGGCTCGACCGCGGGAGCAGCCTGCTGAGCCGGCGCGTCCAGCGCCCGACCAGACCCACGTGCAGGTGGCCCACCTGACCCCCTCGCGAGGTCGTTCAGCAAACCAGAGGCGGGCGTGGATCCCGCAGCTGATCCACCTGCATCGGAAACGCCTGGCGCGGTAGATCCCGAGGAGATCCTCCCGCCCAAATCCACACGGGGATTGGAGCCAGGATCATCTATGTCCGCTCCTGTAGAGTCAGACTCCAGCATAAGATCATAGCCTGTTTCACCTGTTTCTTCCATGTTTTCCTGCACACTTTCAGCAGAGGCATTATGCGGCACGGACACATGATCATTAGGTTCTTCTGCACCCCCAGGAATAAAGTGTGGCGATGGTAGAAGGTGGGAAGGGAGACGAACAAGTTCTTTGCGGAGTTGGGCGCCGGCGTTGGGGTGAAGTTGTGCAAAAGGAAAAACTTGTTCATCGAACACCACATCTCGAGAAACATACACACAACCAGTAAACACGTCCAAACACTTGTAGCCCTTATGGAGACTACTATACCCTATGTACACACATTGCTTAGAGCGAAACTCAAGTTTGTGTTTGTTGAAAGGATGTAGGTTCGGCCAAACGGCACAACCAAAGATACGAAGAAAAGTGTAGTTTGGTTTTGTGCCGAACAAGCGTTCTAGTGGAGTTTGATTATGAATGACTCGACTAGGGACATGATTGATAAGGTAGACAGCCGTGAGAAAAGCCTCGTCCCAAAATTTGAGAGGCATATAGGCACGAGCGAGCAAGGAAACCCGAACCTCCACTATGTGTCTGTGTTTGCGCTCAGCAGATCTGTTCTGTTGGTGTGCATGGGGGCACGCCACATGATGCGTGATGCGGATGCGCTAAAAAACGAATGGAGTTTTGGGTATTCACCACCCCAGTCCATTTGCATAGCAAGATTTTTGCGATCAAAAAGGCGTTCAACATGTTGTTGAAAGAGATGAAATTTCGCAAACACATCAGACTTATTCTTAAGCAAGTATATCCAACTGAACTTACTAAAATCATCAATAAAACTCACATAGTATTTTTGCCTGCCAACAGAAACGGGTCCAGGACCCCAAACATCTGAAAAAACTAGCTCTAAAGGAGCTTTTGACTCACTAGTGGAACGAGCATAAGGAAGTTGATGGCTCTTGGCCATCTGAGACGAATCACACACAAGGAGGTGATCCTTTTTATTGGAAACTGGAAGGCTAAAATCTCGAAGAATTTTCTAGACCACCGGGAGAGCAGGATGCCCTAGGCGTTTGTGCCATCTTGATGTAGATGGCTTGACCACACTAAGAACTTGTCAGGTAGGTGCATCATGGCGACCAGAAACAGGAAACAGGTGATAATCCCCAAGTGCAAGGAATCATCGTAACAATTTCCAAAGGTGGAAGTGATAAGTATGGAGTGTCGAACCCACAAGGAGCTAAAGGTAAGATCAATATTCTCTCAAGCCCTATCTGCCACTGATACGACTCTACGTACACCGAACGTTTGCTTCCAACTAGCAACGAGAAATAAAACTATATTGTGGGTATGAAGAGGATAACTTTGTCTGATATCGGAGAGCTAAAATATAAAAGTAGGTGATGTTATCATAAATTTCGAATATATTACTAAATATTGTAAATAGCGAGTGTGGAATAATGGTGGATCGGTGTGCGGAATTATCCTAGGCAATCGTTAACAAGACCAGTAATCACTATTGCAGTTTCATATGAGGGAGAGGCATAAGCTAACATACTTTCTCTACTTGGATCGTATGCACTTATGATTGGAACTCTAGCAAGCATCCGCAACTACTAAAGATCATTAAGGTAAAACCCAACCATAGCATTAAAGCATCAAGTCCTCTTTATTCCCATACGCAACAACCCCCTTACTCGGGTTTGTGTTTCAGTCACTCACCAACCCACTATAAGTGAATCATAAACGTATTGCAACACCCTACAGCGGGAACCCCTCACGCTTGCGCGACACTGAGGGCACCATAGGACAGCATCAAAGTAAAAAAACTACAACTCATACCAATCTAGATCTTCAATCAACCCAAAGACAAAAGATATCTACTCAAAACATCATAGGATGGCAACACATCATTGGATCATAATATGTGGCATAAAGCACCATGTTCAAGTAGGGATTACAGCGGGGTGCGGGAGAGTGGACCACGTAAAAGAGATGAGGATGGTGATGTTGATGAAGACGATCACCGCGGTGATGATTCCCCTCCCGATGACACTCCGGTGCCACCGAGAGAGAGGAGGAGAGGTTCTCCCCCTTGTGCTTCCTCCTCCATGGCCTCCCCTGGATGGGGAGAGGTTCCTCCTCTGGTCCTTGGCCTTCATGGTGATGATGGACCCTCCAGGATCCTCCTCCATGCCCTCCGGTGATGATGGCCCCCTCTGGCAGGGTGCCAGAGAGGGCCTAGATTAGTTTTCGGTGGCCACGGAGGCTTCTGGCAGCCGAACTCCCGATCTAGGTAAATTTTCCAAGGTTTCTGTATTTATAGGAATTTTTGGCGTCGGTCTCACGTCAAGGAGGTGCCCGAGGCGTCCACCAGGTAGGCCCACGCGCCTGGGGGGGGGGGGCGCCCCCCACCCTCGTGGATGCCCCAGGACTCTCCTGGCCCAACTCTTTTCTTCCGGGGTCTTCTTTTGGTATAAAAATCGTCAAAAATTGGCACATCAATTGGACTCCATTTGATATTCGATTTCTGTAAAACTCAAAAACCAGGAAAAAACAGAAACTGGCAATGGGCACTAGGTTAATAGGTTAGTCCCAAAAATCATATAAAATAGCATATAAAACATCCAAGGTGGATAATATAATAGCATGAATACTTCATAAATTATAGATACATTGGAGACGTATCAGCATCCCCAAGCTTAATTCCTGCTCGTCCTCGAGTAGGTAAATGATAAAAGAAATAATTTATGAAGTGTGAATGCTAGCAAGTGCATAAGTTTCATCAATGATAGTTTCAATCACTTTTTATAGCATCATTATATATCATAACAGTAGCTCATCTTCATAAAACTTTTCATGATCAAGTAACAAGCTATTCACATGTTAAAGTATAGATCATAAACTTTCTTCAAACTAACAAACTATATTCTCAGTCATCAAACAATTGCAATTCATCTTATTTTCAGGAAGGGTATATGTCAGAGCTTTCATTTAGCAAACTCCACATACTCAACTATCATTTAGTCTTTCACAATTGCTAACACTCACGTGATATTTATGGGTTCAAAGTTTTAATCGGACACAGAGAAAGATAGGGGCTTATAGATTCGCCTCCCAACCTTTTACCTCAAGGGTAATGTCAACAATAATAGTTCATGATAACTTACATACAAATGGATATATATATATATATATATATATATATATATATATATATATATATATATCAGGATCTTTCCAACACAATGTGCTTCCAAAGGATAAAATGTAAAAAGGAAAGGTGAAGATCACCATGACTCTTGCATAAGGGTAGAAGATAAAATTAAAGATAGACCCTTCGCAGAGGGAAGCAGAGGTTGTCATGCGCTTTTATGGTTGGATGCACAAAATCATAATGCAAAAGAACATCACTTTATATTGCCACTTGTGCTATGGACCTTTATTATGCAGTCCGTCGCTTTTATTTCTTCCACATCACAAGATCGTATAAAGCTTATTTTCTCCACATTAATAGATCATACATATTTAGAGGGCAATTTTTTATTGCATGCACCGATGACAACTTACTTGAAGGATCTTACTCAATCCATAGGTAGGAATGGTGGACTCTCATGGCAAAACTGGTTTAAGGAATGTTTGGAAGCACAAGTAGTATCTCTACTTGGTGCAAAGAATTTGGCTAGCATGAGGGGGAAAAGCAAGCTCAACATGTTGGATGATCCAAGACAATATACTTTATTTCGGATATAAGAAAACGTAACCCATTACGTTGTCTTCCTTGTCCGACATCAAACTTTTAGCATGTCATATTTTAATGAGTGCTCACAATTACAAAAAATGTCCAAGATAGTATATTTATATGTGAAATCTCTCTTCCTTCAATATTCTTTCATGAATTGTTCAAGTGACCAATTCTACGTTTGCTAACTTTCAATAAGTTTACTACCTATACTTATTCTATGTGAAGTCATTACTCCCCATGGTATAAGCATATGAAACATATATAAATTCAGATTTATGATATTCAATTATTCAACCATTTACTCATAGGATATAGGTGAAGCACGTGAGTAAATGACAAATTACTCCAAAAGATAATAGTGAAGGACACTGAGTAGTCAAACAATTAACTAGCCATGGGAGGATTATTTTTCATTTGATAATTCAGATCCAATGATTTTATTCAAACAGCAAGTAAAATTGAAAATACGCTCCAAGAAAAACACATATCATGTGACGAATAAAAATATAGCTCCGAGTAAGGTATACCGATAGTTTTGAAGACGAAAGAGGGGATGCCTTCTGGGGCATCCCCAAGCTTAGGCGCTTGAGTCTTTATTGAATATTACCTTGGGGTGCCTTGGGCATCCCCAAGCTTAGGGTCTTTCCACTCCTTATTCTCCTCATATCGATATCTCACCCAAAGCTTGAAAACTTCAATCACACAAAACTTAACGGAACTTTGTGAGATAGGTTAGTATGATAAAGAGTAAACAATTCACCTTGGTACTGTCAAATACAAAGATCATAATTGTTCTCACACAATGCCTACTGTACCATATCATTTCTACAATTTATATTGAGGAATATAAGTCATACAAACTAGAAAACAAGCAAACTATGCAATGAAAACAGAATCTGTCACAAACAGAATAGTCTGTAATGATCTGAACACTAACCATACTTATGCTACTCAAAAAATTATGAAATAAATTGGTGGAAGTGGGGAATTTGTCTATTAATCTTCTGCAAAAATAATCAGCACCAAAGCACTCTGCTGTAAAAAAATGGCAGCTAATCTCGTGAGCGCAAAGTTTCTGTTTTTTACAGCAAGATCACATTAACTTTCACCCAAGTCTTCCCAAAGGTCTTACTTGGCACTTTATTGAAACAAAAGCTATAAAACATGATTAATACAGTAGCTTAATCATGTAAACACACAAAAACAGTAAGGGTAAATATTGGGTTGTCTCCCAACAAGCGCTTTTCTTTACCGCCTTTTAGCTAGGCATGACGATTTCAATGATGCTCACATGCAAGATAAGACTTGAACATAAAGAGAGCATCATGGAGAATATGACGAGCACATTTAAACCTAACCCACTTCCTATGCCTAGGGATTTTGTGAGCACACAATTTATGGGAACAAGAATCATCTAGCATAGGAACGCAAAACAAGTATAACTTCAAAACTTTAAGCACATACAGAGGAAAACTTGATATTATTGCACTCCTACAAGCATGTATTCCTCCCTCATAATAATTTTCAGTAGAATCATGAATGAGTTCAACAATATTACCATCACATAAAGCATTATTTTCATGATCTACGAGCATAGAAATTTTACTACTCTCCACATAAGCAAAATTCTCCTCATTCGGAATGGCGGGATCACTAGTTCCTAAAGTTGACACTCTTCCAAACCCGCTTTAGATGATAGTATTATTCATACTCCAAAATATATAAGTGAAGTTCATGGAGCATTCTACAATTAATATAAACTAACTAATGTCCAAGCTCAAAATGTATGAGTGAAGCACACGAAGCATTCTATAAAACCATACTCAAAAGATTTAAGTGAAGCACAAAGAGCAATTCTATAATATCATACTTAAAAGATATAAGTGAAGAACATGAAGCCTTCTATAAATCAATGAAGGGCTATCTCATACTAGCATGGTTCATAAAGGAAGAACAAAAAAACACAAAGGACACAAATCATGTGAACGAAACAAAAACCGAGGTATACCGATAATTGTTGAAGAAGAAAGATGGGATGCCAACCGGGGCATCCCCAAGCTTCGATGCTTGAGTATCCTTAGAATATTTACTTGGGGTGCCTTGGGCATCCCCAAGCTTGAGCTCTTGCCCCTCTTTATTCTTCTCATATTGATAGCTTCTCGATCTTCGAACACTTCATCCACACAAAACTTTGACAAAAACTTTGTGAGATCCGTTAGTATAATAAAGCAAATCACTACCTTTAGGTACTGTTTCAAACTCATTCCAATTTCATATTAGAACTATATATACTGTATTCCAACTTCAGCATGGTTCATACCCCCCGATACTACCCATAGATTCATCAAAATAAGCAAACAACACACGAAAAACAGAATCTGTCTAAAACAGGACAGTCTGTAGTAATCTGAAGGTTTAGTAAACTTCTGTAACACCAAAAATTATGAAATAAATTTGAAAATTTGAAAAAGTTATACAGAAGTAATTTTCAAAAGGTTTCATACCCATTTGACTTTCCAGTAAAAAATGTAAAATCACGCACTACAGCCAAAGTTTTAGTTTTTGTTCTGCACATAGTTAACAAGCCATCTAATCATCCTAAAACCAAAGCTTGGCACATTATTTTTATAATACAATGGATATATATATATATATATGGGGACATTTATTTACATAGAAACTTCCATGAAAAATTCTACATTGTTTCCATGAGCATGAACACAAGTGCTCAAGGTCGACCCTCACTTCTTCAATGCATAACTTCCCAGTCACTTCTCTTTTTGAAAAACTTTTTAGGCATGAGGGGCAAGTAATTTTTTTGTATTTTTATTCTTTTAATTTTTTTGTATGTTTCACAAAACTAAACAGAAACAAAAAGGAAAAACAAAATCTACTTAGTTTAGAAAGAAAACAAGCACACACGAGAATATCAACCCCACGCTATTGCTCCCCGGCAACGGCGCCAGAAAAGAGCTTGATCATCCCCAAGTGCAAGGAATCATCGTAGCAATTTCCAAAGGTGGAAGTGATAAGTATGGAGTGTCGAACTCACAAGGAGCTAAAGGTAAGATCAATATTCTCTCAAGCCCTATCTTCCACTGATACGACTCTACGTACACCGAACGTTTGCTTCCAACTAGCAACGAGAAATAAAACTATGTTGTGGGTATGAAGAGGATAACTTTGTATGATATCAGAGAGCTAAAATATAAAAGTAGGTGCTGCTATCATGAAGTTAGAATATATTACTAAATATTATAAATAGCGAGTGTGGAATAATGGTGGATCGGTGTGCGGAATTATCCTAGGCAATCGTTAACAAGAGCGGTAATCACTATTGTAGTTTCATATGAGGGAGAGGCATAAGCTAACATACTTTCTCTACTTGGATCATATGCACTTATGATTGGAACTCTAGCAAGCATCCGCAACTACTAAAGATTATTAAGGTAAAACCCAACCATAGCATTAAAGCATCAAGTCCTCTTTATTCCCATACGCAATAACCCCCTTACTCGGGTTTGTGTTTCAGTCACTCACCAACCCACTATAAGCGAATCATGAATGTATTGCAACACCCTATAGCAGGAACCCCTCACGCTTGCGCGACACAGAGGGCACCATAGGACAGCATCAAAGTAAAAAATACAACTCATACCAATCTAGATCATCAATCAACCCAAAGACAAAAGATATCTACTCAAAACATCATAGGATGGCAACACATCATTGGATCATAATATGTGGCATAAAGCACCATGTTCAAGTAGGGATTACAGCGGGGTGTGGGAGAGTGGACCGCGTAAAAGAGATGAAGATGGTGATGATGATGGTGATGTTGATGAAGACGATCACCGCGGCGATGATTCCCCTCCTGATGGCACTCCGGTACCACCGAGAGAGAGGAGGAGAGGTTCTCCCCCTTGTGCTTCCTCCTCCATGGCCTCCCCCTGGATGGGGAGAGGTTTCTCCTCTGATCCTTGGCCTTCATGGTGATGATGGCCCCTCCGGGATCCTCCTCCATGCCCTCCAGTGATGATGGCCCCCTCCGACAGGGTGCCAAAGAGGGCCTAGATTGGTTTTCGGTGGCTATGGAGGCTTCTGGCGGCGGAACTCCCGATCTAGGTAAATTTTCCGAGGTTTCTGTATTTATAGGAATTTTTGGCGTCGGTCTCACGTCAAGGAGGTACCCGAGGCGTCCACGAGGCAGGCCCACGCGCCTGGGGGGGGGGGCGCCCCCACCCTAGGGGACGCCCCGGTACTCTCCTGGCCTGACTCTTTTACTCCGGGGTCTTCTCTTGGTCCATAAAAAGTCATCAAAAATTGGCACGTCGATTGGACTCCGTTTGATATTCCATTTCTGTAAAACTCAAAAACAAGAAAAAAACAGAAACTGGCAATCGCCACTAGGTTAATAGGTTAGTCCCAAAAATCATATAAAATAGCATATAAATGCATATAAAACATCCAAGGTTGATAATATAATAGCATGAATACTTAATAAATTATAGATACGTTGGAGACGTATCAACAGGCGACCTCTACTCTTGCTTTGGAGCACGGTTCTCCGGGTGGCTCGGTCCTTAACAAAGAAAATTTCAGGATAAACTTCGAGAAAAGCATTGTTATCTCTAATAAGTTTGTAGGCAGAAAGAAGACTCTGATCAGATTGTGGAGCATGAATGATATTGTTGAGTTGTAGAGAGCCATGGGGGTGGTGAGAACCGAATGACCAATGTGGGCAATGTCCATACCTTGTCCACTTGCAGTGTGGATCTGATCTGTGTCGGTGTATCAGTCGCGAACGGCAAGTTTCTCCAGCTCTCCGGTCACATGGTCGGTTGCACCAGTGTCAAGGTACCAGTTCGTGTCCACCCCATAGGAGTGAACGGCATTGGCCGACTGGTTTCCGCCTCCACCTCCTTTGCCCGCAGGATTGTGTACATTGTTGTTGAAGTCGCGGTCGAAGCGTTTCTTGCAGCGCCATGCTCCTTGTCCTTCCAGTTTGCAGATCTGGCACTTGTCGCAGTCACCGCAGTCACCACCACCTTGTTACGGCGCACCACCGCCGCCCGAGTTGTAGCCGCCCGCGTTATTGTTGTTGTTGAAGCCGCGGGGGCCACCACCACCGCCGCCACCGTTGCCACCACCGGGGCGGCTGTTGTAGTTGCCACCGCCATGAACACCGCCCCTGGCCGCAAGATTGGCGGAGTAGGAAGCAGTCTGGGCGGCAATGCGGGCTTCTGCCGATAGCAGTAGCGAGAAGAGCTCGCTGAGGCCGATCGGCTGCTCGGTTGCCGTGCGGGTGGAGATTGCAGACACGAACCCATTGTAGTCGGGTTCATGCAGGAGTCCTTGCAGGATGTGGTCCACGATGTCGTCCTTATTGAGTGGCTTGCCGGTGGCTGCAAGCTCGTCGGCGATCCCCTTCATCTTGGTGAAGTAGGAGGCAGCAGAGAGGTCACCCTTGCGGGTGTGCTCGAGTTGTGAGCAGAGTTGGATCACCCTCGCCCTAGACTGCGACGAGAATCTCTGCAACAGCACCGCCGAGAGAGTACCGGACGTGGTGCACTTACTGACCTGCATCAAGACTTCTCGAGACAGAGATGCGATCAGAAAAGTGAGAACCTGCTGATCCTGGGTGACCCATATTGCATGCTCGGGATTGGGCGCGGAGGTAGGCTCCTCCTTGTCGGCGACGTCCTTCTCCGTCACGATCACAGCGGGGGGCTCCTTGGTGCAGCCGTCGATGTAGCCGGTCATCCCTGCTACCTTGATGTGCAGCAGGACTTGTGCCTTCCATACAAGGAAGTTCTCGCGGGTCAGCTTCTCGATTATGGTGTGTCCGAGAGAAGCAATGGAGGGTGCGGCCATGGCTACGGCGGAGGAGGAGCTTGACATAGCTAGATGAGATGAAGAGAAACGGCTCTGTATACCATGTTAAAACTAGGTTAAGCGTATGCCTCGAGGCAGGGACGCGTGCGTGTTAAATAGGCACAAGATATTACAGAGAGAGGAGGTTAGGATCGATCTCATCTATCTACAGGATGACTACAACATCAAGAGAGATCGATCCTACCTGCCTAACAACCACAATGACTACACGCACGCCTATAACATGATACACACGGTTTA
The DNA here is from genome assembly GCF_002162155.2 of Triticum dicoccoides. Classification (NCBI taxonomy): domain Eukaryota; kingdom Viridiplantae; phylum Streptophyta; class Magnoliopsida; order Poales; family Poaceae; genus Triticum; species Triticum dicoccoides. Next base: position 603,773,426 of record NC_041390.1, on the reverse strand, counting down.
TACAAGTACCGTGTATATACTTATAGAATACAATGTTTAACATTCATCTCTTGATGGATCGGCACCCTTCGTGCCAGGGCGAGGGGGCAGGGTGCTCTCTTCGAAGATGGAGGAGGTTGTCTCCGTGTCAGCTAGAGCCCATGGAGTAGACAAGATTGCCTTTGCACCAACTGAGTGCTTCATGTCAACATGCTCCTGTTGTTGCTGGCTTGCTTAGGTTGGAGAGCGTCTTCATCTTCAAGCTGCTTAGTGCCTTAGTCTTATTAGATCTTTGCTTGTAGTGTGGATGGAGCCTATTAGATGTTGGCATAGCTCTTTGTAGCTTTCGTTGTTTATTTTGTTTTTCCTCTGTAAGGTGTCGATTGTAATCTCCTGGCCGGTTGATGGATTTGTTAATTCAAAGCCGAGTTAGGTTCGAGCCCTACTTGGGCTCGTCCGAGCCTTTTCTCTAAAAAACTATCGCAAATAAATATGTCCAAAACTTAACGAAAATAAGAGACCGGTATTCATTGACAAAGTTCAGCCAAAGCCTGGATCCTAGTAGACAACTTGATACTCCTCCACGACAGCCACTTCCATGATGAAGTTATACCAAAGTCATCTTCTAGTTATTATGAAACCGACTATATCCATCCCTCAGGATCAAAATCGAAAACTCTAGTTCTACCTATTCGAACACTGCCACACTCGTAACAATGTATACTACAACTTGTGCAAACTCAAACACATGATCTATTCATCCACGTATGAGACAAGCTCAACTATCAAATTATTGTGGGAGAATTTTTTTACTTCCTTGCAATTTGTGTGTGTATTTTGTAAGCCATGGCTTGCTCGGGGTCATTGCAGTGCTAGAGGCGTATGTGCTCAAGAAGTGGACATGGAATGAATATGAGATGCAAGCTGGAATGGCTTGTTTAGTGGTTTTGTTGTTGTGAAATAACTGCATTTTTTATTTTCGATGCAAATAGTGTCATTCATGCTTGACTGTGATTGTGCTGAGATGACCGCAAAATTTGAAATTTTTGGAGGCAAGAAGGTCAGTGCTTACTAGGGTGTGTGATGTCTACTACACAACCTTCTTCTTGTAGACGTTGTTGGGCCTCCAAGTGTAGAGGTTTGTAGGACAGTAGCAAATTTCCCTCAAGTGGATGACCTAATGTTTATCAATCCGTAGGAGGCGTAGGATGAAGATGGTCTCTCTCAAGCAACCCTGCAACCAAATAACAAAGAGTCTCTTGTGTCCCCAACACACCCAATACAATGATAAATTGTATAGGTGCACTAGTTCGGCGAAGAGATGGTGATACAAGTGGTATATGGATGGTAGATAAAGATTTTTGTAATCTGAAAAATATAAAAACAGCAAGGTAACTAATAAAAAAATGAGCACAAACGGTATTGCAATGCATTGAAACAAGGCCTAGGGTTCATACTTTCACTAGTGCAAGTTCTCTCAACAATAATAGCATAATTGGTTCACACAACTATCCCTCAACATGCAACAGAGAGTCACACCAAAGTCACTAATAGTGGAGAACAATCGAAGAGATTGTGGTATGGTACGAAACCACCTCAAAGTAATTCTTTCCAATCAATCCGTTGGGCTATTCCTATAAGTGTCACAAACAGCCCTAGAGTTCGTACTAGAATAACACCTTAAGACACAAATCAACCAAAACCCTAATGTCACCTAGATATTCCAATGTCACCTCAAGTATCCGTGGGTATGATTATACGATATGCATCACACAATCTCAGATTCATCTATTCAACCAACACATAGGACCTCAAAGAGTGCCCCAAAGATTCTACCGGAGAGTCAAGACGAAGAAGTGTGCCAACCCCTATGCATAGGTTCATGGGCGGAACCCGCAAGTTGATCACCAAAACATACATCAAGTGGATCAATAGAATACCCCATTGTCACCACGGGTATCCCATGCAAGACATACATCAAGTGTTCTCAAATCCTTAAAGACTCAATCCGATAAGATAACTTTAAAGGAAAAACTCAATCCATTACAAGAGAGTACAGGGGGGAGAAACATCATAAGATCCAACTATAATAGCAAAGCTCGCGATACATCAAGATCGTACCACCTCAAGAACAAGAGAGAGAGAGAGAGAGAGAGAGATCAAACACATAGCTACTGGTACATACCCTCAGCCCCAAGCGAGAACTACTCCCTCCTCGTCATGGAGAGCACCGGGATGATGAAGATGGCCACCGGAGAAGGATTCCCCCTCCGGAAGGGTGCCGGAACGGGCCTAGATTGGCTTTCGGTGGCTATGTAGGCTTCTGGCGGCGGAACTCCCGATCTATTTTGCCCCCCGAAGTTTTTAGGGTATATGGATATATATAGGAGGAAGAAATACGTCAGGGAGGCCACGAGGGGCCCACGAGGGTGGAGGGCGCGCCCCCTGCCTCGTGCCTTCCTCGTTGCTTCCCTTACGTACACTCCAAGTCCTCTGGATTGCTTCCGTTCCAAAAATAAGTTTCGTTAAGTTTCAGATCAATTGGACTCCGTTTGATTTTCCTTTTCTGCGATACTCTAAAACAAGGGAAAAAAACAGAAACTGGCACTGGGCTCTAGGTTAATAGGTTAGTCCCAAAAATCATATAAAATAGCATATAAATGCATATAAAACATCCAAGGTTGATAATATAATAGCATGGAACAATCAAAAATTATAGATACGTTGGAGACGTATCAGCATCCCCAAGCTTAATTCCTGCTCGTCCTCGAGTAGGAAAATGATAAAAGCAGAATTTTTGATGTGGAATGCTACCTAACATATTTCTCTATGTAATTCTCTATTGTGGCAAGAATATTCAGATCCATAAGATTCAAGACAAAAGTTTAATATTGACATAAAAACAATAATACTTCAAGCATACTAACTAAGCAATCATGTCTCTTCAAAATAACATGGCCAAAGAGAGTTATCCCTACAAAATCATATAGTCTGGCTATGCTCCATCTTCACCACACAATGTATTCAAATCATGCACAACCCCGATGACAAGCCAAGCAATTGTTTCATACTTTTGGTGTTCTCAAACTTTTTCAATCTTCACACAATATATGAGTGTGAGCCATGGACATAGCACTATATGTGGAATAGAATGGTGGTTGTGGAGAAGACAAAAAGGGAGAAGATAGTCTCACACCAACTAGGCGTATCAACGGGCTATGGAGATACCCATCAATAGATATCAATGTGAGTGAGTAGGGATTGCCATGCAGCGGATGCACTAGAGCTATAAGTGTATGAAAGCTCAAAAAGAAACTAAGTGGGTGTGCATCCAACTTGCTTGCTCACGAAGACCTACGGCATTTTGAGGAAGCCTACCATTGGAATATACAAGCCAAGTTCTATAATGTAAAATTCCCACTAGTATATGAAAGTGACAACATAGGAGATTCTCTATCATGAAGATCATGGTGCTACTTTGAAGCACAAGTGTGGTAAAAGGATAGTAGCATTGCCCCTTCTCTCTTTTTCTCTCATTTTTTTATTTTTTTATTCGGGCCTTCTCCTTTTTATGGCCTCTTTTCTCTTTTTTTTTATTTGGGCTTCTTTGGCCTATTTTATTTATTTATTTTCGTCCGGAGTCTCATCCCGACTTGTGGGGGAATCATAGTCTCCATCATCCTTTCCTCACTTGGGACAATGCTCTAATAATGATGATCATCACAATTTTATTTACTAACAACTCAACAATTACAACTCGATACTTAGAACAAGATACGACTCTATATAAATGCCTCCGGTGGTGTACCGAGAGGTGCAATGACTCATGAGTGACATGTATGAAAGAATTATGAACGGTGGCTTTGCCACAAATACAATGTCAACTACATGATCATGGAAAGCAATATGACAATGATGGAGCGTGTCATAGTAAACGGAACGGTGGAAAGTTGCATGGCAATATATCTCGGAATGGCTATGGAAATGCCATAATAGGTAGGTATGGTGGCTGTTTTGAGGAAGATATATGGTGGGTTTATGGTACCGGCGAAAGTTGCGCGGTACTAGAGAGGCTAGCAATTGTGGAAGGGTGAGAGTGCGTATAATCCATGGACTCAACATTAGTCATAAAGAACTCATATACTTATTGCAAAAATCTATTAGTTATCGAAACAAAGTACTACGCGCATGCTCCTAGGGGGATAGATTGGTAGGAAAAGACCATCGCTCATCCCCGACCACCACTCATAAGGAAGACAATCAATAAATAAATCATGCTCCGACTTCATCACATAACGGTTCACCATACGTGCATGCTACGGGAATCACAAACTTCAACACAAGTATTTCTCAAATTCACAACTACTCACTAGCATGACTCTAATATTACCATCTCCATATCTCAAAACAATCATCAAGTATCAAACTTCTCATAGTATTCAATGCACTTTATATGAAAGTTTTTATTATATCCCTCTTGGATGCCCATCATATTAGGACTAAATTCATAACCAAAGCAAATTACCATGCTGTTCAAAAGACTCTAAAAATAATATAAGTGAAGCACGAGAGTTCATCTATTTCTTCAAAATAAAACCACCACCATGCTCTAAAAGATATAAGTGAAGAACTAGAGCAAATGACAAACTACTCCGAAAGATATAAGTGAAGATCAATGAGTAGTCGGATAATTATGCAACTATATGAAGACTCTCTAACATTTAAGAATTTCAGATCTTGGTATTTTATCCAAACAACAAGCAAAACAAAAGAAAGAATAATTATGCTCCAAGCAAAACACATATCATGTGGCGAATAAAAATATAGCTCCAAGTAAAGTTACCGATGGACAAAGACGAAAGAGGGGATGCCTTCCGGGGCATCCCCAAGCTTAGGCTCTTGGTTGTCCTTGAATATTACCTTGGGGTGCCTTGGGCATCCCCAACCTTAGGCTCTTGCCACTCCTTATTCCATAGTCCATCGAATCTTTACCCAAAACTTGAAAACTTCACAACACAAAACTTAAAGTAGAAAACTCGTGAGCTCCGTTAGCGAAAGAAAACAAAACACCACTTCAAGGTACTGTAATTAACTCATTATTGATTCATATTGGTGTTAAACCTACTGTATTCCAACTTCTATATGGTTTATAAACTCTTTTACTAGCCATAGATTCATCAAAATAAGCAAACAACACACAGAAAACAGAATCTGTCAAAAACAGAACAGTCTGTAGTAATCTGTAACTAACGCAAACTTCTGGAACCCCAAAAATTCTTAAATAAATTTATGTACGTGAGGAATTTATCTATTAATCATCTGCAAAAAGAATTAACTAAATAGTACTCTCCAATAAAAATGGCAGCAATTCTCGTGAGCGCTAAAGTTTCTGTTTTTTTTACAGCAAGATCAACAAGACTTTCCCCAAGTCTTCCCAATGGTTCTACTAGGCACAAACACTAATTAAAACATAAAAACTCAATAATAACAGAGGCTAGATAGATTATTTAATTCTAAACAGTAGAAAAAAGCAAGGAACAAAAATAAAATTGGGTTGCCTCCCAACAAGCGCTATCGTTTAACGCCCCTAGCTAGGCATGATGATTTCAAGGATGCTCACATAAAAGATAATTATTGAAACAAAAAGAGAGCATCATGAAGAATATGACTAGCACATTTAAGTCTAACCCACTTCCTATGCATAGGGATTTTGTGAGCAGATAACTTATGGAAACAAGAATCAACTTGCATAGGAAGGTAAAACAAGCATAACTTCAAAACTTTAAGCACATAGAGAGGAAACTTGATATTATTGCAATTCCTACAAGCATATATTCCTCCCTCATAATAATTTTCAGTAGAATCATGAATAAATTTAACAATATAACCAGCACCTAAAGCATTCTTTTCATGATCTACAAGCATAGATTTTTTATTACTCTCCACATAAGCAAAATTCTTCTCATTCAGAGTAGTGGGAGTATCATAAGAGACTCGAATACTATAAATTGTTTCCACATTATAAGAGTAATTTTCAGAAAAGGGGTAATCATAATCATGACAAGTATTATAAGTATAATCACTACTTTTTAGAGCATATGTATCATCACAATAATCATCATAAGTAGGAGGCATGCTATCATCATAACAACTTTGCATATCAAAACTTGGGAGGCTAAAAATATCATCATTATTAAACATAGCATCCCCAAGCTTGGGACAAACATTAATTGCATTAAATATATTCTCAAAAACATCATCTTCATCAAACATAGCATCCCCAAGCTTGGGCCTTTTCATATCATAAGCATAATCACTCTCACCATTAATAGTATGGATAGCACCAATAGTATAGCAATTATCATATTATTCCAAGCAAGTGCCAAAAAGATTTTCAAGATCATAAGAAGTATCATTATCTTCCACAATTATATTTTCATAAGGCACAATAGTAATAGGAGCAGCATTATTTGGGGGAGATATCTTTTTACCTCTCTTCCTTTTTTCTTCTTCTTCAGCACATCATGTGTGGGTTCAAACCTCTTATTGGTGCTCCTTAGTAATGAGATTGGTTGAATAGAAAGATCCTCCTCGTTACCTGATTCATCATAAGAAATAATAGAAGGATATTGGGAAGTCTCTTACCTTTCATTAGCATTCTCTTCATCTTCTATTTGTTTTCTTTTCTTTATGTAGTTGGCGATATAAGGATTTTCAATACAATTCACCGCACAATACATATAAATTTCCTCTAGATCAAAGCCAAGAAGTTTATAACGGGCAAATTCTGGAAGATAGTTAGTTATACGTTTCATTTCTTCATAGCCCATAAGCAAACTAAGTTCATTATAATGTGCAAGGGAAATCAAGGCATCACAACTATTGGACATGATTAGATCATGAAACAATTTGTATCGGATAGCTAAATGACCACTTTCATTGCAAAGTCCACAAGTACGGCCAAGAAAAATTTAAATTTTCAGCACAATCATCTAGCCTTTCTTGCAACACTTTACTTTCTAAGTACTTATGCCTCATGCAATATCTAGCTTCCCTATTTGGTGTGTACTTACAAACCCAATGCACTCCACAAAAATTGACATGTTTATAGGAGACATTTTCATCATAACTAGTGCAATCATCATTAGTACCATGGATATTCAAGGAGTTCATACTAACAACATTGCAATCATGCTCATCATTCAAAGGTTTAGTGCCAAACATTTTAATGCATTCTTATTCTACCACTTTGGCACAATTTTCCTTTCCATCATACTCACGAAAGATATTAAAAAGATGAAGCGTATGAGGCAAACTCAATTCCATATTTTTTTAGTTTCCTTTTATAAATTATACTAGTGATAAAACAAGAAACTAAAAGACTCGATTGCAAGATCTAAAGATATACCTTCAAGCACTCACCTCCCCGGCAACGGCGCCAGAAAAGAGCTTGATGTCTACTACACAACCTTCTTCTTGTAGACGTTGTTGGGCCTCCAAGTGCAGAGGTTTGTTGGACAGTAACAAATTTCCCTCAAGTGGATGACCTAAGGTTTATCAATCCATAGGAGGCGTAGGATGAAGATGGTCTCTCTCAAGCAACCCTGCAACCAAATAACAAAGAGTCTCTTGTGTCCCCAACACACCCAATACAATGGTAAATTGTATAGGTGCACTAGTTCGGCGAAGAGATGGTGATACAAGTGCAATATGGATAGTAGATAATCGCTGTTGTAATCTGAAAATATAAAAACAGCAAGGTAACTAATGATAAAACTGAGCGTAAACGGTATTGCAATGCTAGGAAACAAGGGCTAGGGTTCATACTTTCACTAGTGCAAGTTCTCTCAACAATAATAACATAATTGTATCATAAAACTATCCCTCAACATGCAACAAAGAGTCACTCCAAAGTCACTAATAGCAGAGAACAAACAAAGAGATTATGGTAGGGTACGAAACCACCTCAAAGTTATTCTTTCCAATCAATCCATTGGGCTATTCCTATAGGTGTCACAAACAGCCCTAGAGTTCGTACTAGAATAACACCTTAAGACACAAATCAACCAAAACCCAAATGTCACCTAGATACTCCAATGTCACCTCAAGTATCCGTGGGTATGATTATACGATATGCATAACACAATATCAGATTCATCTATTCAACCAACACATAGGACCTCAAAGAGTGCCCCAAAGATTCTACCAGAGAGTCAAGACGAAGACGTGTGCCAACCTCTATGCATAGGTTCATGGGCGGAACCCACAAGTAGATCACCAAAACATACATCACGTGGATCAATAGAATACCCCATTGTCACCACAGGTATCCCATGCAAGACATACATCAAGTGTTCTCAAATCCTTAAAGACTCAATCTGATAAGATAACTTCAAAGGGAAAACTCAATCCAGAGTAGAGGGGGGATAAACATCATAAGATCCAACTATAATAGCAAAGCTCGCGATACATCAAGATTTTACCGCCTCAAGAACATGAGAGAGAGAGAGATCAAACACATAGCTACTTGTACATACCCTCAGCCCCGAGGGAGAACTACTCCCTCCTCGTCATGGAGAGCACCAGGATGATGAAGATGGCCACCGGAGAAGGATTCCCCCTCTGTCAGGGTGCCGGAACAGGTCTAGATTGGCTTTCGGTGGCTACAGAGGCTTCTGGAGGTGGAACTCCCGATCTATTGTGCTCCCCGAAGTTTTTAGGGTATATGGATATATAGGAGGAAGAAATACGTCAGGGGGGCCACGAGGGGCCCACGAGGGTGGAGGGCGCACCCAGGGGGGTGGCCGCGCCCCCTGCCTCGTGCCTTCCTCGTTGCTTCCCTTACGTACACTCCAAGTCTTTTGGATTGCTTCCGTTCCAAAAATAAGTTCCGTGAAATTTCAGGTCAATTGGACTCTGTTTGATTTTCATTTTCTGTGATACTCTAAAACAAGGAAAAAACAGAAACTGGCATTGGGCTCTAGGTTAATATGTTAGTCCCAAAAATCATATAAAATAGCATATAAATTCATATAAAACATCCAAGGTTGATAATATAATAGCATGGAACAATCAAAAATTATAGATACGTTGGAGACGTATCAGTGTGCACAGAAGCATGACTTGCCTTAGAGTTATTACATGTTTTTAAGGCTAAGAAGGTGCACCGGAAGGCAAGTGGTGTCACTCATGGATTAGCTAAACTCGTGATTGCATGTTGCAAGATAAAATGACCGAAAGGATTGAGATAGACCTAGCAGGGGTGAATAGGTCTATACAAATGTTAGCTCCTTTTATTTACAAGATTAGGCTTTTTGAAATATGAAGTGTTCCTAATGTAGCTATGATGAGTAGCAACCTATATGTTGCTTGCAAGGTCAATGGACCAAAGTAAAACACGAAGTGAATGAACTTGGATAAGAGATAACCGAAGACACCTATAGACGAAGGTGTATCTCGATGTTCAGTTCCTTGGAGGGAAACTAGTCACCGTTGGAGAGGTGGAAAACCACAAAGGCCTCCTACGTTACAAAGGCTCACATTCTTCTCTTTGATCTATCACCACAAAGGCGATGCTCAACCACTCATGATAGACCTTGAGGCGACCTTCAAACCTTTACAAACGACGTGGTAAATCATAAATTTATTCCTAATTGGTGACTCCTATCACCTAAGAGTCTTCAACCTTCAAGAGTAACAAGAACAAAGGGGAAAAGATCAGAACTTGCTAAAATCAAGAAAGTGGTTGGGAGAGAGAGCAACAAATCTATGCTTGGGCTTGCATCTCACACAAATCTCTTGAGTAATCGAATGATTATGGTTAGGAGAGATTGGGAGGTGTTCTTCTCAGATCTATAATATCTTGAGTGAAGTGATCAACCCTTTCAAGAAAAGGCATGTGACTTGTAGAGTGTTCAAAGGAATTAGTCGTTTTGCGCGGAAAATGCAACCCGAAGGCTCAATATACCAATTGGCCAGGAGGCTCTAGGTTAGCTCCAATGACTAAGACAGAGCGATCCAAGTGAGGCGTCGGACTAGGAGGAACATCCAGCATGTCCAGCCGAGACATAACCACACAACCTGGGTACCAGCCCAGAACAGGAGACCCTAAAGTCCTTCGTGGTATTTCCTGGACACACATGATGGGAGCGCCCCAGAGAAAGAGCCAGAGACTCCTGCTCCAACCCAAGAGGGCCAGAGTAAGTCTCGAATACTCCTGTGTAAACCAACGTTCCTTAGCAGCCACATGTGCTTTCCTAGAGGCTCCGACAAACACTAAAGTTGCACATTAGTGATTTTTGCTTGGGGATTGTTTGGGCCACTTAGCATTGTACTTTGGGTTGATGAAAAAGGTGCCTTAAAGATTGGCTTGAGTGTCCTTTGCCTCCCAATGGTCCCTGTTAATAGTGTGAGATTCCTAATACTCAAGAACAGAAAGAATGACTATGAAAGCTAGCCCTCATGAAGTCCTTCTTGATCACTTTAATTTTTTATGGTCATGTCCTCGACATTCTTTGCTCGTGGGAATAAATTTGCTCTCATACATTTAGCGGCCTCATTACTCCCTTTAGTCTTTCATCCTCAATACCAAACCATACTTAGGGGCATGACTGTACTTTGAATGACAACCTACGTGTCAAACGCGATTTTGCATGATTGTAATAAACTCCTTATTCCCTAATTAATATACACGATTAAAATGTGTCTTCCATATTCTTGCAATACATGCATATGCTATGTGGAAATGGCATTCATGTAATAGAAGGTTTTGAGCATCCCTTCAACATTGGGACCATGAGTAGATTCCAAGGATCAAATGGCTGGAACATATGTAAATGCTCGAAGAAGGGGCAGTGGCTAGCTAAAGAATGGAAAATACTCCTCCCCCGTGGACTGTGCTATGATATGTTTTCAATTTTTGATGGGTCTAATTAATTTTTGCGTAAAAATGTGAAAGACATTGTGAATTGCTACTTTCAAAAGTCGAACTTGATGTGAGCCAGAAATTTGTTTATATTGTTTTGTATGTTTGCTAGAATGCAAGAGTAAGTGAGCGAACACATATAAGAATCACATGGGGGGCAATTTAAAAATAATCAATATCTCAAATGTTGTTGTCAAGGTATCACTTCCACCCTTTATTTCATTCAACACATTTTTTATTTATTCACAATTAAAATCTACATATGATGGTAACAATACATTTTTCTATTACACTTAGCAAAATTGATCACATTTTTTACTTCGTTATAACTTATTCTGTCAATATACGATCAAGATTAGTTGATCCCTCCATTACACTTAGCAAAATTAATTACATTTTATATTTATTTATAACTCATTTTGTGTATATGGAGTTCCAACTATTTTATTTTATTTTTACACATAGCAAAATTAACCACATTTGTTTTTCCTTTATACCTTAGTTTATCAAGGTACGATCCTAAGTTACATACCATTTTATTACAAAACGAAAGCAACCATGTACTCCCTCCGTTCCACAATACTTGTCATGATTTTAGTTCAAATTTGAACTCAAACCACGACAAGTATTGTGGAACGTAGGGAGTAACATTATTGTTGCATATTAAGGTGAGATGTTCTTTGTTACACAAGTTCTCATCTATCATTATAAATATGCTTGCACTCAATTTGAATCACATTTTGCAAGGATAATCACATTAGTTACTATAACTTTTAACCATGCATGTCTCCACAGATTAATATATGCCACTTAGATGGATGATAGTTTATATATTGATATGGTTAGCATTCACTTCAGTGTTCTTAAATATCTTGACAAAGAGGTCTATGGTGTATAATATAACAAATATCTTGATGGTGGGTTCTAAAGTATATGATTTTCCATGGTATGTGTAAGTATGTAGGCAATTCTAGAGATGCCTACAATAATTTGTTCTCAAATAATTGGAGTTGCTTTGTTTACTGGTTTTACTATGGTCAAAGAATTGTCCCTTTTTTATTTTCTGTGCAAACAAGTGGGATTTACAACCAAACCTGTCGTGATTGAGTGTAACTGTGTTGAGGTGGTTGCAAAATTTTAAATTTCGAATGTGAGATGGTCAGTGTTTACTATGGTGTACGAAGACACACAACACACCTTAGATTAGTTGCATGACATTAAGGTTCAAAAGGTGGACACGGTAGGCAAATGAAATTGTGTATGGTCTAGCTACAGTCCACACGAGGTGTTAAGTGATTATGTGTTGCAAGGTGCCATGCCGACGAGTTTCGTTCCTCTACAGTTGAGTTGTTACTGTACAAGTATAGTAGTGTCAAAATCAGCCACCTAACTGCGATCCAATGGCTCTCCTATCCCTCCTTCACACTCTTTGCGGCAATGGAGGATTTCAAGGGCGATAGTGAAGGAAATATGCCCTAGAGGCAATAATAAAGTTGTTATTTATATTTCCTTATATCATGATAAATGTTTATTATTCATACTAGAATTGTATTAACCGGAAACTTAGTACATGTGTGAATACATGAACAAACAGAGTGTCACTAGTATGCCTCTACTTGACTAGCTCGTTAATCGAAGATGGTTAAGTTTCCTAACCATAAACATGAGTTGTCATTTGATGAACGGGATCACATCATTAGCGAATGATGTGATTGACTTGACCCATCCGTTAGCTTAGCATTATGATTGTTTAGTTTATTGCTATTACTTTCTTCATAACTTATACATGTTCCTATGACTATGAGATTATGCAACTCCTGAATACCGAAGGAACACTTAGTGTGCTATCAAACGTCACAACGTAACTGGGTGACTATAAAGATGCTCTACAAGTGCCTCCGATGCTGTTTGTTGAGTTGGCATAGATCAAGATTAGGATTTGTCACTCCATGTATCGGAGAGGTATCTCTGGGCCCTCTTGGTAATGCACATCACTATAAGCCTTGCAAGCAATGTGACTAATGAGTTAGTTGCGTGATGATGCATTACGGAACGAGTAAAGAGACTTGCCGGTAACGATATTGAACTAGGCATTGAAATACCGATGATCGAATCTCAGGCAAGTAACATACCGATGACAAAAGGGAACAACGTATGTTTTTATGCGGTTTGACCGATAAAGATCTTCGTAGAATATATAGGAACCAATATGAGCATCCAGGTTCCACTATTGGTTATTGACCGGAAGTGAGTCTCGGTCATGTCTACATAGTTCTCGAACTCGTAGGGTCCCCACGCTTAACGTTCGATGACGATCGGCATTATGAGTTTATGTGTTTTGATGTACCGAAGGTAGTTCGGAGTCCCAGATGTGATCAAGGACATGACGAGGAGTCTCTAAATGGTCGAGACATAAAGATTGATATATTGGAAGGCTATGTTTGGACACCGGAATGGTTCCAGATGAGTTCAGACATTTTTCGGAGTACCGGGAGGTTACCGGAACCCCCCGGGGACTTAATGGGCCTACATGGGCTTTAGTGGAAGAGAGAGGAGAAGGCCAAAAGGAGGGGCTCCCCCTAGCCCAATCCAAATTGGGAGGGGGGTCGGCCCCCTTTCCTTCCTCCCCTCTCTCCCTTCCTTCCCCCTCCTAGTAGGACTAGGAAAGGGGGGAACCTACTCCTAGTAGGAGTAGGATTCCCCACTTGGGGCGCGCCCAAGGTGGCTGGCCAGCCCCCTCCTCAACCCCTTTATATACGGGGGAGGGGGCACCTCATAGACACACAAGTTGATTGTTTAGCCGTGTGTGGTGCCCCCCTCCACAGATTTCCACATCGATCATCTCATTGTAGTGCTTAGGCGAAGCCCTGCGTCGGTAACTTCATCATCACTGTCATCACGCTGTCGTGCTGACGAAACTCTCCCTCGGCCTCAACTGGATCAAGAGTACGAGGGACGTCACCGAGCTGAACGTGTGTAGATCGCGGAGGTGCCATACGTTTGGTACTTGATCGGTTGGATCGCGAAGATGTTCGACTACATCAACCGCGTTTCATAACGCTTCCGCTTTCGGTCCACGAGGGTACGTAGACATACTCTCCCCTTCTCGTTGCTATGCATCACCTAGATGGATCTTGCATGTGCATAGGAATTTTTTGAAATTACCGCGTTCCCCAACAGTGGCATCCGGGCCAGCTTTATGCGTAGATGTTATATGCACTAGTAGAACACAAAGGAGTTGTGGGCGTGGTTATATACATATTGCTTGCCGTCACTAGTTGATTCTTGATTCAACGGTATTGTTGGATGAAGCAGCTCAGACCGACATTACGCGTACGCTTACGTGAGACTATTTCGACCGACGTGCTTCGCACACAGGTGGCTAGTGGGTGTCAGTTTCTCCAACTTTAGTAGAATCGGATTCAATGAACAGGGTTCTTTTTGAAGATCAAAAAGCAATCACTATACCACATTGTGGTTTTTGATGCGTAGGTAAGAACGGTTCTTGCTAAGCCCGTAGCAGCCACGTAGAACTTGCAACAACAAAGTAGAGGAGGTCTAACTTGTTTTTGCAGGGCATGTTGTGATGTGATATTTTCAAGACGTGATTATATAAATTGTTGTATCAGATGATCACGTTTTCTAACACAGTTATCGGCAACTGGCAGGAGCCATATGGTTGTCGCTTTATTGTATGAAATGCAATCACCATGTAATTGCTTTACTTTATCACTAAGCGGTAACAATAGTTGTAGAAGCAATAGTTGGCGAGACGACAACGATGCTATGATGGAGATCAAGGTGTCAAGCCGGTGATGATGGTGATCATGACGGTGCTTTGGAGATGGAGATCAAAGGCACAAGATGATGATGGCCATATCATATCACTTATATTGATTGCATGTGATGTTTATCCTTTATGCATCTTATTTTTCTTAGTTCGGCGGTAGCATTATAAGATGATCTCTCACTAAATTTCAAGGTACAAGTGTTCTCCCTGAGTATGCACCATTGCTACAGTTCGTCGTGCCGAGACACCACATGATGATCGGGTGTGATAAGCTCTACGTTCACATACAACAGGTGCAAGCCAGTTTTGCACAAGCAGAATACTCGGGTTAAACTTGACGAGCCTAGCATATGCAGATATGGCCTCGGAACACTGAGACCGAGAGGTCGAGCGTGAATCATATAGTAGATATGATCAACATAGTGATGTTCACCATTGAAAACTACTCCATCTCACGTGATGATCGGACATGGTTTAGTTGATATGGATCACACGATCACTTAGATGATTAGAGGGATCTCTATCTAAGTGGGAGTTCTTAAGTAATATGATTAAATTGAACTTCAATTTATCATGAACTTAGTACATGATAGTATATTGCATCTCTATGTTGTTGTAGATAAATGGCCCGTGCTGTTATTCCGTTGAATTTTAATGCGTTCCTAGAGAAAGCTAAGTTGAAATATGATGGTAGCAATTACATGGACTAGGTCCGTAACTTGAGGATTATCCTCATTGTTTCACAGAAGAAATTACGTCCTGGAAGCACCGATGGGTGACAAGCCTGCTGTAGATGCTGCTGAAAATGTTAAGAACGTCTGACAGAGCAAAGTTGATGACTACTCGATAGTTCAGTGTGCCATGCTTTACGGCTTAGAACCGGGACTTCAACGACATTTTGAATGTCATGGAGCATATGAGATGTTCCAGGAGTTGAAGGTAATATTTCAAGAAAATGCCCGGATTGAGAGATATGAAGTCTCCAATAAGTTCTACAGCTGCAAAATGGAGGAGAATAGTTCTGTCAGTGAACATATACTCAGAATGTTTGGGTACCACAACCACTTGACTCAGCTGGGAGTTAATCTTCCTAATGATAGTGTCATTGACAGAGTTCTTCAATCAATGCCACCAAGCTACAAGAGCTTCGTGATGAACTATAATATGCAAGGGATGGATAAGACAATTTCCGAGCTCTTCGCAATGCTAAAGGCTGCGGAGGTAGAAATCAAGAAAGAGCATCAAGTGTTGATGGTCAACAAGACCACCAGTTTCCAGAAGATGGGCAAAGGGAAAAGGGGGAACTTCAAGAAGAATAGCAAGCAAGTTGCTCCTCAAGTGAAGAAGCCCAAGTCTGGACCTAAGCCTGAGACTGAGTGCTTCTACTGCAAAGGGACTGGTCACTTGAAGCGGAAGTGCCCCAAGTATTTGGAGGATAAGAAGGATGGCAAAGTGAAAGGTATATTTGATATACATGTTATTGATGTGTACCTTACTAATGCTCGCAGTAGCGCCTGGGTATTTGATACTGGTTCTGTTGCTAATATTTGCAACTCGAAACAGGGCTATGGATTAAGCAAAAATTGTCTAAGGACGAGGTGACGATGCGCGTGGGAAATGGTTCCAAAGTCGATGTGATCGTCGTCGGCACGCTACCTCTACATCTACCTGCGGGATTACTTTTAGACCTGAATAATTGTTAGTTGATGCCAGCGTTAAGCATGAACATTATATCTGGATCTTGTTTGATGCGAGACAGTTATTCATTTAAATCAGAGAATAATTATTGTTCTATTTATATGAGTAATATCTTTTATGGTCATGCACCCTTGATGAGTGGTCTATTTTTATTAAATCTTGATAATAGTGATACACATGTTCATAGTATTGAAGCCAAAAGATATAAGTTTAATAATGATAGTGCAACTTATTTGTGGCACTGCCGTTTAGGTCATATTGGTATAAAGCACATGAAGAAACTCCATGCTGATGGACTTTTGGAATCACTTGATTATGAATCACTTGATGCTTGCGAACCATGCCTCATGGGCAAGATGACTAAGACTCCGTTCTCCGGAACAATGAAACGAGCAACAAACTTATTGGAAATAATACATACTGATGTATGCGGTCTGATGAGTGTTGATGCTCGTGGCGGGTATCATTATTTTCTGACCTTCACAGATGATTTGAGCAGATATGGGTATATCTACTTGATGAAACATAAGTCTAAAACATTTAAAAAGTTCAAAGAACTTCAGAGTGAAGTGGAAAATCATCGTAACAAGAAAATAAAGCTTCTACGATCTGATCATGGAGGAGAATATTTGAGTTACGAGTTTGGTCTTCATTTGAAAAAATGCGGAATAGTTTCTCAACTCACACCACATGGAACACCACAGCGTAATGGTGTGTCCGAACGTCGTAACCGTACTTTATTAGATATGGTGCGATCTATGATGTCTCTTACTGATTTACCGCTATTGTTTTGGTATTATGCTTTAGAGACGGCTGCATTCACGTTAAATAGGGCACCATCAAAATCCGTTGAGATGACACCTTATGAATTGTGGTTTGGCAAGAAACCCAACTTGTCGTTTCTTAAAGTTTGGGGCTGCGATGCTTATGTGAAAAAGCTTCAACCTAATAAGCTCGAACCCAAATCGGAGAAATTTGCCTTCATAGGATACCCAAAGGAGACTATTGGGTACACCTTCTATCACAGATCCGAAGGAAAGATATTCGTTGCTAAGAATGGATCCTTTCTAGAGAAGGAGTTTCTCACGAAAGAAGTGAGTGGGAGGAAAGTAGAACTTGATGAGGTAATTGTACCTGCTCCTTTATTGGAAAGTAGTTCGTCACAAAAATCAGTTCCTGTGATTCCTACACCAATTACTGAGGAAGCTAATGATAATGATCATGAAACTTCTGATCAAGTTACTACCGAACCTCATAGGTCAACCAGAGTAAGATCCGCACCAGAGTGGTACGGCAATCCTGTTCTGGAAGTCATGTTACTTGACCATGATGAACCTACAAACTATGAGGAAGCGATGATGAGCCCAGATTCCGCAAAATGGCTTGAGGCCATGAAATCTGAGATGGGATCCATATATGAGAAAAAAAGTGTGGACTTTGGTTGACTTGCCCGATGATCGGCAAGCCATAGAGAATAAATGGATCTTCAAGAAGAAGACTGGCGCTGACGGTAATGTTACTGTCTACAAAGCTCGACTTGTTGCGAAAGGTTTTCAACAAGTTCAAGGAGTTGACTACGATGAGACCTTCTCACCCGTAGCGATGCTTAAGTCCATCCGAATCATGTTAGCAATTGCCGCATTTTATGATTGTGAAATTTGGCAAATGGATATCAAAACTACGTTCCTTAATGGATATCTTAAAGAAGAGTTGTATATGATGCAACCATAAGGTTTTATCGATCCAAAAGGTGCTAACAAAGTGTGTAAGCTCCAACGATCCATTTAGCAGGGAGGTCTATCATGTATGCAATGCAGTGTACCAGACCTGATGTGTGCCTTGCTATCAGTTTAGTAGGGAGGTACCAAAGTAATCCAGGAGTGGACCACTGCACAACGGTTAAGAACATCCCAAAATACCTTAAAAGGACTAAGGATATGTTTCTTGTTTATGGAGGTGACAAAGAGCTCGTCGTAAACGGTTACGTCGATGCAAGCTTTGACACTGACCCGGATGACTCTAAGTCACAAATCAGATACGTATTTTTATTGAATGGTGGAGCTGTCAATTGGTGCAGTTCCAAGCAGAGCGTCATCGCGGGATCTACGTGTGAAGCGGAGTACATGGCTGCTTCGGAAGCAACAAATGAAGGAGTCTGGATGAAGGAGTTCATATCATATCTAGGTGTCATACCTAGTGCATCGGGTCCAATGAAAATCTTTTGTCACAATACTGGTGCAATTGCCTTGGCAAAGGAATCCAGATTTCACAAGCGAGCCAAGCACATGAAGAGACCCTTCAATTCCATCCGTGATCAAGTCAAGGAGGGAGACATAGAAATTTGCAAGATACATACATATCTGAATGTTGCAGACCTGTTGACTAAGCCTCTCTCACGAGCAAAACATGATCATCACCAAGACTCCATGGGTGTTAGAATCATTACTGTGTAATCTAGATTATTGACTCTAGTGCAAGTGGGAGACTGAAGGAAATATGCCCTAGAGGCAACAATAAAGTTATTATTTATATTTCCATATATCATGGTAAATGTTTATTATTCATGCTAGAATTGTATTAACCGGAAACTTAGTACATGTGTGAATACATGGACAAACAGAGTGTCACTAGAATGCCTCTACTTGACTAGCTCATTAATCAAAGATGGTTAAGTTTCCTAACCATAGACATGAGTTGTCATTTGATGAACGAGATCACATCATTAGAGAATGATGTGATTGACTTGACCCATCCGTTAGCTTAGCACTATGATCGTTTAGTTTATTGCTATTGCTTTGTTCATAACTTATACATGTTCCTATGACTATGAGATTATGCAACTCCCGAATACCGAAGGAACACTTAGTGTGCTATCAAACGTCACAACATAACTGGGTGACTATAAAGATGCTCTACAAGTGTCTTCGATGCTGTTTGTTGAGTTGGCATAGATCAAGATTAGGATTTGTCACTCCATGTATCGGAGAGGTATCTCTAGGCCCTCTCGGTAATGCACATCACTATAAGCCTTGGAAGCAATGTGACTAATGAGTTAGTTGCGGGATGATGCATTACGGAACAAGTAAAGAGACTTGCCAGTAACGAGATTGAACTAGGTATTGAGATACCGACGATCGAATCTCGGGTAAGTAACATACCGATGACAAAGGGAACAATGTATGTTGTTATGCGGTTTGACCGATAAAGATCTTCCTAGAATATATAGGAACCAATATGAGCATCCAGGTTCCGCTATTGGTTATTGACCGGAAGTGAGTTTCGGTCATGTCTACATAGTTCTCGAACCCATAGGGTCCGCACGCTTAACGTTTGATGACGATCGGTATTATGAGTTTATGTGTTTGATGTACCGAAGGTAGTTCGGAGTCCAGATGTGATCACAGACATGACGAGGTGTCTCGAAATGGTTTAGACATAAAGATCGATATATTGGAAGGCTATGTTTGGACACCGGAATGGTTTTGGATGAGTACTAGCATTTTCTGGAGTACTGGGAGGTTACCGGAACCCCCCGGGGGCTTAATGGGCCTACATGGGCTTTAGTGGAAGAGAGACGAGAAGGCCAAAAGGAGGGGCGCCTGTCAGTGTCAAAACCGGCGGATCTCGGGTAGGGGGTCCCGAACTGTGCGTCTAGGATCGATGGTAACAGGAGACGGGGGACACGATGTTTACCCAGGTTCGGGCCCTCTCTATGGAGGTAATACCCTACTTCGTGCTTGATTGATCTTGATGAATATGAGTATTAAAAGAGGAGTTGATCTACCACGAGATCGTAATGGCTAAACCCTAGAAGTCTAGCCTATGGATATGGTAATGAGTATATGTGTTGTCCTTTCCAGACTATACCCTTCGATTTGTATAGACACCGGGGGGATCTAGGGTTTACATGGAGTCGGTTACATAAGAAGGAATCTTCGGTCGCCAAGCTTGCCTTCCACGCCAAGTAGAGTGCAATCCGGACACGGTGCAATCTTCGGCCTTCATGTCTTCACAACCCATCAGTCCGGCCCATGGATAACAGGCCGGACGCCCGAGGACCCCTTAGTCCAGGACTCCCTCAGTAGCCCCTGAACCTAGCTTCAATGACGAGGAGTCCGGCGCGTAGATTTGTCTTCGGCATTGCAAGGCAGGTTACCTCCTTTCGAACTCCAGAATAGTCTTCGAACGAAGTAAATATATCCGAACCTGTGTATATAATGGCAGAGAATATCACACCCCACGAGCCCAACTTGTTAATAACTGTTCATGACATCGTATCATGCCTGCCCGGTTACTATTCCCAATCGTCGGCTAGCAAGCCGCCCCACGTCTCGGGGCGCGGTTTTACTGGCACGTCCTGTCAAGGCAGGGATCGTGCCCCTTTTTTATGGGATTTTCATTAATGCAGGCGTGGGTAACCCAACCGTCCCCTGGATACAACTCCTTGGTGATAGGTAAGTTTAGAGACCCTGGGGGAGACGCCCAGTATTCGGGGCCTTTATATAGAGACCCAGTCGCGTCTTCTCCCCTTGCGCTTGCTCCTTCCTCAATCCCAGCCATCCCAAGTTCCAACCCTCGGGTTCCAATCGCCACCAGCCCTAGTCATGTCCGGATCCAGCCGTCAGGGCTGGTGGGTGGCTTCTTCTATCACAGAGGAGGACATTGCGAAGCTCCGCGTAGCGAGGTATCTGACCCCAGAAATCTTTCATCGGCTTCCGGCGCAAGGGCAAGTCAAACCGACCCCCAGATCTAGCGAGAGGGTAGTATTTGTATCCCACTTGCTTCACGGGCTAGGGTTCGCGCTTAACCCCTTCGTCTAGGGGCTCATGTTTTACTATGGGCTATATTTTCATGATCTGGCCCCGGACTTTGTTCTCCTCATCTCGACATTTATCGTCACGTGTGAGGCCTTACTCCGGACTCCTCCGCACTTTGGTTTGTGGCTCAAGACCTTTGATGTGAGGCCCCAGGTGGCAGAGGAGGAGCAGGTAGAGTGCGGCAGCGTCATAATAGGCAAGCTAGTCGGCACGGTTTGGCCTGAAGGATCTTTCGCCAAATCTTCTGATGTATGGCAGCAGGGGTGGTTTTATATCAACGAGCCGCGGGGCCCCAAGTGGGCGGCTACACCTGCGTTCCGACCCGGCCCTCCAATTCAGCTTCGTGGGTCAATAAGGGATTGGGCTGGGGATCCGTCAATGAAGTGCAGACTCTGCAAAGTCGCATCCAGAGTCTTACCGAGAAGGGCATCGATCTTGTGAACATCGTTCAAATAAAGTTAGTCCGCCGGATCCTGCCATGTCAGCGGCGGCCTCTTCGTATGTGGGAGTTTAACCTAGAATGGCGGCGGACTCTATAGCACTTCTTCGGCACTACGCATGAAGGAATGTAGAAATTATATTTCGGGGAATGAGAGCAATGGCCAGGCACCACCGAAGACATTGTCCTTGACTGCAATAATCCATACACTTCGGTAAGTATTCGATATCCGAGAACCTTCCATTCAGGCATCTCTTAACAAGATACTGAACAATCTGTCCCTGTACAGGACTGGATAAAGAAAGCGGTGCTCATCTGGTGTCCGGCGCCTCTTCCCGAAGGCCCTGCGACCGACCTGCTGATGAGAATGCTGACCCCAACACCGTACCAGGTGGATGCGTTCGGGGAAACCGAAATCCTTTTGCCCAAAGGCAAGAGTGCAGAGGGGGCCCTCCAGGGCAAGAAGAGGGTCGCCTCCGAATATTAGGAGTGGAATCCTTCCAAGAGAGGAAAAACACCGTTGTCGAGCGGCTTGGGCCGGGCGAGCGAGGCTGCCGTAGAGTTTGATGACGAGGACGAACCTTGAGGTAGACCGTAAGCGAGGCTGGGGTACTTTAAACGCACCTCATTTTTTTCCTATTAGTGAAGTAATCGTTCGATATATGTTCGTCCACGCAGGTTAACACCTGGTGCTTCTCAATCGTCCTCCTCCTCGGGAGATCTTCTTTCGGAGATGATGGAGAGTGACACGCCTTCTCCGGCCACATCGCCCAATAGGGGAGATGATACCGAGGTATCGTCCTGACGGGATCCTCCTGAACACCAAGTAGTACAGGAAGCGAAGAAGGTGTTACCCGAAGGCGGTGCCTCTGTCACTCGAGGTTCCGGGATCAAGACTGGCGTCCCCGAACCGTCCGGCTTACAGCCGGAGGCGATTTTGGAGGCAAGTAAGCGGGTTCCTTCACAGGAATGTCGTACTCCGGCGGCGGTTCCCGAAGACACAGGAGCGCCGGACATGCTGACGGGCTTGCTAAGATGAGCATCCCTTTCAGAAGAGCACCGTACCTTGATGGCTACGGTGGTCAAAAGGGTTCTATCCGCGAAGAGTGGATTGCATGAGGCCTTCATGAGCCTTCTAAGAGGTTTTGAGGTTTGTGATGTAGCTTTGTCAATTGAATTTTATTGACAGAATGCTGAGACTCGGATTGTCTTCCGAAAGAGGCGATCGGAGGATCAAAGAGATATGCTCAGGTATTAACCTTGGGTTAATTTGAAATACAGGCTGCTTCCCCTCCTGTGGCTGTCCAGAATACAGAAGTGGCTGAACTGCAGCGAAAGCAGGATATTGCGGAGGATGTCGTTGCATTGATCAACAGGCATCTTGATGACTCGCAAGGTATGTACTTCGAGCATTCTTTACACCAGTGTGCTTGACGCGGGAAAGAGCTTTATATGGAATGTGCATGAAATGCAGATGGTGCTGCCGCCGTGGAGGTTCTTCGGGCGGATCTAATCCGGGCCAAGGAGCGGGCCCGGTTTAGTGATGCTGCTGCTGAAGGAGCATCGGTTGAACTGAAGGCCGAACAAGCTGTGCGATGCCAGGGCGAGGAGAAGGTATCCACGATGACACTCGCTTTGGAGAATGCTACTGGCTTCTGTGAATTTCTTGAGAAGGAGAATAATGCCTTAACGGCTGAACTGGATGATGTCTACTACACAACCTTCTTCTTGTAGACGTTGTTGGGCCTCCAAGTGTAGAGGTTTGTAGGACAGTAGCAAATTTCCCTCAAGTGGATGACCTAAGGTTTATCAATCCGTAGGAGGCGTAGGATGAAGATGGTCTCTCTCAAGCAACCCTGCAACCAAATAACAAAGAGTCTCTTGTGTCCCCAACACACCCAATACAATGGTAAATTGTATAGGTGCACTAGTTCGGCGAAGAGATGGTGATACAAGTGGTATATGGATAGTAGATATGGGTATTTATTATCTGAAATTACAAAAACAGCAAGGTAACTAATGATAAAAGTGAGCGTAAATGGTATTGCAATGATAGGAAACAAGGCCTAGGGTTCATACTTTCGCTAGTGTAAGTTCCCTCAACAATAATAACATAATTGGATCATATAAGTAGCCCTCAACATGCAACAAAGAGTCACTCCAAAGTCACTAATAGCGGAGAACAAACGAAGAGATTATGGCAGGGTACGAAACCACCTCAAAGTTATTCTTTCCAATCAATCCGTTGGACTATTCCTATAAGTGTCACAAACAGCCCTAGAGTTCGTACTAGAATAACACCTTAAGACACAAATCAACCAAAACCCTAATGTCACCTAGATACTCCAATGTCACCTCAAGTATCCGTGGGTATGATTATACGATATGCATCACACAATCTCAGATTCATCTATTCAACCAACACAAAGGACCTCAAAGAGTGCCCCAAAGTTTCTACCGGAGAATTACGACGAAAACATGTGCCAACCCCTATGCATAGGTTCATGGGCAGAACCCGCAAGTTGATCACCAAAACATACATCAAGTGAATCACGTGATATCCCATTGTCACCACAGATACGCACGGCAAGACATACAACAAGTGTTCTCAAATCTATAAAGACTCAATCCGATAAGATAACTTCAAAGGGGAAACTCAATCCATTACAAGAGAGTAGAGGGGGGAGAAAACATCATAGGATCCAACTATAATAGCAAAGCTCGTGATACATCAAGATCGTATCACCTCAAGAACACGAGAGAGAGAGAGATCAAACACATAGCTACTGGTACAGACCCTCAGCCCCGAGGGAGAACTACTCGCTCCTCGTCATGGAGAGCACCGGGATGATGAAGATGGCCACCGGAGAAGGATTGCCCCCTCCAGTAGGGTGCCGGAATAGATCTAGATTGGTTTTCGGTGGCTACGGAGGCTTCTGGCGGCGGAACTCCCGATCTATTGTCGCTTCTGGAAGTTTTAGAATATGTAGGTATATATGGGTGAAAGAAGCACGTCGGTGGACCGAAGGGGGGGCCACGAGGTAGGGGGGTGCGCCCCAGGGGGGTGGGCGCGCCCCCCACCCTTGTGGGCACCTCCCTTCTTTCCTAGCATGCACTCCAAGCTTTTCCGGTAGCTTTCCTTCCAAAAATAACTTCTCCAGTTGATTTCGTTCCGTTTCGACTCCGTTTGATATTCCTTTTCTCCGAAACACTGAAATAGGCAAAAAAACAGCAATTCTGGGCTGGGCCTCCGGTTAATAGGTTAGTCCCAAAAATAATATAAAAGTGGATAATAAAGCCCAATATTGCCCAAAACAGTAGATAACATAGCATGGAGCAATCAAAAATTATAGATACGTTGGAGACGTATCACTGGACAAGGCCCAGCAGGAGGCAAGAGAAGCGCGATCAGAGTCCAGAGCACTCCGTGAGGAGGTTCGACAGGCGAAAGAGATAGTGGCTGGAAAGCCTTTTCTGCTGCACACTAAGTTCGGCGACCCGGACTATGCTCAGCTGAACCAAGTGTGGAGTTCTTCGGACGAGTATTTGGACTTGCCGAAGAGTTCTTCCGATGCAGCGCGGTATTACCAAGCGTGAGCTGGATATGCAACGGAGAAGCTTTTTTAGTCACAGTTCGGTGCGTCGAAGCGCCCGCTGCTGCTCAATGAACAGATGTCCCAATGGGCCGAACTTCATAGGGTATCTGGCGCTGCCATGAAGGATGTTGTAATCCAGCTGTGGCCAAGCGAGCCTGCAACGACTAGCTATTTCGGTTTGGTGCAGAAGCTTGTCGACGTGTTGTCGCGAATCGATGCTGCAAAGCGATCGACATGCATTGAAGGTGCACGGATGGCCCTTGCCTGAGTCAAGACATTCTGGGGAAAGATGAAGGCCATCGATGTCGCCATGAAGGGCCCACCTGAAGGTAGGGGCCATCCGGAACCGGAGAGTTATTTTGAAGACGTCCTGGAGGCTGCCCGCTTGATAGAGGGTCAATGCTCAAAAAACATAATGTTCGAGTGACGTGTATGATGATTGTAAAAGACAACTTCATAGTTAATCTATTTATGTTTTGCTCGAAAAGCTTGAATTCCTCCTGTGCGGTCGTTTTAATATAATCTGAAAGTTTTCCAGTCATCGGCTTCAGCCCCCTCGTAGGAAGTACGGGGGTGTTCGGAAAAGCATTTAATCACTCTTTATCCAACGTCTTGGTCCATGAAGGAGGTGATAATGCGGCGAACCAGGCAATCGGACTAAAAGGCGTTAACACTTTCACTTAACCATAGGAGTTTTGTGGTGGGGCTACGACATAGCCCCTGGTGTGTATGCGGCGTGTGGTGCCTTACATATTTGATCTAAGAAAGATCCCTCGTATTACACGGAGAATCGCTAAAGATTCCAATAAGTCATCAAGGGGTTGACCAGCTCTCGCCGCATCATGACAGTCAGTTTTCGGCTTTCTCTACTGAGGTGCTCATTCGGTCTAGGCCAGGGCACAATCGCAGTAGTTCTCCCTTTACTACCCTAGCCGATAGAGCGGAACGTACAGTAGCAAACATAGGAGCCGGGCAACCCAACTATTGACCCAAGAAAATGATTCGGAGCTGATGCATATAAGGCCAAACTTGCAATGCTGAAGGACACTATAGAGTTGTTCGGACTTTTACTGGCAGCTCATTCGTTCCCATGCCGAGCCCCTGGCAGGGTATGACGAGGTGTATCTGCAGAGCAGCCGTTGAGGCCGTACTTTATTGTTGAAAGAGTATGAGAGATCGGTTCGGGTGAGGCTTACTGAGAACGGAGCGATGTGCCAGTGATAAATTTATGTATATATATATACATATATGTATGTATGTATATATGTATGTATATAAAAAACAGAAACCACAGACCCGGCTATTTGACATGCTCGTGGTCGGGATCAGAGGAAAAAGGGCATAATACAGGCTCGGAATAAAGAGTGCGGTCTACAAAAAGTAATTTTGGACCTCCTGTCGCACGTCTGCATCGCCCATCCTCGGGGAGGGGGGATCCTTAACGGAAGTAGCCCCTTAGGTGAGTGTATGGATCCGAACTCCGATAGAGTCCGGTGTAGATGTTGTCCAGTTGGTCACCTGTTCTTTAAGGATGATACAGAAAAAATGAGAAAATATATTAAAAAAACGTTACTGGAATGCTTGTAGGGTTGTCCGTATTGTGCTTCCGCCGATGCCCATGGTATCTTGAGTGCGTAGTGATGTGTCGTGGTGCAAATTTCGCCAGTACAGTCGGTGGGTGGCAGGGAGCGAACTGCTATTTGCGTTCCGGGAGTGGTCGAACATCGGAGGGGAACTATTTTTGGCCCCTGGTGTTCTGCTGGCGAGCCGATCCGTCGTCTTTGTCGCCCAGTGGCCTCCTCCCCTTGTGATCAGCGTTAAGCTTGCCTGCCTACTTGAAGACCCAACAGTTACGGTTGGTATGATTAGCTGGCTTATCGGGGTGACCGTGAATCTGACAAGGTCGGTCTAATATCCTGTCAAGGGTGGATGGTCCATCCTGGTTTCCCTTTAGTGGCTTCTTCCGTTGACCGGGCTTCGGATTGTGAAATCCGGCGTTCGCCGCTGTGTCGCGTATATTACTGCGACTGCTGTGTTTGGTTCATTGTGGCTTGCCGTTGCCATCTCGGATTTCTGAAGTGCCCGGGCCGTTGGCGTCATTGCTTTTACAAGCAAGCCAGTTGTCTTCTCCCGCATAGAAGAGGTTCATTAGAGCGGTAAGGGCTGTCATGGATTTGGGTCCTTCCCGGCCGAGGTGACGCGCGAGCCATTCACCCCGGACGCTATGTTTGAAGGCCGCGAGGGCTTCTACGACCGGAAAGTCGTCAATTTGGTTCTTTTTGACTAAGAACCTGGTCCAGAGCTCCCTAGCTGACTCGCTGGGCTCCTGGACAATGTCACTTAAGTCATCGGCGCATAATGGCCGTTCATATGTTCCCTGGAAGTTTTCTTGAAAGGTGTCTTCCAAATCTTCCCAGTTGCCAATAGAATTTTCTGGCAAACTGTTTAGCCAGTACCGATCTGGCCCTTTAAGTTTGAGGGGTAGGTATTTAATGGTGTGGAGGTCGTCTCCGCGGGCCATGTGGATATGGAGGAGGTAATCCTGGATCCATACCGCAGGGTCTGTTGTCCCATCATATGATTCGATGTTAATGGGTTTAAACCCGTCTGGAAATTCGTGTTCCATTACTTCGTTAGTGAAGCAGAGGGGGTGTGCGGCTCCTCTATGTTGGGCCACACTATGAAGCACCTCCGGCGAGCTCCGTTTACGGTGCTCGGACCGGTCGTGGTCAGCTCTGTAGTGTCTTAATAGTTGAGTGTTCCCCCGAGCTATTTTGTTATGATGGCCGGATGGGTTGGTATGGTGCTCTGCTTTGGCTGCTGCTTTGTCTGGACCGAACTGTGGTCGGCCCGCCGCATTTTTCGATGGTCGTGTGGGCTCCATCGCCCTGCCATCATATTGAGGGAGCCACCTACTCTTGGGGTGGCTTTTTTCTGGGCTGCTAAGGCCATATTCTTCGGCGGCCAAGACCTCGGTCCATCTATCATTGAGCAAGTCTTGGCTTGATTGAAGCTGCAGCTGCTTCTTTCTTAAGCTCCTTGCAGTGGCTATAAGCCGGCGTTTAAAGTACTCCTGCTCGAGAGGTTCCTTTGGCACGATAAAAAGAGTGTTGGCAGTTGATGTCTACTACACAACCTTCTTCTTGTGTTGGCAGTTGATGTCTACTACACAACCTTCTTCTTGTAGACGTTGTTGGGCCTCCAAGTGTAGAGGTTTGTAGGATAGTAGCAAATTTCCCTCAAGTGGATGACCTAAGGTTTATCAATCCATAGGAGGCGTAGGATGAAGATGGTCTCTCTCAAGCAACCCTGCAACCAAATAACAAAGAGTCTCTTGTGTCCCCAACACACCCAATACAATGGTAAATTGTATAGGTGCACTAGTTCGGCGAAGAGATGGTGATACAAGTGCAATATGGATAGTAGATAATGGTTGTTGTAATCTGAAACTATAAAAACAGCAAGGTAACTAATGATAAAAGTGAGCGTAAACCGTATTGCAATGCTAGGAAACAAGGCCTAGGGTTCATACTTTCACTTGTGCAAGTTCTCTCAACAATAATAACATAACTGGATCATAAAACTATCCCTCAACACGCAACAAAGAGCCACTCCAAAGTCACTAATAGCGGAGAACAAACAAAGAGATTATGGTAGGGTACGAAACCACCTCAAAGTTATTCTTTCTAATCAATCCGTTGGGCTATTCATATAGGTGTCACAAACAGCCCTAGAGTTCATACTAGAATAACACCTTAAGACACAAATCAACCAAATCCCTAATGTCACCTAGATACTCCAATGTCACCTCAAGTATCCGTGGGTATGATTATACGATATACATCACACAATCTTAGATTCATCTATTCAACCAATACATAGAACCTCAAAGAGTGCCCCAAAGTTTCTACCGGAGAATCACGACGAAAACGTGTGCCAACCCTAACCCGCAAGTTGATCACCAAAACATACATCAAGTGGATCAATAGAATACCCCATTGTCACCACGGGTATCCCACGCAAGACATACATCAAGTGTTCTCAAATCCTTAAAGACTCAATCCGATAAGATAACTCCAAAGGGGAAACTCAATCCATTACAAGAGAGTAGAGGGGGGAGAAACATCATAAGATCCAACTATAATAGCAAAGCTCGCGATACATCAAGATCGTACCACCTCAAGAACACGAGAGAGAGAGAGAGAGAGAGAGATCAAAAACATAGCTACTGGTACATACCCTCAGCCCCGAGGAAGAACTACTCCCTCCTCATCATGGAGAGCACCGGGATGATGAAGATGGCCACCGGAGAAGGATTCCCCCTCTGGCAGGGTGCCGGAACGGGTCTAGATTGGCTTTTCGTGGCTACGGAGGCTTCTGGCGGCGGAACTCCCGATCTATTGTGCTCCCCGAAGTTTTTAGGGTATATGGATATATATAGGAGGAAGAAATACGTCAGGGGGGCCACGAGGGGCCCACGAGGGTGGAGGGCGCGCCCAGGGGGTGGGCGCGCCCCCTGCCTCGTGCCTTCCTCGTTGCTTCCCTTACGTACACTCCAAGTCTTCTGGATTGCTTCCGTTCCAAAAATAAGTTCCATGAAGTTTCAGGTCAATTGGACTCCGTTTGATTTTCCTTTTCTGCGATACTCTAAAACAAGGAAAAAACGGAAACTGGCTCTGGGATCTAGGTTAATGGGTTAGTCCCAAAATTCATATAAAATAGCATATAAATGCATATAAAACATCCAAGGTTGATAATATTATAGCATGGAACAATCAAAAATTATAGATACGTTGGAGACGTATCAGCATCCCCAAGCTTAATTCATGCTCGTCCTCGAGTAGGTAAATGATAAAAACAGAATTTTTGATGTGGAATGCTACCTAACATATTTCTCTATGTAATACTCTATTGTGGCAAGAATATTCAGATCCATAAGATTCAAGATATAAGTTTAATATTGACATAAAAACAATAATACTTCAAGCATACTAACTAAGCAATCATGTCTCTTCAAAATAACATGGCCAAAGAGAGTTATCCCTACAAAATCATGTAGTCTGGCTATGCTCCATCTTCACCACACAATGTATTCAAATCATGCACAACCCCGATGACAAGCCAAGCAATTGTTTCATACTTTTGGTGTTCTCAAAATTTTTCAATCTTCACGCAATATATGAGCTTAAGCCATGGACATAGCACTATATGTGGAATAGAATGGTGGTTGTGGAGAAGACAAAAAGGGAGAAGATAGTCTCACATCAGCTAGGCGTATCAACGGGCTATGGAGATGCCCATCAATAGATATCAATGTGAGTGAGTAGGGATTTCCATGCAACGGATGCACTAGAGCTATAAGTGTATGAAAGCTCAAAAAGAAACTAAGTGGGTGTGCATCCAACTTGCTTGCTCACGAAGACCTAGGGCATTTTGAGGAAGCCCATCATTGGAATATACAAGCCAAGTTCTATAATGTAAAATTCCCACTAGTATATGAAAGTGACAACATAGGAGACTCTCTATCATGAAGATCATGGTGCTACTTTGAAGCACAAGTGTGGTAAAAGGATAGTAGCATTGCCCCTTCTCTCTTTTTCTCTCATTTTTTTATTTTTTTATTCGGGCCTTCTCCTTTTTATGGCCTCTTTTCTCTTTTTTTTATTTGGGCTTCTTTGGCCTATTTTATTTATTTATTTTCGTCCGGAGTCTCATCCCGACTTGTGGGGGAATCATAGTCTCCATCATCCTTTCCTCACTTGGGACAATGCTCTAATAATGATGATCATCACAATTTTATTTACTAACAACTCAACAATTACAACTCGATACTTAGAACAAGATATGACTCTATATGAATGCATCCGGCGGTGTACCGGGATGTGCAATGACTCATGAGTGACATGTATGAAAGAATTATGAACGGTGGCTTTGCCACAAATACAATGTCAACTACATGATCATGCAAAGCAATATGACAATGATGGAGTGTGTCATAGTAAACGGAACGGTGGAAAGTTGCATGGCAATATATCTCAGAATGGCTATGGAAATGCCATAATAGGTAGGTATGGTGGCTGTTTTGAGGAAGATATATGGTGGGTTTATGGTACCGGCGAAAGTTGCGCGGTACTAGAGAGGCTAGCAATTGTGGAAGGGTGAGAGTGCGTATAATCCATGGACTCAACATTAGTCATAAAGAACTCATATACTTATTGCAAAAATCTATTAGTTATCGAAACAAAGTACTACACGCATGCTCCTAGGGGGATAGATTGGTAGGAAAAGACCATCGCTCATCCCCGACCACCACTCATAAGGAAGACAATCAATAAATAAATCATGCTCCGACTTCATCACATAACGGTTCACCATACGTGCATGCTACGGGAATCACAAACTTCAACACAAGTATTTCTCAAATTCACAACTACTCACTAGCATGACTCTAATATTACCATCTCCATATCTCAAAACAATCATCAAGTATCAAACTTCTCATAGTATTCAATGCACTTTATATGAAAGTTTTTATTATATCCCTCTTGGATGCCCATCATATTAGGACTAAATTCATAACCAAAACAAATTACCATGCTGTTATAAAGACTCTCAAAATAATATAAGTTAAGCATGAGAGTTCATCTATTTCTTCAAAATAAAACCACCACCGTGCTCTAAAAGATATAAGTGAAGCACTAGAGCAAATGACAAACTACTTCGAAAGATATAAGTGAAGATCAATGAGTAGTCGAATAATTATGCAACTATATGAAGACTCTCTAACATTTAAGAATTTCAGACCTTGGTATTTTATTCAAACAGCAATCAAAACAAAAGAAAGTAAAATGACGCTCCAAGCAAAACACATATCATGTGGCGAATAAAAATATAGCTCCAAGTAAAGTTACCGATGAACGAAGACGAAAGAGGGGATGCTTTCCGGGGCATCCCTAAGCTTAGGCTCTTGGTTGTCCTAGAATATTACCTTGGGGTGCCTTGGGCATCCCGAAGCTTAGGCTATTGCCACTCCTTTTTCCATAGTCCATCGAATCTTTACCCAAAACTTGAAAACTTCACAACACAAAACTTAAAGTAGAAAACTCGTGAGCTCCGTTAGCGAAAGAAAACAAAACACCACTTCAAGGTACTGTAATTAAATCATTATTGATTCATATTGGTGTTAAACCTACTGTATTCAAACTTCTCTATGGTTTATAAACTCTTTTACTAGCCATAGATTCATCAAAATAAGCAAACAAAACACGGAAAACAGAATCTGTCAAAAACAGAACAGTCTGTAGTAATCTGTAACTAACGCAAACTTCTGGAACCCCAAAAATTCTGAAATAACTTGCTGGACGTGAGTAATTTATCTATTCATCATATGCAAAAAGAATTAACTAAATAGAACTCTCCAATAAAAAATGGCAGCAATTCTCGTGAGCGCTAAAGTTTCTGTTTTTTTACAGCAAGATCAACAAGACTTTCCCCAAGTCTTCCCAACGGTTCTACTAGGCACAAACACTAATTAAAACATAAAAACTCAATCATAACAGAGGCTAGATAAATTATTTATTTATAAACAGTAGCAAAAAGCAAGGAACAAAAATAAAATTGGGTTGCCTCCCAACAAGCGCTATCGTTTAACGCCCCTAGCTAGGCATGATGATTTCAATGATGCTCACATAAAAGATAAGAATTGAAACATAAAGAGAGCATCATAAAGAATATGACTAGCACATTTAAGTCTAACCCACTTCCTATGCATAGGGATTTTGTGAGCAAACAACTTACGGAAACAAGAGTCAACTTGCATAGGAAGGTAAAACAAGAATAACTTCAAAACTTTAAGCACATAGAGAGGAAACTTGATATTATTGCAATTCCTACAAGCATATATTCCTCCCTCATAATAATTTTCAGTGGAATCATGAATGAATTCAACAATATAACCAGCACCTAAAGCATTCTTTTCATTATCTACAAGCATAGAATTTTTATTACTCTCCACATAAGCAAAATTCTTCTCATTCGGAATAGTTGGAGTATCATAAGAGACTCGAATACTATAAATTGTTTCCACATTATAAGAGTAATGTTCAGAAAAGGGGTAATCATAATCATGAAAAGTTTTATAAGTATAATCACTACTTTTTATAGCATATGTATCATCACAATAATCATCATAAGTAGGAGGCATGCTATCATCATAACAACTTTGCATATCAAAACTTGGGAGGCTAAAAATATCATCATTATTAAACATAGCATCCCCAAGCTTGGGACAAACATTAATTGCAGCAAATATATCATAAGCATAATCACTCTCATCATTAATAGTATGGATAGCACCAAGAGTATAGCAATTATCATATTCTTCCAAGCAAGTGCCAAAAAGATTTTCAAGATCATAAGAAGTATCATTATCTTCCACAATTATATTTTCATAAGGCACAATAGTAATAGGAGCAGCATTATTCGGGGGAGATATCTTTTTACCTCTCTTCCTTTTTCTTTTCTTCTTCTTCACCACATCATGTGTGGGTTCAATCCTCTTTTCGGAGCTCCTTAGTAATGAGATTGGTTGAATAGAAAGCTCCTCCTCGTTACCTGATTCATCATAAGAAATAATAGGAGGATATTGGGAAGTCTCTTCCCTTTCATTAGCATTCTCTTCGTCTTCTATTTGTTTTCTTTTCTTTATGTAGTTGGCGATATAAGGATTTTCAATACAATTCACCGCACAATACATATAAATTTTCTCTAGATCAAAGCCAAGAAGTTTATAACAGGCAAATTCTGGAAGATAGTTAGTTATACGTTTCATTTCTTCGTATCCCATAAGCAAACTAAGTTCATTATAATGTGCAAGGGAAATCAAGTCATCACAATTTTTGGACATGATTAGATCATGAAACAATTTGCAAAGTCCACAAGTACGGCCAAGAAAATTTAAATTTTCAGCACAATCATCTAGCCTTTCTTACAACAATTTAGTTTCTAAGTACTTATGCCTCATGCAATATCTATCTTCCCTATTTGGTGTGTACTTACAAACCCAATGCACTCCACAAAAATTGACATGTTTATAGGAGACATTTTCATCATAACTAGTGCAATCATCATTAGTACCATGGATATTCAAGGAGTTCATACTAACAACATTGCAATCATGCTCATCATTCAAAGATTTAGTGCCAAACAATTTAACGCATTCTTCTTCTAACACTTTGGCACAATTTTCCTTTCCATCATACTCACGAAAGATATTAAAAAGATGAAGCATATGAGGCAAAATCAATTCCATATTTTTTAGTTTTCTTTTATAAATTAGACTAGTGATAAAACAAGAAACTAAAAGACTCGATTGCGAGATCTAAAGATATACCTTCAAGCACTCACCTCCCCGGCAACGGCACCAGAAAAGAGCTTGATGTCTACTACACAACCTTCTTCTTGTAGACGGTGTTGGGCCTCCAAGTGTAGAGGTTTGTAGGACAGTAGCAAATTTCCTTCAAGTGGATGACCTAAGGTTTATCAATCCGTAGGAGGCGTAGGATGAAGATGATCTCTCTCAAGAAACCCTGCAACCAAATAACAAAGAGTCTCTTGTGTCCCCAACACACCCAATACAATGGTAAATTGTATAGGTGCACTAGTTCGGCGAAGAGATGGTGATACAAGTGCAATATGGGTAGTAGATAATGGTTGTTGTAATCTGAAAATATAAAAACAGCAAGGTAACTAATGATAAAACTGAGCGTAAACGGTATTGCAATGCTAGGAAACAAGGCCTAGGGTTCATACTTTCACTTGTGCAAGTTCTCTCAACAATAATAACATAATTGGATCATAAAACTATCCCTCAACATGCAACAAAGAGTCACTCCAAAGTCACTAATAGCGGAGAACAAACAAAGATATTATGGTAGGGTACGAAACCACCTCAAAGTTATTCTTTCCAATCAATCCATTGGGCTATTCCTATAGGTGTCACAAACAGCCCTAGAGTTCGTACTGGAATAACACCTTAAGACACAAATCAACCAAAACCCTAATGTCACCTAGATACTCCAATGTCACCTCAAGTATCCGTGG
Source organism: Triticum dicoccoides (assembly GCF_002162155.2). Taxonomy (NCBI): domain Eukaryota; kingdom Viridiplantae; phylum Streptophyta; class Magnoliopsida; order Poales; family Poaceae; genus Triticum; species Triticum dicoccoides. The sequence continues at coordinate 603,738,082 of NC_041390.1, read as the reverse complement.
GTATGATTATACGATATGCATCACACAATCTCAGATTCATCTATTCAACCAACACATAGAACCTCAAAGAGTGCCCCAAAGTTTCTACCAAAGAATCACGACGAAAACGTGTGCCAACCCTAACCCGCAAGTTGATCACCAAAACATACATGAAGTGGATCAATAGAATACCACATTGTCACCACGGGTATCCCACGCAAGACATACATCAAGTGTTCTCAAATCCTTAAAGACTCAATCCGATAAGATAACTCCAAAGGGGAAACTCAATCCATTACAAGAGAGTAGAGGGGGAGAAACATCATAAGATCCAACTATAATAGCAAAGCTCGTGATACATCAAGATCGTACCACCTCAAGAACATGAGAGAGAGAGAGAGACCAAACACATAGCTACTGGTACATACCCTCAGCCCCAAGGGAGAACTACTCCCTTCTCGTCATGGAGAGCACCGGGATGATGAAGATGGCCACCGGAGAAGGATTCCCCCTCCGGCAGGGTGCCGGAACGGGTCTAGATTGGCTTTTGGTGGCTACGAAGGCTTCTGGCGGCGGAACTCCCGATCTATTGTGCTCCCCGAAGTTTTTAGGGTATATGGATATGTATATATATAGGAGGAAGAAATACGTTAGGGGGGCCATGAGGGTGGAGGGCGCGCCCAGGGGGTGGGCGCGCCCCCCTGCCTCGTGCCTTCCTCGTTGCTTCCCTTACGTACACTCCAAGTCTTCTGGATTGCTTTCGTTCCAAAAATAAGTTTCGTGAAGTCTCAGTTCAATTGGACTCCGTTTCATTTTCATTTTCTGCGATACACTAAAACAAGCGAAAAACAGAAACTGGCACTGGGCTCTAGGTTAATAGGTTAGTCCCAAAAATCATATAAAATAGCATATAAATGCATATAAAACATCCATGGTTGATAATATAATACCATGGAACAATCAAAAATTATAGATACGTTGGAGATGTATCAACAGTGTTTTCTCTTGGGCGATGAGGCCTAGAGCGCCGGCGTCCGGCCTTTGTACCAGGCGGTTTCTCCTCGACCGGATCCTCCTTCTCATCGTCGAGAGCGTCGTAAGGTGTGTCTATCATACACACGTCATACCAGTAAGTGCTTATCCTGTGTCTAGCGGGTAGTAAGCTCTGGCCTTGCCCCTCATCGTCGTCCACACCGTCGATGTCTTCAGAGCGGGGATCGGGCGTGTTGGTTACATCTTCAACAGTGGCTATGAAGTGGGTGGCGGGTGGGAAGCAAAATTCTCCGTCGTCCGCCGTAAGTTTGAACCGAACATAGTTCGGAGATGGGTCGTCCGCCAGGGATAGGTTTTTTAGCGAGTTTAGTATGTCCCCCATGGGCGAGTGTTGGAAGACATCTGCGGTGTTGAACTTGAAGATCGATAACCGATCGAGTTTGGTGTACGCGGGCTCGCAAGGTTTGGAGCTCGACATCGGAGGCGAGTCCGGGGTTCCGTTGATGCAGATACCGTACGAAGTGGAATCTGTGAGTGGCTCCAGCGTCGCGGAATCGGTAGTCCCTGTGATGGGGTTGAACTTCCCATCTTCGGACGACTTGAATTGCTCCTGATTTGAGACCAGAGCTGCTACGAGAGCTATCTCCTGGATGTGGCATGATGACATGTTTAAGCCATGTTCATCAGGGCGATGTGGAGCGGTTGCCGCGGCCTCGAATCCATCGAAGATCAAGTCTCCACGGACGTCCGCAACGTAATTTAAGCTCCCAAATCTGACCTGATGGCCAGGGGCGTAGCTGTCGATCTGCTCCAGATGGCCAAGCGAGTTGGCCCGTAGTGCGAAGCCGTCGAATATGAAGATTTGTCCAGGAAGGAAGGTTCCTCTTTGGACATCGTCGTTATTGACGATTGAAGGGGCCATCGAAGCTTTTGTTGACGGCACAGTGGAACTCTCAATGAAAGCACCAACGTCGGTGTCAAAACCGGCGGATCTCGGGTAGGGGGTCCCGAACTGTGCGTCTAGGATCGATGGTAACAGGAGACGGGGGACATGATGTTTACCCAGGTTCAGGCCCTCTCTATGGAGTTAATACCCTACTTCCTGCTTGATTGATCTTGATGAATATGAGTATTACAAGAGGAGTTGATCTACCAGGAGATCGTAATGGCTAAACCCTAGAATTCTAGCCTATGGATATGGTAATGAGTATATGTGTTATCCTTTCCGGACTATCCCCTTCGGTTTATATAGAAACCAAGGGGATCTAGGGTTTACATGGAGTCGGTTACATAAGAAGGAATCTTCGGTCGCCAAGCTTGCCTTCCACACCAAGTAGAGTCCAATCCGAACACGGTGCATTCTTCGGCCTTCATGTCTTCACAGCCCATCATTCCGGCCCATGGATAACAGGCCGGACGCCCGAGGACCCCTTAGTTCAGGACTCCCTCAGCGCCCCCCTCCTAGCCCAAACCGAATTGGGAGGGGGCCGGGCCCCCTTTCCTTCCTCCCCTCTCTTCCTTCCTTCCCCCTCCTAGTAGGACTAGGAAAGGGGGGAACCTACTCCTAGTAGGAGTAGGATCCCCGCTTGGGGCGCGCCCAAGGTGGCCGGCCGGCCCCCTCCTCCACCCCTTTATATACGGGGGAGGGGGCACCCCATAGACACACAAGTTGATTGTTTAGCCGTGTGCGGTGCCTCCCTCCACAGATTTCCACCTCGGTCATATCGTTGTAGTGCTTAGGCGAAGCCCTGCGTCGGTAACTTCATCATCACCGTCATCACGCCGTCGTGCTAACGAAACTCTCCCTCAGCCTCAACTGGATCAAGAGTACGAGGGACATCACCGAGCTGAACGTGTGCAGATCGCGGAGGTGCCGTACGTTCGGTACTTGATCGATTGGATCGTGAAGACGTTCGACTACATCAACCGCATTTCATAACACTTCCGCTTTCGGTCTACGAGGGTACGTAGACATACTCTCCCCTTCTCATTGCTATGCATCACCTAGATGGATCTTGTGTGTGCGTAGGAATTTTTTTGAAATTATTGTGTTCCCCAACAGATAGGCCTCGCGGCGGCAGCGCAGGGCCATCTGGTGCGACATCACCAACTGCTAGGATCAACTTAGAGTGCATGAATGGGGTGTTGAGCATTAAGAACTGCATGTCCTGCGTGGAGAGTGGGAGCATGACGCGGCACCCAGAGAAGCCATGTTGCCCAAAGTTGGATGGACTACTGCAATCCAACGTCGTCTGCACGACCTAGGGCAGCATTCTAGCGACCCGAACCATGACGAGCGCAACTTCGCAAACACACTGGCTGGTAAGCCATATGGACGTCTGCTTCTTACTGGTGCGCTTCAGGCAACCGTCTCCTCATAGTCTATGGAATCCTCCATTTGCAGGAAAGAGTGATAGGGGACAAGAGAGCCATTGGATTGCAACTAGACTGCATATTTTGACAGCTAAGGTAACAAGTTAACTGTAGAGGAGTCGAACACCATGCTGACCTATGATCATAACATAATTTGGCGTGATTGTAGTAAACACTTTATTTTCTAATTAGTAGACACCATTTTAGAAAGTCCCTTTCAATGTTATTACAACGCATGCATACTCTTTGTGGCACTAGCATGTCATTTTATATACGTGCGTGAAAATTTTACACATTTTGTCCTTTTATCTTGGTTCGATATGAACACAACTAGTAGAATTTTGTACAAATTGCCGAGCCGCTTTCGAAAGATGGACTGTGGCATCCTCATGTGTATATGACAGGATAATCTATCACCTCAATGCACAGATATGCATCAATCTTGGCCTACTCGGATAGACATTAATGACATGTAAAAATGATTTGGGAGCCCCATATTGTGATCGCTGGAAATAATACTACACATTTACTGTGGAGGAACTACATCTGATCATTACCACACATCAACATAACAACCCAAAATCAGAAAATAAAACACAAGGATTTTTCTCCATGCCATAACAAAACAACAAAAATAACACCATGGACCACCAATCCATGCACACAACCAAAGTTTTCCCACGAGCGAACGATCATCATAAGAGTAAGCATTGATGGTTCACAATAAAATTAATACTCAACATCAATCCAAATCAAACTCATGAAGCATGTTAACAATAAGCCACTCTAATATACCAACACACTCTAAATCAACAACTAATGATAGCCATACAATCAAATGCAGGAGGAAGGCAACACGGAAATAATCTAGATACTCAATGGGAAGTGAGAAGAACACAACACCCCAAGGGAAGACTGAAGGAAATATGCCCTAGAGGCAATATAAAGTTATTATTTATTTCCTTATATCATGATAAATGTTTAATATTCATGCTAGAATTGTATTAACCGGAAACTTAGTACATGTGTAAATACATAGAGAAACAGAGTGTCACTAGGATGCCTCTACTTGACTAGCTCATTGAATCAAAGATGGTTAAGTTTCCTAGCCATAGACATGATTTGTCATTTGATTAATGGGATCACATCATTAGAGAATGATGTGATTGACTTGACCCATTCCGTTAGCTTAGCACCACGATCGTTTAGTTTGTTGCTACTGCTTTCTTCATGACTTATACATGTTCCTCTAACTATGAGATTATGCAACTCCCGAATACCGGAGGAACACTTTGTGTGCTACCAAACATCACAACGTAACTAGGTGATTATAAAGGTGCTCTACAGGTGTCTCCGATGGTACTTGTTGAGTTGGCATAGATCGAGATTAGGATTTGTCACTCCGATTGTCGGAGAGGTATCTCTGGGCCATCTCGGTAATGCACATCACTATAAGCCTTGCAAGCAATGTGACTAATGAGTTAGTTGCGGGATGATGCATTACGGAACGAGTAAAGAGACTTGCCAGTAACGAGATTGAACTAGGTATTGAGATACCGACGATCGAATCTCGGGCAAGTAACATACCGATGACAAAGGGAACAACGTATACCGTTATGCGGTTTGACCGATAAAGATCTTCGTAGAATATGTAGGAGCCAATATGGGCACCCAGGTTCCGCTATTGGTTATTGACCGGAGATGAGTCTCGGTCATGTCTACATAGTTCTCGAACCCGTAGGGTCCGCACGCTTAACATTCGGTGACGATCGGTATTATGAGTTTATGTGTTTTGATGTTCCAAAGGTTGTTCGGAGTCCCGGATGAGATCAGGGATATGACGAGGAGTCTCGAAATGTTTGAGACATAAAGATCGATATATTGGAAGGCTATATTTGGGCATCGGAAAGGTTCTGAGTAGTTCGGGTATTTATCGGAGTACCGGAGAGTTACGGGAATTCGCCGGGGAGTATATGGCCTTATTGGGATTTAGGGGAAAGAGAGAGGGGAGGCTGCCCCTCCCCCCAATGCCTAGTCCGAATTGGACTAGGGGGAGGGGCGGCGCCCCCTCCTTCCTTCTCTTCTCTTTTCCCTTTCCTTCTCTCCTACTCCTACTACATGGAAGGGGGGAATCCTACTCCCGGTGGGAGTAGGACTCCCCAGGGCGCACCATAGTAGAGGGCCGGCCCTCCCCCTCCTCCACTCCTTTATATATGGGGGAGGGGGCACCCCATGGACACACAAGTTGATCAGTTGATCTTAGCCGTGTGCGGTGCCCCCCTCCACCATAATCCACCTCGGTCATATTGTAGTGATGCTTAGGCGAAGCCCTGCGTCGGTAGCATCATCATCACCGTCATCACGCTGTCGTGCTGGCAGAACTCTCCCTCGAAGCTCTGCTGGATTGAAGTTCGTGGGACGTCTCCGAGCTGAACATGTGCTGAACTCGGAGGTGCCGTATGTTCGGTACTTAGTTCGGTCGGATTGTGAAGACGGACGACTACATCAACCGTGTCCTCACAATGCTTCCGCTTACAGTCTACGAGGGTACGTGGACAACACTCTCCCCTCTCATTGCTATGCATCACCATGATCTTGCGTGTGCGTAGATTTTTTTTTGAAATTACTACGTTCCCCAACAGCGGTATCAGAGCCAGGTTTATGCGTAGATGTTATATGCACAAGTAGAACACAAAGGAGTTGTGGGTGTGGGTATATACATATTGCTTGCCGTCACTAGTTGATTCTTGATTCAGTGGCATTGTTGGATGAAGCGGCCCAGACCGACATTACGCATACGCTTACGCGAGACTGGTTCTACCGACGTGCTTCGCACACAGGTGGCTAGTGGGTGTTTGTTTCTCCATCTTTAGTTGAATCGGATTCAATGAATAGGGTTCTTTCTGAATATCAAAAAGCAATCACTATACCGCGTTGTGGTTTTTGATGCGTAGGTAAGAATGGTTCTTGCTCAGCCCGTAGCAGCCACGTAAAACTTGCAACAACAAAGTAGAGGACGTCAACTTGTTTTTGCAGGGCATGTTGTGATGTGATATGGTCAAGACGTGATGAGATATAAATTGTTGTATGAGATGATCATGTTTTGTTAAAGTTATCGGCAACTGGCAGAGGCCTTATGGTTGTCTCTTTATTGCATAAGATGCAAGTGCCATGTAATTGCTTTACTTTATCGCTATGCGATAGCAATAGTTGCAAAAGCAATAGTTGGCGAGACGACCATGTGACGACACATTGATAGAGATCAAGATGATGGAGATCATGGTGTCATGCCGGTGATGATAGAGATCATGACGGTACTTTGGAGATGGAGATCAAAGGCGCAAGATGATCATGGCCATATCATGTCACATATTTTGATTGCATGTGATGTTTATCCTTTATGCATCTTATTTTTCTTAGTTTGGCGGTAGCATTATAAGATGATCTCTCACTAAATTTCAAGGTATAAGTGTTCTTCCTGAGTATGCACCGTTGCGATAGTTCGTCGTACCGAGACACCACGTGATGATCGGGTGTGATAAGCTCTACGTTCACATACAACGGGTGCAAGCCAGTTTTGCACACGCGGAATACTCGGGTTAAACTTGACGAGCCTAGCATATGCAGATATGGCCTCGGAACACTGGAGACCGAAAGGTTGAGCGTGAATCATATAGTAGATATGATCAACATAGCGATGTTTACCATTGAAAACTACTCCATCTCACGTGATGATCGGACATGGTTTAGTTGATTTGGATCACGTGATCATTTAGATGACTAGAGGGATGTCTATCTAACTAGAAGTTCTTAAGTAATATGATTAATTGAACTTTAATTTATCATGAACTTAGTCCTGATAGTATTTGCATAACTATGTTGTAGATCAATAGCTCGCGATGTAGCTCCCCGTTTATTTTGATATGTTCCTAGAGAAAAACTAAGTTGAAAGATGTTAGTAGCAATGATGTGGATTGGATCCGTGATCTGAGGATTATCCTCATTGCTGCACAGAAGAATTATGTCCTTGATGCACCGCTAGGTGACAGACCGATTGCAGGAGCAGATGCAAATGTTATGAATGTTTGGCGAGCTCGATATGATGACTACTTGATAGTTTAGTGCACCATGCTTTACAACTTAGAATCGGGGCTTCAAAGACGTTTTGAATGCCATGGAGCATATGAGATGTTCCAAGAGTTGAAATTAGTATTTCAGACTCATGCCCATATGTCAAAAGGTATGAGACCTTTGACAAGCACTTTGCCTACAAGATGGAGGAGAATAGCTCAGCTAGTGAGCATGTGCTTAGAATGTCTGAGTACTACAATCACTTGAATCAAGTGGGAGTTAATCTTCCAGATAAGATAGTGATTGACAGAGCTCTCTAGTCACTATCACCAAGTTACTAGAACTTCGTGATGAACTATAATATGCAAGGGATAACGAAAACGATTCCCAAGCTCTCCGTGATGCTGAAATTGACGAAGGTAGAAATCAAGAAAAGCATCAAGTGTTGATGGTTGACAAGACCACTAGTTTCAAGAAAAGGGCAAAGGGAAGAAGGGGAACTTCAAGAAGAACGGCAAGCAAGTTGCTGCTCAAGTGAAGAAGCCCAAGTCTAGACCTAAGCCTGAGACTAAGTGCTTCTACTACAAAAGAACTGGTCACTGGAAGCAGAACTACCCCAAGTATTTGGCGGATAAGAAGAATGGCAAAGTGAACAAAGGTATATTTGATATACATGTTATTGATGTGTACTTTACTAGTGTTTATAGCAACCCCTCAGTATTTGATACTAGTTCAGTTGGTGAGATTAGTAACTCGAAACGGGAGTTGCAGAATGAACAGAGACTAGTTAAGGGTGAAGTGACGATGTGTGTTGGAAGTGGTTTCAAGATTGATATGATCATCATCGCACACTCCCTATACTTTCGGGATTAGTGTTGAACCTAAATATATGTTATTTGGTTTTTGCGTTAAGCATGAATATGATTTGATCATGTTTATTGCAATACGGTTATTCATTTAAAGTCAGAGAATAATTGCTGTTCTGTTTACATGAATAAAACCTTCAATGGTCATACACCCAACGTGAATGGTTTATTGAATCTCGATCGTAGTGATACACATATTCATAATATTGAAGCCAAAAGATGCAAAGTTAATAATGATAGTGCAACTTATTTGTGGCACTGCCATTTAGGTCATATTGGTGTAAAGCGCATGAAGAAAATCCCTGTTGATGGGATTTTGGAATCACTTGATTATGAATCAGTTGATGCTTGCAAACCATGCCTCATGGGCAAGATGACTAAGACTCCGTTCTCCGGAACAATGGAGCGAGCAACAGACTTGTTGGAAATAATACATACTGATGTATGCAGTCCGATGAGTGTTGAGGCCCGCGGCAGGTATCGTTATTTTCTGACCTTCACAGATGATTTGAGTAAGATATGGGTATATCTTCTTGATGAAACATAAATCTGAAACATTTAAAAAGTTCAAATAATTTTAGAGTGAAGTGGAAAATCATCGTAACAAGAAAATAAAGTTTCTACGATCTGATCGTGGAGGAGAATATTTGAGTTACGAGTTTGGTCTTCATTTGAAACAATACGGAATAGTTTCGCAACTCACGCCACCTGGAACACCACAGTGTAATGGTGTGTCCGAACATCGTAACCGTTCTTTATTAGATATGGTGCAATCTATGATGTCTCTTACTGATTTACCACTATCGTTTTGGGGTTATGCATTAGAGACAGCTGCATTCACGTTAAATAGGGTGCCATCTAAATCCATTGAGACGACGCCATATGAATTATGGTTTGGCAAGAAACCAAAGTTGTCGTTTCTTAAAATTTGGGGTTGCGATGCTTATGTGAAAAAGTTTCATCCTGATAAGCTCAAACCCAAATCGAAGAAATGTGTCTTCATAGGATACCCAAAGGAGACAGTTGGGTACACCTTCTATCACAGATCCGAAGGCAAGGCATTTGTTGCTAAGAATGGTTCCTTTCTAGAGAAGGAGTTTCTCTCGAAAGAAGTGAGTGGGAGGAAAGTAGAACTTGATGAGGTAACTGCACCTGCTCCCTTATTGGAAAGTAGTTCATCACAGAAATCTGTTCCTGTGACTCCTACACCAATTAGTGAGGAAGCTAATGATGATGATCATGTAACTTCAGATCAAGTTACTACCGAACCTCATAGGTCAACCAGAGTGAGATCCGCACCAGGGTGGTATCGTAGTCCTGTTCTGGATGTCATGTTACTTGACCATGACTAACCTACGAACTATGAGGAAGCGATGATGAGCCCAGAGTCCACGAAATGGCTTGAGGCTATGAAATCTAAGATGTGATCCATCTATGGGAACAAAGTATGGACTTTGATTGACTTGCCCGCTGATCGGTGAGTCATTAAGAATAAATGGATCTTCAAGAGGAAGACGAACGCTGATAGTAGTGTTACTATCTACAAAGCTCGAATTGTCACAAAATGTTTTTGACAAGTTCAAGGTGTTGACTACGATGAGATTTTCTCACTCATATCGATGCGTAAAAGTATGTCCGAATCATGTTAGCGGTTGCCGCATTTTATGAGGCAAATGGATGTCAAAACTATATTCCTTCATGGATTTATTAAAAGAAGAGTTGTATATGATGCAACCAGAAGGTTTTGTCGATCCTAAAGGTGCTAACAAAGTGAGCAAGCTACAGCGATCCGTCTATGGACTGGTGCAAGCATCTCGGAGCTGGAATATATGCTTTGATAAAGTGATCAAAGCATATGGTTTTATACAGACTTGCGGTGAAGCCTGTATTTACAAGAAAGTGAGTGGGAGCACTACAACATTTCTGATAAGTATATGTGAATGACATATTGTTGATCGGAAATAATGTAGAATTTTCTGGAAAGCATAAAGGAGTGTTTGAAAAGAGTTTTTCAAAGAAAGACCTTGATGAAGCTGCTTACACATTGAGCATCAAGATCTATAGAGATAGATCAAGACACTTAATAAGTTTTTTCAATGAGTACATACCTTGACAAGATTTTGAAGTAGTTCAAAATGGAACAGTCAAAGAAGGAGTTCTTGCCTGTGTTGCAAGGTGTGAAGTTGAGTAAAGACTCAAAACCCGACCACAGCAGAAAATAGAAAGAGAATGAAAAGTCATTCCACATGCCTCAGTCATAGGTTCTATAAACTATGCTATGTTGTTCACCAGTCCTATTGTATACCTTAGCATCTTTCTGGCAAGGGAGTACAATAGTGATATAGGAGTACATCACTTGACAGCGGTCAAAATTATCCTTAGAGGACTAAGGAAATGTTTCTCGATTATGGAGGTGATAAAAGAGTTCATCGTAAAGAGTTATGTCGATGCAAGCTTTTTACATCGATCTAGATGACTCTAAGTCTTGATCTAGATACATATTGAAAGTGGGAGCACTTAGCTCGAGTAGCTCCGTGCAGAGCATTGCAGATATAGAAATTTGCGAAATACATACGTATCTGAATGTTGCAGACCCGTAGGCTAAACTTCTCTCACAAGAAAAACATGATTACTCTTTGGGTGTTAATCACATAGCGATGTGAACTAGATTATTGACTCTAGTAAACCCTTTGGGTATTAGTCACATGGAGATGTGAACTAATCACATAAAGATGTGAACTAGATTTTTTACTCTAGTGCAAGTGGGAGACTGAAGGAAATATGCCCTAGAGGCAATAATAAAGTTATTATTTATTTCCTTATATCATGATAAATGTTTATTATTCATGCTAGAATTGTATTAATCGGAAACTTAGTACATGTGTGAATACATAGACAAATAGAGTGTCACTAGTATGCCTCTATCTTGACTAGCTCGTTGAATCAAAGATGGTTAAGTTTCCTAGCCATAGACATGAGTTGTCATTTGATTAACGGGGTCACATCATTAGAGAATGATGTGATTGACTTGACCCATTCTGTTAGCTTAGCATGATGATTGTTTAGTTTGTTGCTACTGCTTTCTTCATGACTTATACATGTTCCTCTAACTATGAGATTATGCAACTCTTGAATACCGGAGAAACACTTTATGTGCTACCAAACATCACAACATAACTGGGTGATTCTAAAGGTGCTCTACAGGTGTCTCCGATGGTACTTGTTGAGTTGGCATAGATCGAGATTAGGATTTGTCACTCCGGTTGTCGGAGAGGTATCTCTGAGCCCTCTCGATAATGCACATCACTATAAGCCTTGCAAGCAATGTGACTAATGAGTTAGTTGCGGGATGATGCATTACGGAACGAGTAAAGAGACTTGCCGGTAAAGAGATTGAACTAGGTATTGAGATACCGACGATCGAATCTCGGGCAAGTAACATACCAATGACAAAGGGAACAATGTATACCGTTATGCGGTTTGACCGATAAAGATCTCCGTAGAATATGTAGGAGCTAATATGGGCATCCAGGTTCCACTATTGGTTATTGACCGGAGATGAGTCTCGGTCATGTCTACATAGTTCTCGAACCCGTAGGATCTGCACGCTTAACGTTTGGTGACGATCGGTATTATGAGTTTATGTGTTTTGATGTATCGAAGGTTGTTTGGAGTCCCGGATGAGATCAGGGACATGATGAGGAGTCTCGAAATGTTTGAGACGTAAAGATCGATATATTGGAAGGCTATATTCGGACATCGGAAAGGTTCTAAGTGGTTCGTGTATTTATGGGAGTACCGGAGAGTTACGGGAATTCACCGGGGAGTATATGGGCCTTATTGGGCTTTAGGAGAAAGAGAGAGGGGAGGTTGCGCGCCCTCCCAAGGCCTATTCCAAATTGGACTAGGGGGAGGGGCGGCGCCCCCTCCTTCCTTCTCTTCTCTTTTCCCTTTCCTTCTCTCCTACTCCTACTACATGGAAGGGGGGAATCCTACTCCCGGTGGGAGTAGGACTCCCCAGGGCGCGCCATAGTAGAGGGTCGGCCCTCCCCCTCCTCCACTCCTTTATATACGGGGGAGGGGGGCACCCCATGGACACACAAGTTGATCAGTTGATCTTTTAGCCGTCTGCGGTGCCCCCCTCCATCATAATCCACCTCGGTCATATCGTAGCGATGCTTAGGCGAAGCCCTGCGTCGGTAGCATCATCATCACCGTCATCATACCGTCGTACTGACGAAACTCTCCCTCGAAGCTCTACTGGATCGGAGTTCGTGGGACGTCACCGAGCTGAACATGTGCTGAACTCGAATGTGCCATACTTTCAGTACTTGGATCGGTCGGATCGTGAAGACGTACGACTACATCAACCGCGTTCTCATAACGCTTCCGCTTACGGTCTACGAGGGTACGTGGACAACACTCTCCCCTCTCGTTGCTATTCATCACCATGATCTTGCGTGTGCGTAGGAATTTTTTTTAAATTACTACGTTCCCCAACAAAGACATCAAACAAAGGAAAGGAAAAGTCACCACTCCCCATCGATGAGGTGTCAACCACCGAACACCCAGACGAAAAAGACTGCTTCCAGATTCCAAGGTTGCATCCGAATGACCGACTAGGAAAGACATCGCTCCTAGCCGCGTGCTCGCAGCCGCCAAATGCCCAACCAGGACATACATCGAACTCCCCTCAAGCCGCCTACTCCCAGCCGTTGAGATATCCTCTAGCTGCCTCTGCACACAACCGGCTATGATTTTATCCTCTTTGCATCCAGGAGGTCTTTTCTGTGCCCACATAGCCAGCGCAACAGTGAAAGAATCTCGTGCCCTCTAGAGACGCATCACAATGAGAGCACATGACACGATTGAAGACACCTGAGCCAAGGCATGTCAACATTGACTGACCAGTGGGGAAAGAAGCAAAAGAAACTCCTAATTGTTCTGGGCTCTTAAAATCTTTGCCCTAAATCGACTCGTATCTCTCCACTACGCAACCACTTACCAATGGGCCCACCCATAAATAGATCACTCAACAAAGCACAATGTGTTGACCAAGCCAAAATCATGGACCAAATCTCGAATTGGAGAGCTCACTTGATTGAAGGAGGTTTCACCCTTAAGGAGCTTAGTGAGTTAAAGGATTTGTATGAAATTAGTCGATCATGAAATGTGACTTGCTAATTCGTATGAAACTGGTCGATCACAAAAGGCGACTTACTCCTTCTCCCACGCTCCCCTAACCCGCTTGACTTATCGAGATTTAAACATTCGTGTGTATATCCGAAAAGAAAAATATCGATCCTCTCTCGACTCGAAAATGCAAATAGGGCTCGAGCTCTCCATGGAGCTTGTTTTATTGAAAAATTCAAAAAAATCACATTTTAAAGTTCCACAAAAATCTACAAAATCATAGAAGTTCGTATGGATGTATATACTATATATGTGCATAAAGTTTGATGATGATATACATTAAGGTGAAATCTACACATAAAAGACAAATATGTGATTTTGACACGACAAACACTACACACAGTGTTCACTATAAAAAAGTTGCATGAATTTGTCTTTTTCTATGCACCTCGTATGTTAATGTATTTCACTGTGAATTTTTTTACACTTATAGATCATAGCATACATCCATACGAACATACATAATTTATTTCAGAATTTTTGAAGCATTAAAATATACTTTTGATTTCTTTTAAAAGAGCTTCATGGAGCCTGAGCTCCAAAATGCCTCACTCCGACCGACATTTTTTTGTTTTTACGGTGAGTCTTGACTTAGCTTATATCTCTGGTCAAAATACCAAACTTGAACTAAATAAAAAATAGACACGCATGTTTTATAGTATTTGTTCATTAATTTCAATATGTATGTAGTCTATATTAAAATATTCAAAACATCTTAATTTGTATAAACAGAGGGAGTATCTGTGATCAAAATTAAGTTATGTTTACACGGCAATTAACCACCGGAGCCAGCCGCATTTATTTTCTTCTTGTTATCATCCACATTTTGTGTGGACTGAATAAGCACCATCTTTATGTTCTTTACTCAAGCACAGAAGTCAATGGTTTGAGATTTGAGATAAATCTCATCCCAGTGCCAGTAAAAAAAACCATGAAGCGAAGAAAACAATCAATAAAGCACGCAGATGCAAAAGGGATAGTGCCTTGCAGCCACGACACTTCCCAGGCCTGCTCTCCCCTTCTCCCCCTCCCCACTCTCTCCCCCAAATCAGAGAGCGGGGGAACCCATCCATCCGGAAAGTCGAGCGAGATGTGTGCCACGAGCAGCAGCTGCGCCGTCGGCCCGTCGTTGTCATCACTACCTGCTACATATCATCTGGAAAGTTATTAGACATGTAACATTATCACTATCTTCTATAGAGTTACAAATAAATATTTACCAAAATACATATTTTTCTTGTAGGTACCACTAGCTATAGGCAATGGTTTGCTCTACTTGTGGGTGAGATGTAGTATTTTGATTTTTTTTTCTTACCCCACATATTTGTCACCTACATTTAGGTACATATTGTGTTGCACATTGTCCAACATTAATACACATCTATATGTCTTAAAAATATAAGACTATTTTATTGCTCAGTCTTGCACCTAATGGGAGAGAGGTCAAGAAGGAGGAAAAGGAGGCGAGGTGCATAAAGGGAAGGTTGACATGAAGAAGCTCCCAAAGCATGTTTGGGAGATGCAGGAGGCTCTTGCGAAGAGGTGGTAATCGGAGAAGTGGAGGAAGAACGTTTGAGAAAATATGAAGAGCAGTGTTTGATGAAAGAGGAGGAGGATAGGAAGGCAGAGGAAGCAACAAAGAGGAGGAAGGAGAGTGAAGAGGAGATGTTGCTAAAGAAGTTGCAGGGTAAGTGCCTTATAGTAGCATATTGAGTTGTGAGAATTTTCAAATTTTCATACAAGAAGGGCCTTACCTGTAGGCTTTTCGTTGTAGTGTTTTCATGGATTGGATGACACTCTTCCTCTTGATTGGTTTGTTTTATGTAAGTTCATGATCATACACATGAAAAATATGACATGGGTACATGGAGTTTTGTGAGTAACATGAATTACATTGGCTTTTCATTTTTCCAACTTTTTTTGGAATAGATATTTAGTACAACCATTGTCGAATACTGAGCAACAAATCAGCTTCTAAAGCGTTCGTCCATTTTCCTTTCTTTGTATAACGGGTTTAGTCAGATAATGACATGCGTTTAGTATCTTGTTGTTCGGGAGGTTTCATCTATATGAAAATTATTGTTTTGTTGCCAATGAAGATTAGCATGTTTGTATGCATGCTCTATAGTAAGTTACCATATTCAGATTAGTTGTTGGACTAACAAGAGTATGAACTACTCAAATATAGTGATGGTTCCGTGAGTCTATTATAAATGCCATTTTGGTTTGATGTCTTTTTATTGATTTATCTTTATGATAATAATTGAGAAATAGAGAAGCATTGGTGTATCATATATTACCATACTACATATTTTTATTATATTTAGTCATTTCCTTTTTAGTACACATCTGCTATGTTGCTTAACAATATATTTTTGATCTGGACTTAATTTGGACATGCAAATTGGGGACTGGCATGTCTGACCGAACTAATTTGACCACTGTAAGTTTTGATTTGGATATTTGTCTCTTCCTTGAGACTTATACAAATTACCTAGGAATACATTCATCTAGTTTGGCAAAAGAACTAAGGGGGCTTATAATATGGCTACAGAGAAAGCTAATAAGCGACCGCATAAATTTGCTAATCTTTCGTCTTATTTGCATCTCCTTCATTTGTCCATGTCATGTAGTTTTTCCTCCACATGAACATTACTATTGGTAATAGAACATGTAAGATGAAAACCTATGTAAATATTAGACAACTACTACTTGTGTACCACAATATAAGATGATTTTGTGGGCTAAACTAGCCTTAAAACGTCTTTGATACGGAGGGAGTAATCTGATAACCATTTGTTGACAATTGAATTGTGTGTTGCACATGCAAACTTACTAGTATTCTATAAATATCCCCTACATATCCAAATCAGACAGTTTAAATATCTATTTTGCCAACCAATGGCGGTCAATTTTTTCTCCGGACCAGCTCGGATGTACGAAATCCACAAATCGGAATCAAATCTAGGGGAGGTTTGCGGGCATCTGGACCTCCGCCACGTCAGATTCCAATGTGCCCGTCCCACTAAAATACCACACCGAGAGCCCTTTCTCCCTCACTGGATCTCTCTGCCTTTGCTTTGTATCCACACCCTCAGAGACCGATGCCGCCGTGGCGCGCCCGCCTTGGACTATGCCATCGTTCCACCCCGGATTCAAGCGTAGCCCAGATATCCTTGGCCCCCTATCGATGTCGTGCATGGCAGACACCACCCGCGGCAAGTGTTTGAACAATGCCATCGCATTGTTTTTGACATTCTTGTTGTTTACTTTGAAGCAAACATGATGACAACGTACTCGATGAAGAAGTATGAACCGTTCTGTGAGGCACGATTGGCCATATGTATACACTACTCTACTAAGATAGTTCCACACACGTCCAGACGTGTCCGTCTTTTTTTTTCTCTAGATAGTATCCGTGAACATTTGGTGTGTCGGTTTCGGTGATCCAAGTTGAACCCCCATGCTTCCCTAGCCCGCTTGACTTATCGAGATTTACACATTCACGTGTCAATTTGGAATACCATCTACCCTCTCTCGACTACTCCCTCTGCGCAGCTTAAAAAACGATCTTATATCATGGAACTGCGCAGATTAAAAAAACGATCTTTTATTATGGGACGGAGGGAAGAACACGCATTTTACCGCCGGAGCCCGCATGTCTTTTCCTCTCGTCGCCATCCACAGTTTGTGTGGACTCAACAAGCACCATTTTTATGTTCTTGACTCAGGAGTCAATGGCTCAAGGTCGGGATAAAAACCATCGCCCGCAAAAAATAAATGAATGAATTCCGAAGCGAAAGCAATCTATAAAGCGCGCAGATGTAAAAGGGACAGCGCCCCGCACCCACGGCACTCCCCTCCCCACTCTCTCCCCCAAATCGGAGAGCGGAGGAACCCATCCATCCATCCGTCCGTCCGAAAGGCAGAGCGAGATGGGCGCCGCGAGCAGCAGCTGCGCCGCCGGCCCGTCGTCGTCCTCGCCGTCGCCGCGGCGCCGGCCGCGGATCGGCCTCGCCGGGTGCTTCGGGGCCGGATCCTCCGCGCGCGACGGCGGGGGCCTCGCCGCCGCCGCCGCCGCGGCCGCCTCCTCCTCGCGCGCCCTCCAGGTAGTCAGTCGCTCCTAGCCTCCTAGCACAGGGCTGGTCTCGGGTCTCGGGTCTCGGCGTTGGGGCTGGCTTGCGGTAGGGAGGGATTCGTCGGTGGTTACTGTTCATTGGGTCGTGGGATTGGGGATGGTGGTTCTGGCGGCGTAGCTTTGGTTGGGAGGAGCCATGGACTTGCTTCTGGAGCTTTTTATCGCCATTTCCTTTGTACCGCTGCTTGCTCAATCATGATAGGTAGTAGTATGGGCTATGGACGGGCAGTTGACTAGCTGAATGAACATTTATGTTCCTTCCTTACACATCCGTGCCATGCAGGCATGATTAGCTGCCTATGGATTAGCTAGCCTACATCTATACTGCAACCCTCATAATGGACATGAATGGAGAGCTCACAGAATCTGCCATTCCACACTAGAACTATTGGGGGGTCTCTTGAGTGATAAGCTGAACTAAACCTGTGAACTGCAGCATTTCTGTATGTTACTGAAGTGCCAGTGGGGTTTCATGCTTTCAGTGGATAAGGTTGCTTTCTTTTCCTTCTGTTTTGTTATCTCTGTTGTTGACTGATGTCAGGAAGGTATGTTGTGCAGGCAGCAACTCGGCAAGCAGAGCGAGCAGCGGCTGGGCTAGATTTCCAGCCTTCTCTGTCTGCTAAGGATCTTCGCCACACCAGCGAGCCAGACCCAAGAGTGCATCCGTCTTCAAGCACCATAAGTCACCGTCTCAGGTTCAACCACTTGGACTGTCATGAGAACAAGGAGCATGCCCTACGAATTAAAGATGCTGAAACGAGTGGTCTCGGGAGTTCATCAGGAAAGGATGCCATGATTAGGGGAAATCAAAGTAATGAAGCTGGCAATGGTGAGAGAACATCTGGAGAAGGGGTTAGTCCTATGGCACAAGAGCTTGTAGAACCTGCACCTGACAATGTCCATATTGACGCGGTTTTCATTACAGAAGTTAGTGGCTCCATGTCCCAGTCTGATTTCCACTCCTCGCTGATGGCATCTGAAAGGATCGTGCCTGGCTTGGAAGACGGCGAGGCAGCTCTCCGCAGGACTTCATCCAGAGATGTTTTGTCAAGTGAAAGATCAGATGTTTCTCAATCCAGCTTAACATCTGTGTTGCCTGCTACTTCAAGTGCATCATCCATCATTGGAGAATCAATTCCAGATGCAACTGCTAGCAGAGAAGATGTTCCAACCATATTCAGCGTGTCACATGGTCAGATTGGTGGAAGTACAGTGCATGAAGACATGGTTAGCATTTTCTCAAATGATGGCCCAGAACACTCTAGAGATTCGAGTAATGGTGAAACAAGAAGAAATCATAGAAGGGTCCTATGGGATTCATTTTCAAGACGTGGTTCTAGAGGTTATCTAGATTCAGACACTGATGATCTGGGATTTTACAGTAGATGGCTAGACCTTGGTGATGATCTTTTTGGAGATGAGGTTGAGGAGGCACGATACTTTCATCGTAGACGCCATGGTTCAATCAGAGTAAACCAGTATTCAAGATCTCGGGTAATTGCTCTGGCCTATGGCAGCTATGCCTACTCTTTCATATGTTGCGATTCCATATTTAGGAAATGTTATTGGTGTCACTATGTTCAGATTAAGTTATTAATTGTTGATGTAGGTTTGCACTATTTTCTGAAAAAAAACCTGTACTTTAATCATCATATGTGTTCTCGCTATTTTCTTTCAGCATATTCAGAATTCCGTGAAGTGAACCTACACTATATGCTGCATATGCTGTTTCATTTCTGCACCACTTCTATGCCCGATGTGTTCTCAGTTCTGGTTCTTACACTTGGTAGCATTGTTTTCTATGGTCTTAATCATTTGCTGCTTGATCTCATGCACATGTGTCCTTAAGTTGGTGCTATTGTTTTGTTACAGATTAGGGAGCACCGTCGTGCTATTTTTGATAGTGGGAACGGACAAAGTACTGCTGCTTGTCCTTTGGGGATTCACCAAATTGGCAGATGCACCTGTGATGCATTCTTGGTTGCTGAAGAATCTAGTGCTCGTGCAAGTATATCAAGAATTGTCATGTTAACGGAGGCATTATTCGAGGTTTGCTCTTTCCCTTCATTTTTTAAATGTTTTTGTTTCAGTGTTGAGAACTATTTAGCACTCAGTCTGTTGAGTTTGTGTTGCTCAAGTCTGATTCATTGGATTATCAACATCATTCTACTTGTGTTTAGAAGAACTAAGAGACACAACTGCATATATGTTATGCAGAGTTTTGACACAACTTCTCCCCTGCTTACTTCTGAGTTTTGACAAATGTATGTGATTGCCATATGCAGCTGTTACTCCAGTTACAGACTTCAACACAGCAACATGATAATTTCACGCAGATTCATATCGGAATTTGAAATCGCTACATTAGACAGGAACTTCAACTATTTCCTCTTTTGCATAAAGGTCGTGTTAACCTGTTTGAATTAGTAAATCACCTGACAACAACAAAATAGAATTGGCCCGAGTAAGTTGCAGAACGAAGTCAGTATTGCAGGGATTGTTTTGTGGCTATGTCTGTATGATGGTTGATTAATTTATGAGGCCAAAGCACCACAAGAAAATTAGAAATAGGAACTTTGATAGTTCAGTCTATAGGGGGATGTAAATTGTAATTAACATTAATTTGCACCCATTGACTAAACTAGGAGTGGAATGTTTAAAGGATGATTCTGTCAACTTAACTGCTCCTTTGTTGTTTTTGTATAAGATTTCTTCTCTAGTTACTTAATATGCTTACGTGCACAATTTTTTCCAGGTATTGGATGAGATTCACCGGCAACCCTCATCACTTTCACTTTCCATGGCCTCTGCTCAAGCGCCAGAGGCTGTGGTTAATTCATTACCATGTAAGAGCTACAAAAAGCTTGAGACAGCCCAATGCAGTGCTGATATGGAACAGTGAGCTTCTTGTCATTTTAATCTGTCTAATTTTCCTAAGGGAGCAGTTTTACTAATTCTGATGTTGGTATGTTTCTGATAATTGCTTCAAATAAACTTCCCAACAATTTTATCTTACACCTATTATAATCCAGCCAGAAACCATATTGTGAGACACTGAATAATAATCTATACAATTTTAATTGCTAACTAGGCATTGTTGACATCTTAGAGAACTTACGAAGGAAGCATGTTCTGGTTAATACTTTGTCTTCCATGACATAATATCTATCACAATGAGCTAGGTGCTAAAATCACCATGTCAAGTTGAATTTACTAGACACAGTTTGCACTTTGCGGACTTTGCATGTTTTGCTGTTAGCGCCTGGATAAAGGGGATAACAGTGTTGTGATAACTGATGAGTAGAAGTTTGTGTGCAGCATCTAGAGAGACCCTGAATCGTGTGGATGATCGCTGTTTGACACCCTTCTTCTTTTGGTCTTTGCAAATCTGTTATGTCTAGTAGACTAGTACCCACGAGTTGAGAATGATTGTATTGTACATGTCAGATATTGAATTTATTGTGCACTTGAAGCTCGATTTTGTGAGGCCTGGATTCTCTAGCTAAAAATATGGACATCTCTCCATAAAGCTATCATAAGTCCCATGTCAGATATCTTGAAATATAGTTTGGAATTGCAAGTTAACACTTGGATTTCTTCTTTTTCCTGGTTTGAGTCTTTTCATTCGGAGTGGTCCTGGGAGATGCTGAAATGTTAACATTGTGCTTGTCACCTTCTTCAGGTGCCATATCTGCTTAACTGAATATGAGGATGGAGATCAGATAAGAAGTCTCCCATGCAAACATGAGTTTCACCTGCAGTGTGTCGACAAGTGGCTCAAAGAAATACACAGGTAAGGAATAAAAAGCTCCTCCTGTTGCAAAAAGGCAATTTTAGATCGCCGATAACGCGGGCCTGTTTCGCTAGCTATCTCCTGCTAAGGTTTTGTCGATGCAATGCTGCAGGGTGTGCCCGTTGTGTCGTGGGGACGTCTGTGAAGGTGTTGTTGCCTCATGAAGACCTTGGCACCGGCTCACCCCCTCAAGGCGCCTCTTGAAGACGGTAGCGCCGCCACATCTCTTGCAGCCATGGACGAAGCTGTTTGGTTGGTCTGGAGAGGGCTGATTCCCCATTGCTGAAACATGCGATTTCATGCATTGATTCGACATGTCAAGTTCCCAGAATATAACAAAGACCTGTACATATCTTTTGTAGCCTTATCCCATGTATGACATCATGTACATATGTGCGAAAATTTGATCCGATTCCACCATATTTGAGATCTATATGTATCCCCCATGTGACAATGATGAACCCAAGTCAACCTCCATCAGGAGGAAGCATATTTCCAATGTAGTATGAATTGTGCCTTCCTGAAACTCAAAATGCTAATGTTAGTCTGAATCTGCATCTACATTGTCCTGACACTCATGTAGAGTGCCAATGTCAAAACTTGAATCTGTAGAATTTGAAGCTTGAATTAGAATTGGCAGGGGCCACGCGAACGCGTACCCCCTCTATCACAAATTATGACGCCCACTCTCCCAACAAGGGGAGATGGCAAATCAACACGCTTGCCAAGTGCAATGCGGGCCATTGATCTAGGCCACGACCCTTCTTGATCGGCCGTCGACCCCGTCCAGGTAAGTAAGTTTCAACGTTGCCCGTGGGCTGCATATGTAGCCGCCCCTCCAGACCCAAGGCAACTCGGCTGCCGATGTGGTACTAAACCGTGCGCTGGTGTGTTTTGTGCAGGAGGGCGCTGTGCGGACGGATGCCTTGCAGCCCGGATTCCGCACGAGGCCACACGGCTGGTCCTGGTCGTGTCTCTGTAGCGCCAGAGAAGAATAAGAGCATCTCCAGCTCTTCGGCCTCCAAGAGGTGCTAAAAATCGTCCCTGAGGATACACCGGCGCAAAACCGCGTGCTCGGGACGTGATGCTCTCCAGTCGCAGCGCTCATATTTTTTTTCAAAAAATTTAAATTCGGCACAAACACGACGCAAATTCAAGCAAAGTTCGGCTAGTTCATACATATTTAAAAATATTTTACAAAAAATAAAAAACTACTAGGCCCGCCGTCTCGCTCGTCGCCGCCCGCCGTCCTTGCTGTACATGCCGAGGAGGCGGTAGAACTGCGTGTAGTCGCCGCCGTCGTCTTCGTCACCTCCTCCGCGGCCGCCGTCCCTGCTGCACCCCTCCCCTGGTTGGCGCGGCGGGTTGGACGATCCGGGGGCGTCCTCGTCGTCGGAGCTGTCGCGGATGACGACGCTGTGTTCGTCCTCGCGCCCACGCTTGCGGGCGGCGATCTCCTCCAGGGCCCGGCATTGCCGGACCGTCTCCTCGCGGAGGTAGTTGTCCCGCGCCCACCGTAGGGCGTCCTCGTCAGAGATGCCGCGCCGGGCTATCTCCTCGTACTCCACGGGGAGACCGGGCTCCGGCATTGGCCTGACGAGGACGAGGCGGCCAGAGGGGGGGTGGAGTCGGCGATGCGGACGCGGGAGCTACAGGTGCGGCGGCTGACCGGCGTGTCTTGGGGCTTCGACTTGACGGGGCGGAGGTAGGGAGAGCCGCCGGACGAAGAGGAGGACGCCCCCGGGTCCATGCGCCTCGGCGTCCAGGAGCTCCCACGCCGGCGGGAGAGGGACGGGGGAGCGGGGTACTCCAGCCGCGGCGTGTTGCCGCCTGCGATGTACTCGAGGACGGCCTCCAGCGTGCGGCCTGGCACGCCCCACCATCGGCGGCGCCCGTCGACGTTGAGCCTCCCAGAGGGCACGATGCCGTTGGTGGCCTCGAGCTGCTCGGCGTGGCGGCGACGGAAGTAGGCCTCCCACAGAGGGCTGTCGGGGACGTACCGCGGCCCTTCCCTCGCCGCCTACGGCAGCGAGGTACGGATACGCGTGATCTCCGCACGCCTCGCCGCCCCGGTGGGCGGTGGTGGCACCGGGACCCCGCCGGCGCTGATCCTCCACGCCCCGGGCACCTGCATGTCCGGCGGGACCGGGTACTCGGCCTCGTAGAGGAGCCGAGCTTCATCTTCATGAAGATGGCGGCGGCCGAAGCCGTTCGCCGCCGCGCCGTCGCCTGGGAAGCGCTCGGCCATGGGTGATGAACTGGAGACGGCGAGAGAGAGGAGAGGGAGGAACGGCAACGGCGAGAGAGTGCGTGTCTCCTCCTCCGGCGCCCTGGGGCGCGTCTTATATAGGCCGAGGCGCCGCCCGTACGCGTGCCGCCGTGTGTACGCGTGACGGGCGAGGGAGGGCGAGGGACGCACATTATCCGATCTTCACTGCGCCGCCCGTGAGGCATCAATGACGCAGGCTGACCGGCGCGGCAGCGCGCGGCAGTTTTGGCATTGATTCGCTACGGGAAACGAGGCGATGAGGACGACGAAGTGGCGAGAAGAGAGACGAATCGCTGGCGAGGAGGGCCCGCGGCTCTTTCGCGCCAAAACGATTCGCCCGGCGCCCCCGAGCACCCCCCAGCGCGCCGGGTTCGTGTTGGGTCCGCCGACGCTAATTTCTGCCCGAGCCGAAGGAAAACGGGCCCGTGGGGACGCGATTGAGCCGATTTTTCGGTGCCGGCGGCCGAAAAGTGGCCTGGGAAGCCTTGTTGGGGGCGCGACTGGAGATGCTCTAAGACATAGAAATGGTGCTTCAACGCCTGACCCACACCTGCCGCAGATACGCTGTGTTTTCAATGCCTCGCATGGATGGTGGCCAGCTTCTTTCCGTCTGCTGTAGCGTCAGCTGCTGTGTTTGCAGTTTTGTTTCTCTCTAGTGCTATGGGAACTGTATCCGTATGGGTAAAGAGTTCAGGCCAAGATGTTGAGATTTCAGAACAATATGTACTATCATCCACAGATCCAACAATTTCTAGCAGAGTTCAAATCAGTTCCCAAATTTTTGTGGGAGACCTCTCAACATTTGCCAAGCTTCTTTGTGCAGTTTTCCCTCTACGGAAATGAAAATGCAGTGCTCCTGCTTGCCCGTGAAAAATATTTGCTAAGTTTTAGATACAACTCAATGAAGAAACACATGTGGGGATATTTATGGTTAATTTCTAGCAAAAATATACTTTTCAAACCTTTTTGGTAGCAGGCTAACACAATAGTGTTTATTTTTAAGCTATTGTCATGGACAAGACTTAGAAGATTACGGGTACCCCGTGTGGTTGGTACCCGCGACTTAAATTTAGCGGGACAGTGCACGCGATCTATGAAGGCCTCTCATCACACAGGGGTGGAACAACTTATGCGAAACAACTTTTACACACGTGTGGACCCAAAAGTGTGTGTTTACCAAGAGCGAGCCCAGTACATTGCAAACACACTTCATTTAATCACCAGTGACGCAACCCATTCGCAATTCCCCATGGTTTCATTTTCTTTTATTTGATTAGTACAACTTCTTACATTTAAGAACTCTGTCGTTGGCTATGAACTTATATATGTTGAATATTATCTTATTGATGTTCGTAGATCTAAGAACTGTGTCACTGGCTATGAACTTGTATTGGCTATGATCTTATAGATGTTCTTAGATTGAGAACTTTGTCGTTGACTATGAACTTAATTATATATGTCTGTTGTGATCTTATAGATGTTCTCAGATTGTGAATTTTGTTATTGGCTACAAACTTATACATGTCACTTCAGATGTTGTTGAACACAGGATCTTATTATATGTTGGCTTTAGATGTATGTATGAATATACCTTGCGGCCGTTTTGGCTCTAGGGTGCATGTGCTCTTAGATGAACAGTAAATTCAAAATAAAAAAGCAAATAAAATTTAAAAATTCAGATTTTCGTGTAGATGTTCTTGTTAGTGTAACATGTATGCTTGACAATTTTCAAGGCAACAGGACAGCAGTGCTTCGCCAGTGTAAAATACAAAATTAAGTGTAACACTTGAATGTAACATCTCGCGCCGACTTGTTTTTTTTTCTTTGTATAGGTCAAAAGTCTTAATCTTTCACCTATAAATCTGTAGGTAGCATTTGAGTGACAATGAACCCATCTACTTTGCATTCCCGAGTCCTCGCTTCGTTTGTTGCTTTTGCAGGAATCTCATGGAGGAGGCTTAATGGGACACTTCGGACGCGACAAGACGTTCGCCACGCTCTCGAAGAGCTACTTTTGGCCAAAGATGTTTCGGGACGTCAATCGCTTCACCAACTGGTGTTCTACATGTCGCAAAGCTAAGTCCAAAGCTCAATCTCATGGTCTCTATATGCCTTTACCGATTCCATACCAACCTTGGGAATACATTAGCATGGACTTTGTACTTGGTTTGCCTAGGACTCGCAATGGGAAAGATTCCATATTTGTCGTTGTGGACCGTTTCTCAAAAATGGCACACTTTATTCCTTGTAACAAGATAGACGATGCTTCACATGTGGCAAATCTCTTTTGTAGGGAAATATTGCGTCTATATGGTGTGCCAAAGACTATCGTCTCGGACCGCGACGTCAAGTTCCTTAGCTACTTTTGGAAGACCCTATGCGCCAAGCTCGGAATCAAGCTACTCTTCTCCACGGCATAGCATCCTCAAACCGACAGCCAAACGGAGATGACAAACCGCACACTCTCCGCTCTACTTCGAGTACTCATCAAGAAGAATATCAAGGAGTGGGAGGAGTGTCTACCCATCGCCGAGTTCGCCTACAACCGAGCAAGACACTCAACAACCGGCAAGTCCCCTTTCGAGGTCGTCTACGGATTCAACCCTTTGTCACCATTGGATATTCTACCTCTACCACTCCAAGAGCGAATCAATTTGGACGCAAGTGCATGAGCGACCCATATCAAGAAGGTGCATGAAGATACAAGAAACACCATCGAGCGCCAAGTACAACGCCTTGCGACCAAGCTCAACGTCAACAAGCAACCTATGGTCTTCAACATTGGTGATCTCGTGTGGCTACACCTTCGCAAGGAGCGCTTTCCACAAGAACGCAAGTCTAAGCTTCGACCTCGAGCCGATGGACCCTTCAAGGTGCTCGCACGCTACAACGACAACGCTTACAAGATCGACCTCCCACGGGACAAATACAACGTGCGTGACACTTCAACATCAAAGATCTCTCTCCCTTCCATGGTGATGAAGAACTCGATCCGAGGACGGATCTTCCCCAAGGGAGGGGAGATGATGCGGAGCATCCCACGACCATCCACATGGATGCCACCTCAACTATCCAAGCTCCAAGTGGACCAATGACAAGGGCTAGGGCGCGTGCTATTCAATCCAAGATGACATCACTCCTACTTGAGTTTTCCCCCTCTTCAAGTGAGACATGGCTACTGCCTAAGTCCGAGATACTATGTGTCACCAGGTACAACGCTCAAGACTCGAAGCTGAGGAATGTAGAAGAAGAGACATGCGTCAACACTCTGGACAACCCGGAACTTCCGGCCAGAGCCCGGAACTTCCGGCCCCCGGAGCTTCCGGCCACCGATGACCTCGTCCAGCCCAGGCGTGCTAACTCTCGGGTTAGCCCGGACCCCGTCCCGGACCTTCCGGCGCCCGGAACCTCCGGCCTGCCCAGACCTTCCGGCCCCCGGACGCCAGCACCTCTCCACCGCCGCCAACTCTCTGGTTAGGCCGGACCCTCCCCGGAACCTCCGGCGCCCGGAACTTCCGGCCTAGCCCGGAACTTCCGGCCCTGCCTGCGCGCAGCCACTTGGGCCGAGGCCCGTGTACCCTTCCGTTACCTAGACATGTATACTCTATCCCGTACAACTTTCTAGGGTTAGCAAAGTTGTAGCTCATATGTGAGGATAGCTTTTGCTCATCCATACGGATCATCTCCCCAAGAGTGACCGCGGCCCCTCTACGGAGAAGATCCACCTTGGATTCAAGACCCCTTTACGGGAAGATCCCCTTGTGGATTCAAGACCTCCTCTCGGAGAAGAATCGGCTACCCTTTTGTATCGTCCTTAGTTGTCCGTGGATTCATGTATCGTTCTATGTACCCGAGGATCTAGCACATGTATGACTTGTTCTTGTTAGTTTGAGTGTTCCTCTTGTGTTTTCTCCCGTTTTTCCTCGTTCCCCTCTTCTCGTTCATCGTGTTCTTCGCGGGATCCGCTCCTCTCGTGAAAAATCGGGCCACTAGGGTTCTACCCTACATCACGACGTCATTTTGTTTTTAGGAAATTGACGTCATATTATGGTGGACATGAAGAATCTTCCGTAAATGCTATTGAGATAAAATATCTTCTCTTCCTCTTCGACATGGGTGGCCGTACCTGTCTCTAGAATTGTTACTGGCTACAAAACACAGGTAAGATTATTCAAGTCTTCAGCCTTGATATTCTAGTTGTCGAGAACATATATCTTTTTTTTTGCGATTTTCTCGCCGTACGGTCCATCGCTCAATTGGGCCAAACATGAGCATGTTCTTCAACAGCCCAGTTTGCTCCACCAATGTCCATCTGCTAAACAATTTGGCTAAAAAAATCTGCTAAACAATTGATGTGTGGGTTGGAGTCGACCCGACAATCACAACATCAATCCTCGGCAACCAACTGGCGACCTACCTATTTGCACACATGCTTTATTTATATCGTACATTAAGTGAATTATATAAGCGCAATTTGCATCTAGCATTGGTTTGGATATGTGGTCCTTGTGCTTGTGCCGATGCACGCATGGTGCAACCTCCACCTGTCCTCTATTACTCTCGTCACCGCAGCAAACACCATCATTGTCCGTAGACAGTGGCGGACCTAGCCCACTGGGCCAGGGTGGGCCAATAGTGTAGCTGTACATACACATTTAGTTTTCCTTTTATTTTTTAGCCTTTCTTCTATTGTATAAAGGCTATTTTCAAATCTCAGGGTGGGCCACGGCCCACCCTGTCCACCCTCTACCTCCGCCACTGTCCATAGAACTATAAATTAGTATAGTGAGATGCCCATGGGAACGACGTGCTACAGAGTGATGACCAAACTCATCACCATGGAATTGACCATATTCGTCTTGAATTAGTGGGCTCGCAAAAATGGTGTATTAAAATGTGATGACCAAGCTCACCTTGGGATTGATCATGGTCGACGTTAATTGATGGATGATTGACAACTATTGGCGATGGTGACGAAGAGGAGAAGTGACAATATGGATGGGCTGCTACACGCATGTGAGGATTTGTTTTCCCCGTTGCAACGCACGGGCATATTTGCTAGTCAAGACTCAAGTATATGACTATTCAAGTCTTTAGCTCCAAGTCTGTGGGTTAATACGATGTCGTTTTGTTTTTAGGAAATTGACGTCATATTGTGGTGGACAGGAAGAATCTTCCCTAAAATGCTATTGAGATAAAATATCTTCTCTTCCTCTTCGACATGGGTGACCGTGGACAAAATTACTGTTCTGACCTATAGGGCTAACTAAATCCCGATTTGACCTCGTTTCAAAATATATTTCGTTTCTAACCTTTTTCGGTGACGCCAAGATCCCTGGCGTCTGGGTTACGAAGCAGACGCCAGGGACCCTGGCGTCTGGCCCCTGGCCCGCACTGCCCGCGTGCCCGTTGACCTGCTGACGTGGCAAAGGGGCCAGACGCCAGGGACCCTGGCGTCTGGCCCTGGTAACAGAATAACCCTTGGGGAAAGTGTGTGGGACCCACCCCACACACTTTCCCCAATCCACAACCCGAGCTTGAAGAACACTTGGAGCTCTCACACTCTCTCCTACCCCTCAAGCTCCCCCTCAAATCCTCTCCAAAAGGTACATCCCTTAGGTGGATCTTTCCATCACTTTGTTGCTCTTGTTAATCTCCCCCAAATCATCCAATTATTTTTTGTCAAATCTTGTTATTTTGGTTGCATTTTATACATGTTGGTGGAACCCTAGTTCATGTTTTCTCCCTTATGTTAGTGTGAATGGCTTGGTTAACTTTGATAATATAGTGCTATGCATGGTGTGTAGTAGGAATATATGCTTGTTGAGTAGAAAGATTGGGGGTTAGGGTTAGTTAGTGATTAGGGTTAACTTTGCTTAGTGTGTGTTAATTAGTGATACTTTTGTGGACATCACCAATAATTTAGTCTTGATATGATTTGGATAGAATTAGATGTATTTGGATAAACACACCAATTCTCATTGAAGTCTTAAATCCATTCATGTTATTTTTAGATGGAGAGACTTGTTAATGTTCATTACATGGACAAGGAGGCATTCTTGAGTAACAATGCCGACACGGGTGAGGAACCATTGGTTTTTGATACAAGCCCTAGCTATGAGGATGTTGTTGCAAAAGTGAGACAAGTCTTAGAGTGGATGGACACCAATGTTGATGTTAAGTTAATAGGAAGGTATGATGTTGGAGTTGGAGCCAAATCTCGCTTGAATAGTATGCCTATCACCTCGGATTTGCATTGGGATGTATACAAGGAAAAAGTATCCCAATCGGAAGACAAGTCACTTGAATTGTTTGCCACCAAGGTTGAATCTCCTCGGTTTACCATTGATTTGAACCGGCATGTCTCTTCCCCAATGGATGACATGAGCGAGAGGACAATGGTGCCACTTGTTGAGCATAGGGTTGTGGTTGATGCCCCCAATGTTTATCCCCCACCACGTCCCCGTGTACCATCTATCAAAGCAAATGAGGTTGAGTTGTATGCCCCCAATGCTTCTAGCCAACCACCAACTAGCCAAGCAAATGAAGTTGAGGTGATTGCTAGTGACGAAGTAATTCAAGAGGGTGAAGATGTTTATGATGACGACGAAGAGCAAGAGGAAGGGTTTCATGGTAATGATGTTGGTGACTTGGATGCGTACATAGCGCAAAAGGACATGGATCGTGACTTGCCTTTTAGGCGTCAATATGCGTATGACTCGGATGACGAGGGTCCAGTTGAACAGTTGGACGAGGATGGATTCACAAAGGAGGAGAACCAAATCCACTTTGAGCTGACGGGCTTACAAAAAAGAACTCACTTGTTTAAAGATCTCAGCCTTGCCCATAAAGCTGTTGTTGACGGTGGAATGGGAATGACGGCGATTGAGCCAACACCATGCCCGGATCCAGGAGAACCAAGGGTGGAGAATGAGGACGGGAATGCTTATTTGAAGAAAGGATTGAAGTTTGTGAGCTTGCCTATGCTGAAGTTTTGGTTGGCTGACTATGCCATTCGAAACCATAGGCCAATTTATGTTGAGCACTCCGACATGAAGTTGCGTTACACCGTGGTGTGTGAGCAAAAGGAATGCACATGGAAGGTTCGTGCAAGAAAGCTTAAAGAAACCGAAGAATGGGTGTTGAAAAGTTGTGATACCACTCATAGATGCAAACCGCCATCGAAACGACTTAGAAACACACACCGTCAACTCACATCTGAGTATCTCGGATACAAATGGATGAAAGACATAGCCTTTGATCCCACTGTGAAAGTGAGGTTTCTCATGCGGACGGTGAAAAAACAATTTGGTTATGAAGTCAAGTATGGGAAGGCATGGAAGGCAAAGGCAAATGCTATTAGGATGTTGTATGGTGGTTATGAAGAAGCATACAACCAGCTCCCAAGGTTGTTGGCCGCGATTGCACATAGGAACCCGGGCATGTTTCATGTGGTCGAGGATCACGAGGGAGTGTTCCACCGTGCCTTCTGGAGTTATGGACAATGTGTGGAGGCGTTTCAACATTGTCGTCTGGTCTTGTCTATAGATGGCACGTTCTTAACCGGTAGATATAAGGGCACACTAATGGTAGCAATGGCGCACTCATCAAACGACAACGTGTTGCCGTGTGCATTTGCTTTGGTGCCTTCCGAGCACCAAGACAACTGGGAGTGGTTCATGGGTCATGTTAGGCACAACGTGATTGGGGCTAGGGAGGTATGCATCATATCGGACCGGCATCATGGCATACTCAAGGCAATGGACATTGTTATTCCAGGATTTCCAAAGCTTCACCACAGATGGTGCATGAGGCATTTCGTGGCCAACTTTTACCGGGCATGTAAGAGCAAGGAGCTCAGCAAAGACCTTACCCATGTATGTGTGGCCTTCACCACCCAAGGTTTCGATGCTCGGTACAACAAACTCTTTGCAGCGGTGAACGAAGGGGGAAAAGAGTTATTAACTAGGAATTTAAGCGAGAAGCACAAGTGGGCACGCGCTCATGACGATGGTGGTTGGTGATATGGCGACATGACGAGCAATCTCGTAGAATGTTTCAACAATGTGTTGAAGGGTGCTCGTGCATTGCCGGTGACTGCAATAGTGGAGTACACCTTCTTCAAGCTTAATGAGTACTTTCAGAGGCATTCTGAAGAGACTGCAAAATGGATAGGTGAAAAAAAGGATTATCCGGAAAAGGTTGATGAATGGTTGCAGTTACAAGCAAGCAAGTCTTCACAGCAACAAGTTACCATATTCGATAGACTTGAAATGATCTATCAAATTAATGAGCCAGGTGGCACAACACGAGACGGTAGACAATATGGTGGTGCTGCATTTGAGGTGAAACTGAAGACTCGGTGGTGCCAGTGCGAGAGGCCTAGTAAGTATCATTGGCAATGCTCGCATTTGATAACGGCGGCGAAGGCGAGAAACATACATGTTAATGATGGAAAAACCGTGAGGATGCAAGAGTTCCATGTGGAAGCTACTAGGTTGACATGGGCGCCAAGATTTCACCCTTTCTTGGACCAATCACAGTGGCCTGAGTACCATGGCCCTCATATTAGGCCAGACCCTCTTCTGAAGGTGGAGATGAAGGGTAGAAGGAGAACTAAGAGGTTTAGGGGTGATATGGATGACCTGGCTGGATACACTGGCATGAAACAATTTGGTAGCGGTCATTTCATGGAGGCTCCTGACACTATCAACTGTGGGGTGTGCGGTGAAGGGTGTTGGGGAACGTAGCAGAAATTCAAAATTTTCCTACGTGTCACCAAGATCTATCTATGGAGAGACTAGCAACGAGGGGAAGGAGAGTGCATCTACATACCCTTGTAGATCGCTAAGCGGAAGCGTTCAAGTGAACGGGGTTGATGGAGTCGTACTCGTCGTGATTCAGATCACCGATGATCCTAGTGCCGAACGGACGGCACCTCCGCGTTCAACACACGTACAGCTCGACGATGTCTCCCACGCCTTGATCCAGCAAGGAGAGAGGGAGACGTTGAGGAAGACTCCATCCAGCAGCAGCACAATGGCGTGGTGGTGATGGAGGAGCGTGGCAATCCTGCAGGGCTTCGCCAAACACCTACGGGAGAGGAGGAGGTGTCACGGGAGGGAGGGAGGCGCCAAGGGCTCAGGTATGGATGCCCTCCCTCCCCTCCACTATATATAGGGGCAGGGGAGAGGGGGGAGGCGCAGCCTTGCCCCTTCCTCCAAGGAAGGGGTGCGGCTAAGAGGGGGGGAGGAGTCCATCCTCCCTAAGGCACCTCAGAGGTGCCTTCCCCCTTTAGGACTCTCCCCTTTTTCCTATATCTTGGCGCATGGGCCTCTAGGGGCTGGTGCCCTTGGCCCATGTAGGCCAAGGCGCACCCCCTACAGCCCATGTGTTCCCCTGGGGCAGGTGGCCCCACCCGGTGGGCCCCCGGGACCCTTCCGATGGTCCCGGTACAATACCGATGACCCCGAAACTTGTCCCGATGGCCGAAACAGGACTTCCTATATATAAATCTTTACCTCCGGACCATTCCGGAACTCCTCGTGACGTCCGGGATCTCATCCGGGACTCCGAACAACATTCGGTAACCACATACAAACTTCCTTTATAACCCTAGCGTCATCGAACCTTAAGTGTGTAGACCCTACGGGTTCGGGAGACATGTAGTCATGACCGAGATGTTCTCCGGTCAATAACCAACAGCGGGATCTGGATACCCATGTTGGCTCCCACATGTTCCATGATGATCTCATCGGATGAACCACGATGTCAAGGACTCAATCAATCCCGTATACAATTCCCTTTGTCTAGCGGTATGGTACTTGCCCGAGATTCGATCGTCGGTATACCGATACCTTGTTCAATCTCGTTACCGGCAAGTCTGTTTACTCGTTCCGTAACACATCATCCCGTGATCAACCCCTTGGTCACATTGTGCACATTATGATGATGTCCTACCGAGTGGGCCCAGAGATACCTCTCCGTTTACACGGAGTGACAAAATCCCAATCTCGATTCGTGCCAACCCAACAGACACTTTCAGAGATACCCGTAGTGTACCTTTATAGCCACCCAGTTACGTTGTGACGTTTGGCACACCCAAAGCACTCCTACGGTATCCGGGAGTTGCACAATCTCATGGTCTAAGGAAATGATACTTGACATTAGAAAAGCTTTAGCATACGAACTACATGATCTTGTGCTGGGCTTAGGATTGGGTCTTGTCCATCACATCATTCTCCTAATGATGTAATCCCGTTATCAACGACATCCAATGTCCATGGTCAGGAAACCGTAACCATCTATTGATTAACGAGCTAGTCAACTAGAGGCTTACTAGGGACATGGTGTTGTCTATGTATCCACACATGTATCTGAGTTTCCTATCAATACAATTCTAGCATGGATAATAAACGATTATCATGAACAAGGAAATATAATAATAATCAATTTATTATTGCCTCTAGGGCATATTTCCAACAGTCTCCCACTTGCACTAGAGTCAATAATCTAGTTCACATCGATATGTGATTAACACTCAAGGTCACATCCCTATGTGACTAACACCCAAAGAGTTTACTAGACTCAATAATCTAGTTCACATTTACCATGTGATTAACACTCGATGAGTTCTGGGTTTGATCATGTTATGCTTGTGAGAGAGGTTATAGTCAACGGGTCTGAACCTTTCAGATCCGTGTGTGCTTTACAAATCTCTATGTCATCTCCTAGATGCAGCTACCACGTTCTATTTGGAGCTACTCCAAATAACTGTTCTACTTGGAGCTATTCTAAATTGTTGCTCCATTATACGTATCCGGTATCTCTACTCAGAGCTATCCGGATAGGTGTTAAGCTTGCATCGACATAACCCTTTACGACGAACTCTTTTACCACCTCCATAAGTGAGAAAATTCCTTAGTCCACTAGTTACTAAGGATAACTTTGACCGCTGTCCTGTGATCCATTCTTGGATCACTCTTGTACCCCTTGACTGACTCATGGTAAAGCACACTTCAGGTGCGGTACACAGCATAGCATACTGTAGAGCCTATGTCTTAAGCATAGGGGACGACCTTTGTTCCTTTCTCTCTATTCTGCCATGGTCGAGCTTTAAGTCTTAACTTCATACCTTACAACTCAGGCAAGAACTCCTTCTTTGACTGATCCATCTTGAACACCTTCAAGATCACGTCAAGGCATGTGCTCATTTGAAAGTACTATTAAGCGTTTTGATCTATCCTTATAGATCTTGATGCTCAATGTTCAAGTAGCTTAATCCAGGTTTTCCATTGAAAACACTTTCCAAATAACCCTATATGCTTTCCAGAAATTCTACGTCATTTCTGATCATTAATATGTCAACAACATATACTCATCAGAAATTCTATAGTGCTCCCACTCACTTCTTTGGAAATACAAGTTTCTCATAAACTTTGTATACACCCAAAATCTTTGATCATCATCAAGCATACATTCCAACTCCGAGATGCTCACTCCAGTCCTCAGAAGGATTGCTGGAGCTTTGCATACTTATTAGCATATTTCAGGATAGACAAAACCTTCCGGTTGTATCACATACAACCTTTCCTCAAGAATTGTCGAGGAAACAATGTTTTGACATCCTATCTGCAAGATTTCATAAATAATGCAGTAATTGCTAATATAATTCCAACAGACTCTTAGCATCGCTACGAGTGAGAAAGTCTCATCGTAGTCAACTCCTTGAACTTGTCGAAAAACATCTTAACGACAAGTCGAGCTTT
This sequence comes from Triticum dicoccoides, assembly GCF_002162155.2. Taxonomy (NCBI): domain Eukaryota; kingdom Viridiplantae; phylum Streptophyta; class Magnoliopsida; order Poales; family Poaceae; genus Triticum; species Triticum dicoccoides. The sequence goes on along the minus strand of NC_041390.1, from coordinate 603,702,639 downwards.
CTCAATGGTGACACTTACCATCATTGTCTGTCTTCCTTTCAAAATCCATATGTACCTAACAGCCTTACGACCATCAAGTAGTTCTTCCAAAGTCTACACTTTGTTTTCATACATGGATCCTCTCTCGGGTTTTATGGCCTTGAGCCATTTATCGGAATCCGGGCCCACCATCGCTTCTCCATAGCTCGTAGGTTCATTGTTGTCTAGCAACATGACTTCCAAGACAGGATTACGTACCACTCTGAAGTAGTACGCATCCTTGTCATCCCACGAGGTTTGGTAGTGACTTGATCCAAAGTTTCATGATCACTATCATAAGCTTCCACTTCTGTTGGTGTACGTGCCACAGGAACAACTTCCTGTGCCCTGCTACACACTTGTTGAAGTGACGGTTCAATAACCTCATCAAGTCTCCACCATCCTCCCACTCAACTTTTCGAGAGAAACCTTTCCTCGAAAAAGGACCCGATTCAAGAAACAATCCCTATTGCTTTCGGATCTGAATTAGGAGGTATACCCAACTGTTTTTGGGTGTCCTATGAAGATGCATTTTATCTGCTTTGGGTTCGAGCTTATCAACCTGAAACCTTTTCACATAAGCGTCGCAGCCCCAAACTTTCAAGAAACGGCAACTTAGGTTTCTCCAAACCATAGTTCATACGGTGTCGTCTCAACGAAATTATGTGGTGCCCTATTTAAAGTGAATGTGGTTGCCTCTAATGCCTAACCCATGAACGATAGTGGTAACTTGATAAGAGACATCATGGTATGCACCATATCCAATAGGGTGCAACTATGACGTTTGGACACACCATCACACTATGGTGTTCCAGGCTGTATCAGTTGTGAAACAATTTCCACAATGTCTTAATTCTGTGCCAAACTTGTGATTCAGATATTCATCTCTATGATCATATCATAGATCTTTTATCCTCTTGTCACGACGATCTTTCAACTTCACACTGAAATTACTTGAACCTTTCAATAATTCAGACTCGTAATTCATCAAGTAAATATACTCAACATCTACTCGAATCATCTGTGAAGTAAGAACATAACGATATTCACTGCATGCCTCAGCACTCATTGGACTGCACACATCAAAATGTGTTACTTCCAACAAGTTGCTATCTTGTTCCATCTTACTGAAAACGAGGCTTTTCAGTCATCTTGCCCATGTGGTATGATTTGCATGTCCCAAGTGATTCAAAATCAAGTGAGTCAAAACGGTCCATTTGCATGGAGTTTCTTCATGCATATACACCAATAGACATGGTTCGCATGTCTCAAACTTTTCAAAAACGAGTGAGCCCAAAGATCCATCAATATGGAGCTTCTTCATGCGTTTTATACCGATATGACTTACGTGGCAGTGCCACAAGTAGGTGGTACTATCATTACTATCTTTTGGCATGAACATGTGTATCACTACGATCGAGATTTAATAAACCATTCATTTTAGGTGTAAGACCATTGAAGGTATTATTCAAATAAACAGAGTAACCATTATTCTCCTTAAATGAATAACCGTATTGCGATAGACGTAATCCAATCATGTCTATGCTCAACGCAAACACCAAATAACAATTATTTAGGTTTAACACCAATCTCTTTGGTAGAGGGAGCGTGCGATGCTTGATCATATCAAGCTTGGAAAAACTTCCAACACATATCGTTAGCTCACCTTTAGCTAGTCTCCGTCTATTCCGTAGCCTTTTGTTTCGAGTTACTAACACTTAGCAACCGAACCGGTATCTAATACCCTGGTGCTACTAGGAGTACTAGCAAAGTACACATTAACACAATGTATATCCAATATACTTCTATCGACCTTGCCAGCCTTCTTATCTACCAAGTATCTAGGGTAATTCTGCTCTAGTGGTTGTTCCCCTTATTACAGAAGCACTTAGTCTCGGGTTTGGGTTTTACCTTGGGTTTCTTCACTAGAGCAGCAGCTGATTTGCCGTTTCATGAAGTATCCCTTCTTGCCCTTGCCCTTCTTGAAACTAGTGGTTTCACCAACCATCAACAATTGATGCTCCTTCTTGATTTCTACTTTCGCGGTGTCAAATATTGCGAATATCTCAAGGATCATCATATATGTCCCTGATATATCATAGTTCATCATGAAGCTCTAACAGCTTGGTGGCAATGACTTTGGAGAACCATTACTGTCTTATCTGGAAGATCAACTCCCACTCGATTCAAATGATTGTTGTACTCAGGCAATCTGAGCACAAGCTCAACAATTGAGCTTTTCTCCTTAGTTTGCAGGTTAAGAAAGTCATCGGAGGTCTTATACCTCTTAACATGGGCACGAGCCTGAAATCCCAATTTCAGCCCTCAAAACATCTCATATGTTTCGCGATGTTTAAAAAACGTCTTTGGTGCCTCAACTCTAAACCGTTTAACTGAACTATCACGTAGTTATCAAAACGTGTATGTCAGATGTTCGCAACAACCACAGACAACGTTCGAGGTTCAGCACACTGAGCGGTGCATTAAGGACATAAGCCTTCTATGAAGCAATGAGGACAATCCTCAGTTTACGGACCTAGTCCGCATAATTGCTACTATCAACTTTCAACTAATTTTTTTCTAGGAACATATCTAAATAGTAGAACTATAGCGTGAGCTACGACATAATTTGGAAAAACCTTTTGACTATGTTCAGGATAATTAAGTTCATCTTATGAACTCCCACTCAGATAGACATCCCTCTAGTCATCTAAGTGATTACATGATCCGAGTCAAACTAGGCCGTGTCCGATCATCACGTGAGACGGACTAGTCATCATCGGTGAACATCTTCATGTTGATCGTATCTTCTATACGACTCATGTTCGACCTTTCGGTCTCCGTGTTCCGAGGCCATGTCTGTACATGCTAGGCTCGTCAAGTTAACCCTAAGTGTTTCGCGTGTGTAAATCTGTCTTACACCCGTTGTATGTGAACGTTAGAATCTAACACCCGATCATCACGTGGTGCTTCGAAATACGAACTGTCGCAACGGTGCACAGTTAGGGGAGAACACTTCTTGAAATTGTTGTAAGGGATCATCTTATTTACTACCGTCGTTCTAAGCAAATAAGATGTATAAACATGATAAGCATCACATGCAATCAAATAGTGACATGATATGGCCATCATCACTTTGCTCCTTTTGATCTCCATCTTCGGGCTCCATGATCATCATCGTCACCGGCATGACACCATGATCTCCATCAACATGATCTCCATCATCGTGTCTTCATGAAGTTGCCTCGCCAACTATTACTTCTACTACTATGGCTAACGGTTAGCAATAAAGTAAAGTAATTACATGACGTTTAAGTTGACACGCAGGTCACAAATAAATAAAGACAACTCCTATGGCTCCTGCCGGTTGTCATACTCATCGACATGCAAGTCGTGATTCCTATTACAAGAACATGATCAATCTCATACATCACATATATCATTCATCACATCCTTTTTGGCCATATCACATCACATAGCATACCCTGCAAAAACAAGTTAGACGTCCTCTAATTGTTGTTTGCATGTTTTACGTGGCTGCTATGGGTTTCTAGCAAGAACGTTTCTTACCTACGCATGAACCACAACGTGATATGCCAATTGCTATTTACCCTTCATAAGGACCCTTTTCATCAAATCCGATCCGACTAAAGTGGGAGAGACAGACACCCGCCAGCCACCTTATGCAACTAGTGCATGTTTGTCGGTGGAACCGGTCTCACGTAAGCGTACGTGTAAGGTTGCTCCGGGCCGCTTCATCCCACGATGCCTCCGAATCAAGATAAGACTAGTAACGGCAAGCATATTGAACAATATCGACGCCCACAACTACTTTGTGTTCTACTCGTGCAAAGAATCTACGCAATAGACCTAGCTCATGATGCCACTGTTGGGGAACGTAGCAGAAATTCAAAAAATTTCCTACGTATCACCAAGATCTATCTATGGAGAGACCAGCAACGAGTAGAAAGGAGAGTGCATCTACATACCCTTGTAGATCGCTAAGCGGAAGCGTTCAAGTGAACGGGGTTGATGGAGTCGTACTCGTCGTGATTCAGATCACCGATGATCCTAGTGCCGAACGGACGGCACCTCCGCGTTCAACACACGTACAGCTCGACGATGTCTCCCACGCCTTGATCCAGCAAGGAGAGAGGGAGAGGTTGAGGAAGACTCCATCCAGCAGCAGCACAACGGCGTGGTGTTGATGGAGGAGCGTGGCAATCCTGCAGGGCTTCGCCAAGCACCTACGGGAGAGGAGGAGGTGTCACGGGAGGGAGGGAGGCGCCAAGGGCTCAGGTATGGATGCCCTCCCTCCCCTCCACTATATATAGGGGCAGGGGAGAGGGGGGAGGCGCAGCCTTGCCCCCTCCTCCAAGGAAGGGGTGCGGCTAAGAGGGGGGGAGGAGTCCATCCTCCCCAAGGCACCTCGGAGGTGCCTTCCCCCTTTAGGACTCTCCCCTTTTTCCTATATCTAAATCTTTACCTCCGGACCATTCCGGAACTCCTCGTGACGTCCGGGATCTCATCCGGGACTCCGAACAACATTCGGTAACCACATACAAGCTTCCTTTATAACCCTAGCGTCATCGAACCTTAAGTGTGTAGACCCTACGGGTTCGGGAGACATGCAGACATGACCGAGATGTTCTCCGGTCAATAACCAACAGCGGGATCTGGATACCCATGTTGGCTCCCACATGTTCCACGATGATCTCATCGGATGAACCACGATGTCAAGGACTCAATCAATCCCGTATACAATTCCCTTTGTCTAGCGGTATGGTACTTGCCCGAGATTCGATCGTCGGTATACCGATACCTTGTTCAATCTCGTTACCGGCAAGTCTCTTTACTCGTTCCGTAACACATCATCCTGTGATCAACCCCTTGGTCACATTGTGCACATTATGATGATGTCCTACCGAGTGGGCCCAGAGATACCTCTCCGTTTACACGGAGTGACAAAATCCCAATCTCGATTCATGCCAACCCAACAGACACTTTCAGAGATACCCGTAGTGTACCTTTATAGCCACCCAGTTACGTTGTGACGTTTGGCACACCCAAAGCACTCCTACGGTATCCGGGAGTTGCACAATCTCATGGTCTAAGGAAATGATACTTGACATTAGAAAAGCTTTAGCATACGAACTACATGATCTTGTGCTAGGCTTAGGATTGGGTCTTGTCCATCACATCATTCTCCTAATGATGTGATCCCGTTATCAACGACATCCAATGTCCATGGTCAGGAAACCGTAACCATCTATTGATTAACGAGCTAGTCAACTAGAGGCTTACTAGGGACATGGTGTTGTCTATGTATCCACACATGTATCTGAGTTTCCTATCAATACAATTCTAGCATGGATAATAAACGATTATCATGAACAAGGAAATATAATAATAATCAATTTATTATTGCCTCTAGGGCATATTTCCAACAAAGGGGGACACAATGAGCGGACATGCAAGAATAAGAAAACCAAAAAAAGAAAAACAAGTCGTGGAGGCGGCACCGATGGTGAACGAGGTGGAAGAGGTGACAGTGGTGGTGGTCGAGGAAGCACAAGTGTCAGAGGTGGTAGTGGTAGTCGTAGAGGGAGCACAAGTGCTAGAGGTGCTAGTGTTCGTAGAGGGAGTACAAGTGCTAGAGGTGGTGGTCGAGCTAGCACAAGTGCTAGAGGTGGTGGTCGAGCAGGCACAAGTGCTAGAGGTGGTGGTCGAGCAGGCACAAGTGCTAGAGGTGGTGGCCGAGCAGGCACAAGTGCTAGAGGTGGTGGTGGTCCGAGAGGAAGCACAAGTGCTAGAGGTGGTGGTGGTCGTAGAGGAATGGTTGATAATGGATCGGCCTTCGGTTATTTGCTTAATCCAGATGGTTGATCTAATAATAATGGTATATTATTTGTTCATACAATTCCTAGCATTTATTCATTTACTGTATTTACGCATTTACTCTCTTTATGTCGTGTGCTAACAATTGTTCTTTTTGTAGGCATGGCTTCATCCGGTTTCAGGACGAGGCCGGCGTGCGCGGACCAAGAGGACATGCCGAAGACGTGGATGGAGGCCAGTTTGGACAAGGAGAAGGAGAAGGATGTGCCCACACCATCATGTTGGTGTGGTGATGTTTGCAAGGTGAAGGTGTCCACTGACCGCAACAAGTCATGGACAGAAGGTAGAAGGTTTTTCGTGTGTCCCAACTATGCACATGATCGTCGAAGGCCAACTAACGCATATGACATACCACCGGTATGTTAGGTGTACATACAAAAAACATCAACAAGTTGTCACTCATATGTCTAACAAAAACATGGTTTATATGTAGTCCCCTCCTCCACTTTGCAAGTACTTCACTTGGATAGATCACGAGGTACCAAAAGATGTCCAAGAGGACCAACGTCGAGATTGGTTACGGAGGCAGCGCCTATTCGAGGAGTCCTATGCACGGGGATTGGAGCGGGAGCGTCGTGAGAAGGAGGCTCGTGAGCGCAAGAAGCGTGAGGAAGAGAGGGCACGCAAAGAGAAGGAGGCTCGTCAAGAAGAGAGGGCAAGAAAACTTGCAAGGGCTCGCGATGCACAAGAGGAGGACGAGGCACGTGACAAGAAGGGAAAGTGGCCCCGTACTACTCAGTAGACAAATGGAAAAGGCACCGACATCGATGATGGACTTTCGAGACTTTGTGTGTGATGAACTTGTCATTCGAGACCTTGCGTGATCATGAACTATTTATGTCATTCGACACATCGTGTGTGATGAATTTGTAATTCGAGACTATTTGAGATTATGTGCAAACTATGTTCGTCATTCGAGACTAGTTAGTATGCTTTGTTCATATTTTTGGTTGAGACTAGCATGCTTTGTTCATATTTAACAATGTGTGCAATAAGTTGCTAAGGAAAAACATTAACAACAGACACTAGTGTGTGTGCAAAAACACCAGGTCCACACCCAGACGCCAAGGTCCATGGCGTCTGGCTCATTTTGGTCACGCAGAAGACCAGACAAATGCCTGATGTGTCTGATGGACACCCCAGACGCCAGGGACCATGGCGTCTGGCTCATTTTGGTCACGCAGAAGACCAGACAAATGCCTGATGTGTCTGATGGACACCCCAGACGCCAGGGACCATGGCGTCTGGGTCTCACACCCAGACGCCAAGGACCGTGGCGTCTGGCTCATTTTGCTCACGCAGGAGACCAGACAAATGCCTGATGTGTCTGATGGACACCCCAGACGCCAGGGACCATGGCGTCTGGCTCCCACAACCAGACGCCAAGGACCGTGGCGTCTGGCTCATTTTGCTCACGCAGGAGACCAGACAAATGCCTGATGTGTCTGATGGACACCCGGACGCCAAGGTCCATGGCGTCTGAGTCCCTAGCATTTTTGCAGTTATCTGTCTGATGGATAAGATTCGAGTGGATAAGATTCTTTGGGCCCACCTCTACCCCTCTCATCCATTCATCTCCACCTCTACCCCTCTCATTTCATTCATATCCACCCACTCTCACCTCTAGCCCTGCCAACGTCACTCCCTCATCCAGCACCCTAACCCCCCTCAAATCTCTCACGAATCGGTCCGGTTTCACTGTTGGATCTTCAGGATTTTGAAACTAGAAGGTAAATCAACTCCACCTCTATCTTTTGGTTGGTTTAATGTATCATAGTTTTGTGAAAACCCTAGTTTGTTTTCCTCGTGGTTTAATTTATCATAGGTTAGCTACTAAGAGATTTGTGTGTTGTAGATGGCCAACTCCGGTTCTTCAGACACCAACTCCGACCACTCCTCGTGAGTCCAACCTGGCTTCAGCTTTAACCGGTAACGATCCACATACCACACTTGATACTTCTGATATGCTAACTGATTGTGAGGTCTATTCTCTGATTGCACTAGTGTGTCTCTTTGATTCCAAATTTCTATCCATGCACGGTGTTTGTTTGCCCAATCCGATATATCCTGATTGTTCCTTCGATCGAACCTACAAATGATGCACGAGACAAAGCATTAGCAAACATTGACGTATTCAATGCTCTACTACATACTCAAGGCATGCTTGCTTACCGATGCAGAGATAGCATTTCCTCGCTCTCCTCAATTGGAATACCTTGTCTTCCTCCAAATTGTCTTGCCACACGGTCTACAAAGTGCCACTCGACTGCGAAGAAGCATATCATTGGGCACCTCGCCCGCCAAAGATGGCTATCACGCGTGCACATCTCATTAAGATCAAAGTCACGATCTTCCACATAAGGCAACCAATATACCTGCAAAACAAAGAGATACATTGTTAGCTACAAGTTTCATTCTTGACTAAATTTTATCTCATCGAACTTCTCAAAACCTGCTCAGCAGTCAAGGTGTCCAGCTCATTCATATAGCACTTGTATCGCACATGCGAGCTTCCTGTGTAGACTGTCACTTGTTCCCAATAGTAAGCAAGCGTAGGGCGCCGATATGGATCATCATCATGCAACCCGTCATGATTACCCCGTGGGTTTGCCATGAGGGGGTTCTTGAATTCGGGTCGTCCAACCGGGATCCGCTCCCACATTCACACGGATAGGCTCCAAACAAACCCAGACAATGAGGATGTATCTCCCTTCCTCCGACACGTCAAGTCAAGCTGCAATCAAACAAACATGTTAGATATGGAGGCGCATGACAAATGCAAGATAAATGGTTGCAAATATCTCTTACCTGACGATACAAATATGCTAGTGCGGCCGAACCCTAGCTATACTGGGTATCCCAGTTGTTGAGTAGCTCCAAGAACATCCAGAGGGCTGAGTTCCCGGTTGCATCTGAGAAGACTACCTTGGTTAGTACATACCAAAGATAGGCCCGCGCGTACTGCTGCACAACCACGTCATTGGCATCTTGAGGGCACGGATTGGTGTTTCCTCTGACCATTTTTAGCCAAGAAGGCCTCACTTTCGCGGTATCGGCCTTGCCTTCCTGAGGGCCCTCGGGCTGAACGCCAATTAAATCGGCAGTCCGTTCTCGCCAATTACCCATGCTGACACGACCGGTAACAGCTTGTCTGTTGATAGGAAGGCCGCTTATCATAGCCATGTCCTGTAGGGTCATCGTCCTCTCCCCACATGGAAGGTGGAACGAGTGAGTCTCCGGCCTCCAACGATCCACAAGTGCGGTCAGCGCCGCGTGGTTCACCGGCGGAGCGCGTCGCTTAAACTGCAACACGAATGGGAGAAGACCCAATCTCCGAATGTAAGGCTCATACCGCGGGTCGTAATCAAAGTCATCAGCGGAATGACCCCTCATGTGCATAGCAACTACAACCTGCAAATAAAGTGATGTTTTAATAATCAATACAAGAACACAAATGAGAAACAACGAAAATTGACCCACTCTTGCTTCTTACCTGTCCATTCTCAATGGCACGAGCACGATGCTTCTTATCCCACTCATCGATTAATCCGTCATACCAAGGTCCATCACCATCCGCCATCCTACAAAACAAATCACAAACATCTATGAATACATGAACAATATCAAACAATTTCCTTCTCCAAGTTTATGCCATATGAAAACACCATTCTTCTCAAAAATAACCACATCATTTCTTTCTTCTACATATGCACACATATCATCTAGAGTACCAAATTTCATCATCAAATAAATTTCATAATCATCATCCGCCATTCTATTGAACAAATCATGTCACACACAATAATCAAATTTCATCATCTCTTTTGCAAAAAAAAATTTGCCATCTATATATTCAACTATATTGTCATACCACTTCACACATATAATATTTTTTCTAAATATATTTGCTTGCCAAAGTTGTCTTCTCAGATTCAAACAAAGATTATGCCATCTATATATTCAACATATAGTTAATTTACTAGCACATGCATACATCATCTATAATTCAAAAAAATCACAAACTATGTCTATTGGTGGACAACTACAAACATCTACCAACTACACTACCTACCAAATCATCTATCAACTACAAACTATTTCCTAAAACAAAGAAACCATCTACTAATCTAACATCACCTAATGTGAAATAATGCATCCAACAAGAGAGGGGGAAAGCAAAACAAGTTGGAGGGAATGGGGGAGAATACCTCAAAGAAGCTTGGGGGCCTCAGATCCACAAATTTGGGTGGAGGATGAAGTAGATCAAGGGGGGGATTGGTGTGAGGGAGAAGAGGGGCGAAGGAGATAACCCCCTCTGTTCGTGCGCCGCAGGGAGAAGAACAGAAGGGTGGGTGGGCTGGCCCCGCGGCGTTATCCAGTTACCAGGGCCAGACGCCAGGGCCCCTGGCGTCTGCTTCGTAACCCAGACGCCAGGGATCTTGGCGTCACCAAAAAAGGTCAGAAACGAAATTTGTTTCGAAACAAGGTCAAATCGGGATTTAGTTAGCCTTATAGGTCAGAACAGTAATTTTGCCCGGTGACCGTACCTGTCTCTAGAATTGTTACTGGCTACAAAACACAGGTAAGATTATTCAAGTCTTCAGCCTTGATATTCTAGTTGTCGAGAACATATATCTTTTTTTGCGAGGGCACAACATATATCTTTGATAAAGACATTTGATTCTCCACAAAAATATAAATACAACTGTCTGTAGTACACAGATATTTTCGGTTGTAAGACTAAGAGTTGACGGACCTAGATGAGTAACTTAAATATTAAACATTTCTACCCATAAAAAAGTATTTCTAATAAAATTACTTAAAAAGAACCTGTTCGAAATGCATCACCTTGGTCAGTGATGACATTATCATAGGTGGTTACCTTAAAACAGTATCAATTGTGATGAGCATATATCCGCAAAGACCATATTGGTGGAAAGTTTATTTCTAGAATTGTCCATCCTACGGGTCCAAATTTGTACATTTAGGCTATTTTCCAACCCCTTTTTAGTTCAACTAAATGACCTACAATTTTAGAAAATTTAGTTAACCTGGCTTAACTAAGGAGCGTTAAAGTTACATTGAGGGCCAAGCAATTACATCCCTAGTTCATCCAATATACATCTAACACGAAATTTTTGAAGAAAAGGTACAATTTTTTCTGAAGAAGAAACATCCTTTTATGAAGGAAACAATTTGAGAGAACATCTTTTTCTGAAGGGAACAATTTTTGTGAAGGTACATTTTTTATGAAAAAAAATACATTTTGTATGGAGAAGGAACATCTTTTTGTGAAGAGATAATATTTTAGTGAAGAAGGAACAATAATGAAAAAGGAACTCTTTTGTGGAAAGGTGACTTTTTTATTGCTTTAATAAATCCGTTACTTTCAAGCCACCAATTATGTATATCACGGCGGTTAGATGTAGGAATATACATCCGTCAATAGTAGTGTGACGTGCGCCCCTGAAAAAATATGCCACGAATATCCATACCAGAAACCGAACAATGTAGAAGAAAGTGAAAACGAAAACTAAATTGTGCGTTGCTTGTTGAGACAAATTGATAGCTTTGTAAATCAAAACTTAGTCAAGTCCACGCAGTGCATTCTATGACACTCATGACTAGTCAGTATCTACTTTCACTCCCTAGCTCTTTCTTTCACTCTTTTCCTTTTCTGCTCTATGGGTGTGCTTCTCTTTCTCTCTATACATACGTACAGTTCTGTCAGTTCAGCACCATTTGTGGAAGCCTGTTCTCTCATTACATAGCTCCAAGTTCTAGATCGACCGTACTATTTGTCTTGAAGACAGTAGGGTTTATCAAAATTGCTGGTACACAACACAAGGCCAAAATGTCTGGTGCGGTTGTGACGCCGCAGCCGGAGGTGGTGGAAGAGGGGCATCGGTCGTCGCCGGTGAAGTGTGGGCTCCTCCGCACCAACTCCCCACTGGCGCAGGTGTGCCTGATCGGCCTCGTGTGTTTCTGCTGCCCTGGCATGTTCAACGCGCTCTCGGGCATCGGCGGCGGCGGCCAGGTTGACCACAACGTCGCCGACAACGCCAACACCGCCCTCTACGCCTGCTTCGCCGTCTTCGGCATCTTGGGCGGCGCGGCTCACAACCTCTTGGGCCCACGCACCACCCTACTCCTCGGCGCTCTCGCTTACCCGCTCTACGACGCTTCCTTCCTCTACTACAACCACCGTCGCTCCATGGCCTTCCCGGTAGCCGCAGGGGCCATCCTCGGCGCCGGCGCGGGCCTCCTCTGGGCCGCCCAGGGTGCAATCATAACCGCCTACCCGCCTCCGAACCGCCGCGGCACGTACATTTCCATTTTCTGGTGCCTCTACAATTTCGGAGGCGTCTTTGGGGGGCTCTTCCCCTTCCGCTCAACTACCACCGTGGCAGCGAATCAACCTGTGGTTGAGTTGATTAGGTGGACAGTGGTTTCCCCAACCCACCAGGATTCAAATCCTAGTGCTCGCATTAATCCTGGATTTATTTCAGGATTTCCGGCGATGCGCTTTCAGTGGGAGGAGACGTTCCCGTCGACGACGAGGCGCCTACGGTGACTTCGTAAATCTCAAGATGATATGCCGGCTCAGTCTCTCGGAGGTGCTCATAGGGGTAGGGTGTGCGTATGTGCGTTCATAGGGATGAGTGTATGCGCGTGTAATGAGCGCTTGCGTTTGTACTGATGCTCAAAAAAAAAACTACCACCGTGGCAGCGATGCCGGTAAACGACGGCACCTACGTCGCATTCATGGCGTTCGTGCTCCTCGGAAGCGCGCTCGCCCTCCTCATCCTACCGCCTAGCAAGATCACCCGTGACGATGGGAGCAAGGTCGCGGGGGTCGCCTACTCCTCCGTAGCCAGTGAGGATGCTGAGATCCTTAAGCTCTTCACCAACTGGAAGATGCTTCTTGTGCTCCCCGCGGACTCCGCAGCCAGGGCCTTAACAATGTATTCTACTGGGGTGCACGGATGATCGGCTCCACCGGCATCGGTTACTTCCTCGACTTTGGGTTTGCGAGCCGTAGGAAGAGGGGATTCATTGGGGTGATTATCGTCGCCAGACTCGGCACCGCCATTTGGGGAGGAGGCCTCGCCAACCAACTCAGATACAAGGACGGGAAGTGGGAGGACCTCATCGATTTCAAGGATGGACGCCGGTACGCCGGCCCATTTCTGCTGTTTTTTTAGCTATGGGCGTCATCTTCCAGAGCCTCGTCTACTGGATCATTGCGGCCCTCTCAGATGACCCACGGGTCCTCAGTAGGTAATAATTCTAACTCAATGTCCCTATTTTATTGGATCATTGCTCTTTGAGAGAGCAGGATAGTAGGTTAGGCATTTCGTACCCGCCTTTTTTTCACCCGCAAAAAATAAAGGTGGGTACAAAATGCCTAACCTGCCGAGTAAGTTAGGCAAGAAAATGCCTAATATTTGGTTCCTAATCTTGTTCTCTCGTCTCTCCTTTGCCCTTTTCCTCTCACTTACCTGGACAAGAAATTAAATCCTCACCTATCACAGTACAATTTGTCTGTTCTTTTTTGTCAAAAAGGGTTCAATTATTTTTCGTAGATACAGATGTGCAAGTTCTTCCTTGAGATATATAGCGTGTTACTTCCGTTTAAGAAAGAATTATAAACTCCGCAGAAGACTTTGTTGATTTGGTGATAAAACTATCTTTTTTAACGTGGCAATAAAACTCTTCAGCACTTGTGTTTGTGTGCAGGTATATCGGATTCTACAATGGGGCGCAAAGTGCAGGGGCGACTGTTGCATGGCAGGTGGACAGGCACAAGACGTCCTTGATATCCCAACTGTTCATTAACTGGGGACTTATGACTCTCAGTTGCCCCTTGCTCGCCCTACTGGTGTTCTTGGCCGTAAAGGATGAAGCCAATACGATGGTTGTAAAGGATAAAGACAGTTTAGTTCCCTAGCTTGGTTGAGGATGGACAAGACTAAAGACCAATTCTTGGTTGTAAAGCATGAAGATAGTACGATGCCCATGGCACACTTCATGGCTGCATCTGCAAATTCTCTAGAATCAGATTCTGGGAAACTGCCCACAGAATCAGCCGCCTAGTTTTTGTCAGAATTTGCAGTCTGAGATTATGGTATGAGTTGTGTGTTAAAATGTTTGTACTGCCCCTAGGCTGAAACCGTGTGTTGAATTGCTAACACTTGGTTGTTTTGAAATGTTTCTTGTCGAATATGAGCACCAAAGCAATTTACAAATATTATGAAGTGCCATATATTATAATTAAAATTGGAAAAGTTTCCTTAATAACAGAAGATGATCAGCTACAAATAGAAGGACTAATCTCATCCACATCTCATCAAAATTGGAAACCATCACCAAATATATAGTTGTAACTATCTAAATATGATCAGAGTGTTTTGTAAGGAAACCAGTGCAAAATCGAGATGATCTCTAGCCTAAGGAGTAACACGCAGAGAAATTTACCATGTAAAAGTAACTTCACAAGTGAGAAAAGATCTAGCCATGGATGCTGCAGAACAGGGTTAAACAGAAACTACACAAAATTAAAAATTAATCCAAGCAACATATATGCAAAAATTCGATCCAATTTCACCATAATTCAAATCCAAATATATCTCCCGGCCCATGACAGCGATCAATCGAGGGAAACATATTGCCAATTTAGTATGAAATTGTGCCTTTGAGCCACATCCAACGGGTTTTCAAAAGAACACCATGATAATTTTGCATGGTCTTGAAACTCAATCAGAATGCCGGGTAAAAAGATTTAACATATACAAAACTAAAATTTAAAGATAAGAATTGGTAGAGGCCGCGCGAACGCGTACCTCCTCTATCACAAATTATGACGTTCGTTCTCCCACAAGGAAGATGATAGGTCAACGCGCTCGCCAAGTGCAATGCAAGCCATTGATCTAAGTCACGACCCTTCTTGATGGCCATCGACCCCGTCCAGGTAAGTAAGTTTCAAGGTTGCCCTGTGCGCTTCTTATGTAGGCGCCCCTCCAGCCCCAAGGCGGCTCGGCTGCCGAGGTGGTACTAAACCGCGCGGTACCTACTCTTTACGCCTGTTCGTTGGGGACGGGGACTCCGCCTGAGGATTTCTTTTTCTCTCCAGGCACGGCCTAGGGAGCATAGGCAGCCACGAACACGACCCGAGCCACCAAGATCGATCGTCCGCTGCACGAGCCGCTGGAACGCATGCGACGCGCGATGGATCGGTGGCGCCCAGAGAAGAACAGGGCACGGCGTACAGCGATCGGGCGATGTACGGATGTACCGCCAAGCAGTTCCGGTTCGTCCTGCGGGCACCGTCGCCACTCGCCACCTAGCAGTTCAGGCTATTTTGACGACGACGGCACGCTGGTGAGACGACGATGACGACCAGAGACACTGTTTGACAATGACGACGAGACTGTTGCGCACTGCTGATACGCTGGATCTTGGACGCCTCGCATCGATGGAGGCCAGCAGCGTTCCGTCTGCACGCCGTTGTAGCCTCAACAAGCTGTCGCCACAATTGCTGTGTTTCCAGGTTTATTTCTCTCCAATTCCTGTCGTCACTCTTGATGCAACTAGGGTTCTTGTTCAAAAACCCGACTCAGACTGCGGGCTTCAGTGCCTGCATTTCAGGTGCCCAAATTACAGTACATCTTATACAACAATCAACAATCAAGACAGGAGGAGGGGAATGTAATATTAGTTATATTATCACAAGAATACCACTAGTAGAAAACGGGCCTATTGTCTCGGTTCATAAGGGCATTTTATCCCGGTTCCAGAACCGGAACTAAAGGGTCGGTACTAATGCCCTGCCCCTTTAGTCCCAGTTCTAACCAAAATCGGGATAGATGGGCCTCCACGTGGCCTGCGCGCTGAGCCCAAGCAGGAGGGCCTTTGGTCCCGGTTGGTTCCACCAACCGGAACCAATAGGCCACCACGCGTCAGCATTTCTGTGGCTGGAATTTTTGTTTTTTCTTTGAATGAGGGGGAGGGGGTTTGGGGGTTTTGGGGGGTTAATTTAGGTGTTTCATATATTGTGTTAGCTAGTTATAATTAATAGAGAGAAGTGTCCTCTCTTATGTCCGTGCTTGGTCGACGCTACGTACTATACATACGTATAGAGAGGACTAGACACGCTAGCTAGCTAGTAAGCAAACGAAGGAAATAGAAGATCGCCATGCATGAACATATATGCATACAGAGAGAAGTGATATCGACCACCTCTCCTTCTCCGAGAAATTGGTCGAACAACAAGTTCTCGTATATCTATCCGACACTACCGGCTACATATATACAATAATTATCTCTTACAAATATAATCATACGGACTCATGATCCACATAGTATTCTCCATCTTCAGCGATCACGTGGTCAAGAAAGAATGCCGCCAATTCCTCTTGAATTGCTCGCATGCGAGCTGGTGCTAGGAGTTCATCCCGCTTCTGAAACATCTAATTTGAAAAAGGGGGTCAATACATACATATATATATATATATATATATATATATATATATATATATATATATGAATGAGTGAAACTCAACACAAATGATGGTAATAAAATAAAATTGTAAATATTGTTATTTACACACTTCATATTGTTTATCAGAGTACCCGCCCCGCTCACAGGTTGTGTGGCGGATGGACTTGCAGACTTAGTATCCACAGAAATCATTCCATTGTTCCTGCCACAACCACTTTACAAGAAATAGAGGTCAATCAAACTGATAAGCAAAAATGCTAAATGGTATTGATGAAACTAGCGCTTGAATCACTAGGAGATGCGCGGAACATGCTACTATAGTACTTACTTTCGGGTGTCTAAATTCCAGCTCCTTCGGCAGTCCCGGAACTTTTCTGGTGAATTTTCTCCAAACCCTGCCGGACAAAGAAATAAATTACTTGATATCAGGAAATGAACAAAGTTGCTGATATGGTGGATAATGATCGATTTAACTTACTTGAGGATTTCAGTCATGTCCGCATACTCCTGGGGGTCTTTTCATTTAGAGTCCAAGACAGTTACTAGTCCCTGCTCAAGCCTAATCTCTAGGAGAATATAGTGGTACCTGCGCACGCATGCATAACTCATCAATTACATTACTATAACCTGGACTAATATATAAGGGAAACCGAATATGCACAAGACAGTGACACTCACTTGAAGTTGTAAGGAAAGAGTATTATATCTTTGTTTTCATTTTTTTTGAATGATCGTAGCAAGTTGGCCTCGGTATCTTCGGGACGATGTTCAACCTCAGTTGCATCTATGAGATATGTGTTAATGAACCCAATATCACCGATTTGTCTTTTCTTCAATTCGGCGATCTTCAATCTGCATAATATGTTGGAAATATGCCCTAGAGGCAATAATAAAAGTATTATTATTATATTTCTTTGTTCATGATAATAGTCTTTTATTCATGCAATAACTGTATTATCCGGAAATCGTAATACACGTGTGAATACATAGACCACAATATGTCCCTAGTGAGCCTCTAGTTGACTAGCTCGTTGTGATCAACAGATAGTCATGGTTTCCTGGCTATGGACATTGGATGTCGTTGATAACGGGATCACATCATTAGGAGAATGATGTGATGGACAAGACCCAATCCTAAGCATAGCACAAAGGTCGGTTAGTTCGTTTGCTAGAGCTTTTCCAATGTCAAGTATCTCTTCCTTCAACCATGAGATCATGTAACTCCCGGATACCGTAGGAGTGCTTTGGGTGTATCAAACGTCACAACGTAACCGGGTGATTATAAAGGTACACTACAGGTATCTCCGAAAGTGTCTGTTGGGTTGACACGGATCGAGACTGGGATTTGTCACTCCGTATGACGGAGAGGTATCTCTGGGCCCACTCGGTAATGCATCATCATGAGCTCAAAGTGACCAAGTGGTTGATCAAGGGATCATGCATTACGGTACGAGTAAAGTGACTTGCCGGTAACGAGACTGAACAAGGTATTGGGATACCGACGATCGGATCTCGGGCAAGTAACGTACCGATTGACAAAGGAAATTGTATACGGGGTTTGATCGAATCCTCGACATCGTGGTTCATCCGATGACATCATCGAGGAGCATGTGGGAGCCAACATGGGTATCCAGATCCCGCTGTTGGTTATTGACCGGAGAGTCTCGGTCATGTCTGCATGTCTCCCGAACCCGTAGGGTCTACACACTTAAGGTTCGGTGACGCTAGGGTTATCAGGAAGACAAGTATGTGATCACCGAATGTTGTTCGGAGTCCCGGATGAGATCCCGGACGTCACGAGGAGTTCCGGAATGGTCTGGAGGTAAAGTTTTATATATGGGAAGTTGTTAAACGGACACCGGAAAGTTTCGGGGTCATACCGGTATTGTACCGGGACCACCGGAGAGGTTCCGGGGGTCCACCGGGAGGGACCGCCCCTCCCGGGGGGCCACTTGGGCTGCGTAGGGATAGCAGCCAGCCCCTAGTGGGCTTGGCGCGCCCCCCTTGGGCCCATGCGCCTAGGGTTGGGGGGGGGAACCCTAAAGGGGGCGCACCCCCTTGCTTGGGGGGCAAGCCCCCCACCCTTCGGCCGCCGCCCCCCTCTAGGGTTTCCCCTATAGGGCCAGCCCCCTTGCCCCTCTCCTCCTATATATAGAGGGGTGAGGGGAGGGCTGCTGGACACAACTTAAGGCGCAGCCCCTCCCCTCCCCAACACCTCTCCTCCTCCGTACGTGCTTGGCGAAGCTCTGTCGGAGTACTGCTGCACCAACTACACCACGCTGTTGTGCTGCCGTTGGAGCTGCCTTCCTCAACCTCTCCTTCCTCCTTGCTGGATCAAGACGGAGGAGACGTCGTCCGTCCCGTACGTGTGTTGAACGCGGAGGTGCTGTCCGTTCAGCACTTGGTCATCGGTGATCCGAATCACGTCGAGTACGACTCCATCATCACCATCCCCTTGAACGCTTCCGCACTCGATCTACAAGTGGTATGTAGATGCAAACTCTTCCCCTTGACTCGTTGATTAGATGAACTCATAGATGGATCTTGGTGAAACCGTAGGAAAAACTTTAATTTTCTGCAACGTTCCCCAACAGTGGTATCAGAGCTAGGTTTATGCGTAGTTCTCTTTGCACGAGTAGAACACAATTTTGTTGTGGGCGTGGATCTTGTCAACTTACTTGCCACTACTAGTCTTTTCTTGATTCAACGGCATTGTGGGATGAAGCGGCCCGGACCAACCTTACACGTACGCTTACGTGAGACCGGTTCCACCGATTGACATGCACTAGTTGCATAAGGTGGCTGGCGGGTGTCTGTCTCTCCCACTTTAGTTGGAGCGGATTCGATGAAAAGGGTCCTTATGAAGGGTAAATAGAAGTTGACAAAATCACGTTGTGGTTATTCGTAGGTAAGAAAACGTTCTTGCTAGAACCCAATTGCAGCCACGTAAAAGATGCAACAACAATTAGAGGACGTCTAACTTGTTTTTGCAGCGATTGATCATGTGATGTGATATGGCCAGAAGTTGTGATGAATGATGAATTGTGATGTATGAGATCATGTTCTTTGTAATAGGATTCACGACTTGCATGTCGATGAGTATGACAACCGGCAGGAGCCATAGGAGTTGTCTTTATTTTTGTATGACCTGCGTGTCATTGAAGAACGCCATGTAACTTACTTTACTTTATTGCTAAACGTGTTAGTCATAGAAGTAGAAGTAGTCGTTGGCGTGACAACTTCATGAAGACACGATGATGGAGATCATGATGATGGAGATCATGGTGTCATGCCGGTGACAAGATGATCATGGAGCCCCGAAGATGAAGATCAAAGGAGCTATATGATATTGGCCATATCATGTCACTACTCTATATAATTGCATGTGATGTTTATTATGTTTTATGCATCTTGTTTACTTAGGACGACGGTAGTAAATAAGATGATCCCTTACAACAATTTCAAGAAGTGTTCTCCCCTAACTGTGCACCGTTGCTAAAGTTCGTCGCTTCTAAGCACCACGTGATGATCGGGTGTGATGGATTCTTACGTTCACATACAACGGGTGTAAGACAGTTTTACACAGCAAAACACTTAGGGTTAACTTTACGAGCCTAGCATGTATAGACATGGCCTCGGAACATGGAGACCGAAAGGTCGAACACGAGTCGTATGGAAGATACGATCAACATGAGAATGTTCACCGATGATGACTAGTCCGTCTCACGTGATGATCGGACACGGGCTGGTCGACTCGGATCGTGTAACACTTAGATGACTAGAGGGATGTCTAATCTGAGTGGGAGTTCATAATTTGATTAGAACTTAATTATCATGAACTTAGTCTAAAACCTTTGCAAATATGTCTTGTAGATCAAATGGCCAACGCACATGTCAACATGAACTTCAACGCGTTCCTAGAGAAAACCAAGCTGAAAGATGATGGCAGCAACTATACGGACTGGGTCTGGAACCTGAGGATCATCCTCATAGCTGCCAGGAAACAATATGTCCTAGAAGGACCGGTAGGTGACGCTCCCGTCCCAGAGAACCAAGACATTATGAATGCTTGGCAGTCTCGTGCTGATGATTACTCCCTCGTTCAGTGCGGCATGCTTTACAGCTTAGAACCGGGGCTCCAAAAGCGTTTTGAGCATCACGGAGCATATGAGATGTTCGAGGAGCTGAAACTAGTTTTCCAAGCTCACGCCCGGGTCGAGAGATATGACATCTCCGACAAGTTCTATAGTTGTAAGATGGAGGAAAATAATTCTGTCAGTGAGCACATACTCAAGATGTCTGGGTTGCACAACCGTATGACCCAGCTGAATATTAACCTCCCCGATGAGGCAGTCATTGACAGAATCCTTTAGTCGCTCCCACCAAGCTACAAGAGCTTTGTGATGAACTACAATATGCAGGGGATGGTAAAGACCATTCCTGAAGTATTTTCTATGCTAAAGTCAGCAGAGGTTGAAATCAAGAAAGAACATCAAGTGTTGATGGTCAATAAGACCACTAAGTTCAAGAAGGGCAAGGGTAAGAAGAACTTCAAGAAGGACGGCAAAGAGGTTGCCGCGCCTGGTAAGCCAGTTGCCGGGAAGAAGTCAAAGAATGGACCCAAGCCTGAGACTGAGTGCTTTTATTGCAAGGGGAAGGGTCACTGGAAGCGGAACTGCCCCAAATACTTAGCGGATAAGAAGGCCGGCAACACTAAAGGTATATTCGATATACATGTAATTGATGTGTACCTTACCAGTACTCATGATAACTCCTGGGTATTTGATACCGATGCCGTTGCTCATATTTGTAACTCATAGCAGGAGCTGCGGAATAAGCGGAGACTGGCAAAGGACGAGGTGACGATGCGCGTCGGGAATGGTTCCAGAGTCGATGTGATCGCCGTCGGCACGCTACCTCTACATTTACCTACGGGATTAGTTTTGAACCTTAATAATTGTTATTTGGTGCCAAGTTTGAGCATGAACATTGTATCTGGATCTCGTTTAATACGAGATGGCTACTCATTTAAGTCCGAGGATAATGGTTGTTCTATTTATATGAGAGATATGTTCTATGGTCATGCTCCGATGGTCAATGGTTTATTCTTAATGAATCTCGAACGTAGTGTTACACATATTCATAGTGTGAATACCAAAAGATGTAAAGTTGATAACGATAGTCCCACATACTTGTGGCACTGCCGCCTTGGTCACATTGGTGTCAAGCGCATGAAGAAGCTCCATGCTGATGGACTTTTAGAGTCTCTTGATTATGAACCATTTGACACATACGAACCATGCCTCATGGGCAAGATGACCAAGACTCCGTTCTCCGGAACAATGGAGCGAGCAACCAACTTGTTGGAAATCATACATACCGATGTGTGAGGTCCAATGAGTGTTGAGGCTCGCGGAGGATATCGTTATGTTCTCACTCTCACAGATGACTTGAGTAGATATGGGTATGTCTACTTGATGAAACACAAGTCTGAGACCTTTGAAAAGTTCAAGGAATTTCAGAATGAAGTAGAGAATCAACATGACCGAAAGATAAAATTCTTACGATCAGATCGTGGAGGAGAATACTTAAGTCACGAATTTGGTACACACTTAAGAAAATGTGGAATCGTTTCACAACTCACGCCTCCTGGAACACCTCAGCGTAACAGTGTGTCCGAACGTCGTAATCGCACTCTATTGGATATGGTGCGGTCTATGATGTCTCTTACCGATTTACCGCTATCATTTTGGGGATACGCTCTAGAGACAACTACATTCACTTTAAATAGGGCACCGTCTAAATCCGTTGAGACGACACCGTATGAATTATGGTTTGGGTTTCTGAAAGTTTGGGGATGTGATGCTTATGTCAAGAAACTTCAACCTGAGAAGCTCGAACCCAAGTCGGAAAAATGCGTCTTCATAGGATACCCTAAGGAAACCATTGGGTATACCTTCTACTTAAGATCCGAGGGCAAGATCTTTGTCGCTAAGAACGGATCCTTTCTGGAAAAAGAGTTTCTCTCGAAAGAAGTAAGTGGGAGGAAAGTAGAACTCGATGAAGTACTACCTCTTGAGCGGGACAGTAGTGCAGCTCAGGAAGATGTTCCTGTGATGCCTACACCAACTGAAGAGGAAAATAATGATGATGATCAAGGTACTTCGGATCAAGTTGCTACTGAACTTCGTAGGTCCACAAGGACACGTTCCGCACCAGATTGCTACGGCAACCCTGTCCTGGAAATCATATTGTTAGACAACGATGAACCTTCGAACTATGAAGAAGCGATGGCGGGCCCAGATTCCAACAAATGGCTTGGAGCCATGAAATCCGAGATAGAATCCATGTATGAAAACAAAGTATGGACTTTGACTGACTTGCCCAATGATCGGTGAGCGATAGAAAACAAATGGATCTTTAAGAAGAAGACGGACGCGGATGGTAATGTCACCATCTATAAAGCTCGACTTGTCGCTAAGGGTTATCGGCAAGTTCAAGGGATTGACTACGATGAGACTTTCTCTCCCGTAGCAAAGCTTAAGTCCGTCCGAATCATGTTAGCAATTGCCGCATACTATGATTATGAGATATGGCAGATGGACGTCAAAACGGCATTCCTTAACGGTTATCTTAAGGAAGAACTGTATATGATGCAGCCGGAAGGTTTTGTCGATCCTAAGAACGCTAACAAAGTATGCAAGCTCCAGCGATCCATTTATGGGCTGGTGCAAGCATCTCGGAGTTGGAACATTCGCTTTGATGAGATGATCAAAGCGTTTGGGTTTATGCAGACTTATGGAGAAGCCTGCGTTTACAAGAAAGTGAGTGGGAGCTCTATAGCATTTCTCATATTATATGTAGATGACATACTCCTGATGGGAAATGATATAGAATTCTTGGACAGCATTAAGGCCTACTTGAATAAGTGTTTTTCAATGAAGGACCTTCGAGAAGCTGCTTATATATTAAATTCAAAATCTTATCAAGGTATGTGCTTTGTGAAAGACCTATGAGGCGTCTCGATCTATAGAAATAGATCGAGACGCCTCATAGGTCTTTCACAAAGCACATACCTTGATAAGATTTTGAAGAAGTTCAAAATGGATCAATCCAAGAAAGGGTTCTTGCCTGTATTGCAAGGTGTGAGATTGAGCTCGGCTCAATGCCCGACCACGGCAAAAGATATAGAAGAGATGAGTGTCATCCCCTATGCTTCAGCCATAGGATCTATTATGTATGCCATGCTGTGTACCAGACCTGATGTAAACCTTGCCGTAAGTTTGGTAGGAAGGTACCAAAGTAATCCCGGCAAGGAACACTGGACAGCGGTCAAGAATATCCTGAAGTACCTGAAAATGACAAAGGACATGTTTCTCGTTTATGGAGGTGACGAAGAGCTCGTCGTAAAGGGTTACGTCGACGCTAGCTTCGACACAGATCTGGATGACTCTAAGTCACAAACCGGATACGTGTATATGTTGAATGGTGGAGCAGTAAGCTGGTGCAGCTGCAAGCAGAGCGTCGTGGCGGGATCTACATGTGAAGCGGAGTACATGGAAGCCTCGGAGGCAGCGCATGAAGCTATTTGGGTGAAGGAGTTCATCACCGACCTAGGAGTCATACCCAATGCATCGGGGCCGATCAAACTTTTCTGTGACAATACTGGAGCTATTGCCCTTGCGAAGGAGCCCAGATTTCACAGGAAGACCAGGCACATCAAGCGTCGTTTCAACTCCATCCGTGAAAATGTTCAAGATGGAGACATAGAAATTTGCAAAGTACATACGGATCTGAATGTCGCAGATCCGTTGACTAAACCTCTCTCGCGAGCGAAACATGATCAACACCAGAACTCTATGGGTGTTCGATTCATCACAATGTAACTAGATTATTGACTCTAGTGCAAGTGGGAGACTGTTGGAAATATGCCCTAGAGGCAATAATAAAAGTATTATTATTATATTTCTTTGTTCATGATAATAGTCTTTTATTCATGCTATAACTGTATTATCCGGAAATCGTAATACACGTGTGAATACATAGACCACAATATGTCCCTAGTGAGCCTCTAGTTGACTAGCTCGTTGTGATCAACAGATAGTCATGGTTTCCTGGCTATGGACATTGGATGTCGTTGATAACGGGTTCACATCATTAGGAGAATGATGTGATGGACAAGACCCAATCCTAAGCATAGCACAAAGGTCGGTTAGTTCGTTTGCTAGAGCTTTTCCAATGTCAAGTATCTCTTCCTTCAACCATGAGATCGTGTAACTCCCGGATACCGTAGGAGTGCTTTGGGTGTATCAAACGTCACAACATAACTGGGTGATTATAAAGGTACACTACAGGTATCTCCGAAAGTGTCTGTTGGGTTGACACGGATCGAGACTGGGATTTGTCACTCCGTATGACGGAGAGGTATCTCTGGGCCCACTCGGTAATGCATCATCATGAGCTCAAAGTGACCAAGTGGTTGATCACGGGATCATGCATTATGGTACGAGTAAAGTGACTTGCCGGTAACGAGACTGAACAAGGTATTGTGATACCGACGATCGGGTCTCGGGCAAGTAACGTACCGATTGACAAAGGGAATTGTATACGGGGTTTGATCGAATCCTCGACATCGTGGTTCATCCGATGACATCATCGAGGAGCATGTGGGAGCCAACATGGGTATCCAGATCCCGCTGTTGGTTATTGACCGGAGAGTCTCGGTCATGTCTGCATGTCTCCCGAACCCGTAGGGTCTACACACTTAAGGTTCGGTGACGCTAGGGTTATCAGGAAGACAAGTATGTGATCACCGAATGTTGTTCGGAGTCCCGGATGAGATCCCGGACGTCACGAGGAGTTCCTGAATGGTCCGGAGGTAAAGTTTTATATATGGGAAGTTCTTAAACGGACACCGGAAAGTTTTAGGGTCATACCGGTATTGTACCGGGACCACCGGAGAGGTTTCGGGGGTCCACCGGGAGGGACCGCCCCTCCCGGGGGGGCACTTGGGCTGCGTAGGGATAGCAGCCAGCCCCTAGTGGGCTTGGCGCGCCCTCCCTTGGGCCCATGCACCTAGGGTTGGGGGGGGGGGAAACCCTAAAGGGGGCGCACCCCCTTGCTTGGGGGGCAAGCCCCCCACCCTTTGGCCGCCGCCCCCCTCCAGGGTTTCCCCTAGAGGGCCGGCCCCCTTGCCCCTCTCCTCCTATATATAGAGGGGTGAGGGGAGGGCTGCTGGACACAACTTAAGGCGCAGCCCCTCCCCTCCCCAACACCTCTCCTCCTCCGTACGTGCTTGGCGAAGCTCTGTCGGAGTACTGCTGCACCAACTACACCACGCCGTCGTGCTGCCGTTGGAGCTGCCTTCCTCAACCTCTCCTTCCTCCTTACTGGATCAAGACGGAGGAGACGTCGTCCGTCCCGTACGTGTGTTGAACGCGGAGGTGCTGTCCGTTCAGCACTTGGTCATCGGTGATCCGAATCACGTCGAGTACGACTCCATCATCACCATCCCCTTGAACGCTTCCGCACTCGATCTACAAGTGGTATGTAGATGCAAACTCTTCCCCTTGACTCGTTGCTTAGATGAACTCATAGATGGATCTTGGTGAAACCGTAGGAAAAACTTTAATTTTCTGCAACGTTCCCCAACATAATATAGTGAGGATAATTATAAATACATGCAATGAAAGAGATGAGCTATATAGAGAGACTTAATGACAGAAGTAGTAGTATTTACAGACAGTAGTAGGTGACCGTTGTTTTATCGAGGGCCAATTGATTGAAAAACTGATAGAACTCCTCAAATGGAATAGGCAACAGTTCAATTCCAACAAGGTCATGCTCCGGTTTAACTCTCGCATACAAAGTACTCCTCCCCCCAGACTCTCTGCAGATTTTCAAGTACCAATCATGCAATCTTCGCATCATCGTTGTTAAAGATTTTTCATCTTTGACGAGATGCTTCCCGTACTCGTATCTGTGTATCTGCACCTCCATGGGATCATAATGTACATCGTCGGGCAGGTAATCGTCAACATTGCAATAACCGGGCACCATCCTCGGATCGACGATGTCGCTGGGCACCTTGAGAGGGGGGCACGATTGCTTCGCTTGTTCGCCGAGCTGGGCAATTGTTTCCCAGCTGCTCGTCATTCTTTCAGCCTTTGATCACTGACTGTACTTCCCGACCGCTCCGCTTCGGCCCATGTCTTTGCAATAATGCGCTCATAGTTGCCTTTCGGCAGAGACTTGGGTGGTTTTGCCAGGGCAGCCAGAGTGCGCTTCACTTTCACCGGATCTACCTTCTCCTTCGGAGGTGGATGTCTCTTTGCTTTCAACCCTTGAAACTAGTCATCCACTTCGGTTCGCGCGATCTTCGCGTTCTCCTCCGAGGTCCTCTCGTATGGTAACTTCTGTGGACTCTTCAGAGAAGGACCGAATCTGTATGTCCTCCCGCCTCTGGCTGTACTACTAGACGCCGGCCGAACAGACGGAGCGGCTGTCTTCTTTACTTGCTTACGAGGCGGAGGAGAAGGACTACGACGCGCCGAAGCAGCTGCCGGAGCGGCGGCGGGTCTCTTCCGCCCTTGCTGATGAGGCGAAGAAGGAGGAGGCTGGCTGCTCGGGCGCACCGGCGCAGGCGGAGAAGGAGGCGGAGTGCCGCCACGCGCCGGAGAAGGAGCCGGCCGAGGGCCCTGATCGTCACTCGCCAGAGGAGGAGGCGGTGGAGGAGGTGGAGTGCCCTGACTCGCCGGAGGAGGAGGAGGAGGCGGAGGCGTCCAGTTCGGAAGGTTGATGAGCTCCTTCCGCCATAGGCATGGAGTCTTCAGAGCAGAACCCAGCCGAGTCTCCCCTTCACCGGTAGGGTGGTCAAGCTGGAGGTCCTCAAATCCCTCTGTTATTTCATCCACCATCACCCTAGCATATCCTTCTGGAATCGGCCGGCAGTGAAAAGTTGCGCCGGGTTCAGTAGGATAAATAGAGCCAACAGCAGCCTTGACCTTCAAATTCATCCATTGCGTCATAAGGTGGCAATTTTGAGACTCCGTGATAGCATCCACGGGATAGCTGGCAGGAGCCATCAAGGCATGCTCCGGCTGAAGCAGCTCGGTGGAAGCCACGCTGCTTCTCCGCTGAGATGGCGGGGTAGCTTCGGCAGTACGTTTGCTGCGATTTGCTTCTCGTTCCTCTATCGCTTGTACCCTTGCTTGCAGCGCCTGCATTTGGGTCTGCTGCACTTATTCCTCCTCTCATGGGATTTGCAACCGCCTGCGTCCGGAAACCCAACCTTCCACGGAATGGAGCCTGGCGTGCCTCATGTCCGTCCAGGGTGCTCAGGATTCCCGAGGGCCATTGTGAGCTCGTCATTCTCTCTGTCTGGAAGGAACGTCCCTTGCTGTGCTGCTTCTATATAGTGCTGAAGCTTCCTGACTGGTATGTCCATTTGATCATTCGTCCAAATGCACTTCCCTGTTACAGGGTCCAAGGTTCCGCCAGCCCCGAAGAACCAAGTCCGGCAATGGTCTGGCCAGTTAATTGTCTCTGGTTCGATCCCTTTATCAACCAGATCATTCTCAGTCTTGGCCCACTTAGGCCGGGCTACGAGGTAGCCACCTGACCCCGTGCGATGGTGATGCTTCTTCTTCGCAGCATTTTTCTTGTTTGTCGCCGACATCTTCTTACTCTTTTTCGATGTCTTGTGGGCCACAAATGCGGGCCAGTGATCTCTGATCTTCTCATATCTGCCCTTGAATTCTGGTGTCTCATTATTTTCGACAAACTTATTCAGCTCTTTCTTCCACCTCCTGAATAGTTCTGCCATCCTCTTAAGAGCAAAAGACTTGATTAATTGCTCTTTAACTGGCTTCTCTGGATTATCCTCTGGCGGTAGGGTGAAATTTGACTTCAGCTCAGTCCAAAGATCATTTTCTACATATCATTGACATAAGACACCCCAGGGTCTTCTGTAGCCGTCTTAAACCATTGCTGGATGCTGATCGGGATATTGTCCCTAACCAAAACCCCGCACTGAGCAACAAATGCGCTCTTTGTCCGGAGGGGTTCAATCGGTTGGCTGTCGGGCGTGATTGCTACGATCTCAAACTTTTCATCCGAGCTCAACTTTTTCTTCGGGCCTCGTCTCTTTACCGAAGTTGTGCTCGATCCGGAGGGCTAGAAAAAAGAACAAAGACTTAATTAATATGTGTACATACCGAAACAATGAATGCATCAATTAGCTAGTCAGCAGAAGCTTAACTAATATATATACCTGGCCGGACTCGGTTCGATCACCGGAGACGTCATCATGGTCTCCTTCTTGCACTGGCATTGGGTCACCGGAGCCGTCCTCACGGTCTCCTTCTTGCATCGGCATTAGGTCACCGGAGCCATCATAATCAACTGCTTCCAGACCATCAGTCTCGTTGAGAAACAACGAGCAGATGGCATCACTTCCTCGTGCGATTATGTCCCCCAACAACTCTTCTTGTACTTCGTCTCGGGCGGTGTCCATAGTTTCTATAAATATTTACAACATGGCAATTATTATTCAAACATGACAGATGGATATATTAGTGGCAAAAATGTAGAACTAATATTAATTAGTGGCCTCGACGCTGCTTCTCTAGGGTTTAGGGTGGCCTCGACGCTGCTTCTCTAGGGTTTGGGGTGGCCTCGACAAAGCTTCAAGGATAAAAAAAGAAGAGGAAGAAGAAAAAAAGAGGAGAAGAAAGAATAGAGGAGTAAGAACTCCTCTATTCTTTCTTCTCCTCACTCCTCTATTCTTTCTTCTCCTCTTTTTTTTTCTTCTTCCTCTTTTTTTTTATCGGGAACGAGGGTCGTCCAGGGTCACCGAACGGTAGAGGAAACCCTAAATAGCAAGTATCGTGGGTGTGAGATACATGTGGCCGTCGGTGTCGGACACTACATCCACGTCCCGCAAGTGACGTGGGCGTCGAAGCCCGCGCCACTTGTGGGATGTGGATGTAGTGTCCGACACCGACGGTACATGTATCTCACACCGACGATACTTTCTATTTAGGGTTTCTCCTCTACCGCTCGGTGACCCTCGACGACCCTCGTTCCCGATAAAAAAAGAGGAAGAAGAAGAAAAAAAAAGAGGAGAAGAAAGAATAGAGGAGAAGAACTCCTCTTTTTTTTCTTCTTCCTCTTCTTTTTTTATCCTCTTCTTCCTCTCATGATCGAGAGGATCGCCGAGGGGTCGGGAGGTTGCCTAGTGTCAAAGGATTCAACAAAACCATGTCTTCAGCATTAGGCGAAAGTAACAGGTGCATGATGGTACGAAGCTCTCCAAAGTTATTTTGGAACGGAGTCCCAGATAAGATAATTCGCTTTTTGGTACAAAGTTCAGCAAGAACCTTCCAAATATCGTTATTTGGAAGGCCTTTGCTGAAATTCATACAAAAAGGCAAATTATCCTATCCGGGACACCATTCCAAAATAACTTTGGAGGACTTCGTCATGCCCTGGTTACTTCCGGCTAATGATGAAGCCATGGATTTCTTCAATACTTTGACACTAGGAAACCTCTCTCGACCCCTCGGCGATCCTCGACCCCTCGAATCCTCGACGACCCTGGAACCCTCGACCCCTAGACGACCCTGGAACCCTCGACCCTCGATCCCTCGACCCTATAGAACCCTCGAAGAAAGGAATAGCTAGAGGAGAAGATCGAAGAAAAAAAAGAAGAAAAAAAAGAGGAGAGGAAGAAAGGAATAGTGGAGAAGAAGAGAAAATAGAATATTCTATTTTCTCTTCTTCTCCACTATTCCTTTCTTCTTATCCTCTTCTTTTCCTTCTTTTTTCTTCTTCTTATTTATTTCTCCTCTTCTTTTCCTCTCCTCTTCTTCTTTCTTTCCTCTTCTTATTTTCTTCTTTCCTGTCCTCGACGACCCTGGAACCCTCGACCCCTAGACGACCCTGTAACCCTCGACCCTCGATCCCTCGACCCTATAGAACCCTCGAACCCTCGACCCTGAAACCCTCGACCCTTGACCCCTTAACGACCCTCGACCCTCTACCCTAGTTCCCGACCCTCGACCTCTCGGTGATCCTCGACACCCTCGTTCCCGATAAAAATTAAGAAGAAGAAGAAAAAAGAGGAGAAGAAGAAAGGAATAGCTAGAGGAGAAGATCGAAGAAAAAAAGAAGAAGAAAAAGAGGAGAAGAAGAAAGGAATAGTGGAGTTCTATTTTCTCTTCTTCTCCTCTATTCCTTTCTTCTTTTCCTCTTCTTTTTCTTTTTTTTCTTCTTCTTATTTATTTCTCCTCTTCTTCCTCTCCTCTTCTTCTCCTTTCTTCCTCTTCTTATTTTCCTTTTTCCTCTCATTCTTTTTCTTCTTCTTCCTTCTTAATATCACTTAGCAACTTTCTGACAAAATACATGAAGTAGTATTGCTTGTTTTAAAAAAAATGTTCAAATAGAAAATTTAGAAAAAAGTAAAGGTTTTGCCTAATGCATTTTTCATATGAATATACAAACATTTGCATATTCTACAATAATTAATATCACCAAAACAATCTATTAACAGAAAAAAATCCTAACTTTTCTAAAATTCTATCTTTTGCATACATGAACATATATATACACAGAGAACATACATACATATATACATTTTTATAAAAATGCAAAAAACAAAAAATCTAAAAAAGGGCATATACACGCTCCTTCTTTTCCTTCTTCTTCCTTCCTCTTTTATTCTCCAACACAACACTTTTTTTCTTAAATGTTACATATGAACATATAAAGAGCATTATATATACATTGAACATACATACATACATACATCTTAACAGAAAAAATGAAAAATAGGCTGCGGTGGTCGGCGACGGCGACGATGGTTGGCGGTGGCGCTTACGGATGGCATGCGGGGACGGCAATGAGAAGGAAAGGGGAGGGGGCAGGGGCTCACAACACGGGGAGGGGGCGAGGTCGCCGGCCGGAATCGGTGTGGCGGCGGACGAACGGCCTCGGGGATGAACGGGTCGCGGGAGCCGGCATGGTGCTTCCCCGGAGCGATAGCGACAACGGGCGCGGGGAGGGGTCGGGGCCGGCCTGAGGCAAAGGCGGTGGCGCGTGGGGCAGGGAAGGCGTCAGGGCG